>NW_026000082.1:34692957-34747518 GCF_001458135.2 Marmota marmota marmota
GTTTTCGGTGGACACAACATCTTTGTTTGTGTGTGGTGCTGAGGATCGAACCCGGGCCGCACGCATGCCAGACGAGTGCGCTACCACTTGAGCCACATCCCCAGCCCCGGGCCCCAGTTTATCTCTGATCCACTCCTTTCTTATTCTGCTTGGGAGAAAGGGTGCTTTAGGAAATGCTCAAGTCTGAGGTTGGGGATGTAGCTCAGTGGCAGAATCTTTGCCTAGTATCCACGAGGCCCTGGGTTCCAGCCCCATTTACACACACACACACACACACACACACAAATGTCCAAGGCTCCAGTCTCCCTACCATACTCCACCTCCCTTGTTCCTGCCTAAGGCCACTGGGTGCTTACAGCTTCAGACAATGAGATGTGCCCAGCACCCTCTGGTCTAAGAAGGCAGAGAAGCAGGAGGGCAGGATGGAGGAGTGGGTTCCTGGGGAGGGGGGTGCTGTCCCATAGACCTCAGTACCTTCCCTGTCCTCGCTATTCCCCTGAACCTGTGCCTAGGCTCGCACCCCACCCTCCAGAAGTCAAGCTAGGGCCCTGCTTCCTTTCTTCTCAGGCACCACCACAGTCCTGGATTTGAGAAGTTTCTTGGATTTCTGATTCAGTATTTGGATATTCTGAGCCGTTGCCCTCACAGCTTCTCCAAGAGAATAGAGAGGGTTTCCCAGATCTTTTGAGGCTGAGTCAAGAATCTGGAAACAAATTAGAACAAATTATATTCTATGTTTTCATAATTATGTCAAAATGAATCCTTTTGTTATGAATAAATAAAAACAACAACAACAACAACAACAAAAATCTGGAAATAGACCTGACTGGGGTGGATGGGGCCTGGGCCTCACTCACCCTGCTCTGTCCCAGAAAGCATTTGGCACAGGGAAGTTTACATAGCACAGGCCCAGGTGGGCCCTCCTCTCCCGGTGTTTAATCACTGTACTCTGTACCAGGTACATGGCAGCAGAAATGGCTCCCAGTGCCCCAGGTCTCCCCCCCTCTTGGAGCTGCAGCCCATTATGGAAGTGCCAAGGCAGTGATAGTCAGGGAGCCAGGCAAGGCGCGCTTGGGAGTGCCCTGTTGGCCCAGGGCGGGGTCCCGGGAGAGCCCTGGTATCTGCTCTCAGGGTGAGGTCCTGGAGTGACACATGTTGTAGTGGCAGTGAGTGGTGATGAGAAAGTCCTGCACTGGGAGAGGGAGGCGCCACCCCCTCATGCTTTTTTTTTTTAGAAATTTTTAATATTTATTTATTTTTTTTAGTTTTCGGCAGACACAACATCTTTGTTTGTATGTGGTGCTGAGGATCGAACCCGGGCCGCATGCATGCCAGGCGACTGCGCTACCGCTTGAGCCACATCCCAGCCCCACCCCCTCATGCTTTAGCCCTGGCCTTACCTGCTCCTCCTGGGCTCTCTGCCTTCATCACCTCTGAGGAAACATTACCAATTTTAAAGGAGGCCCCTGAGGTCCGGAGAGGTCAACTAATTTACTAGGAAAGCAGTGAAGCCGGATGACCTTGAATACTGGGAAGTCAGAGTAAAAGAGTCACTTGAGGTTATCTAGTCTCCTCTCTCCATTATATGCCTGAGCAGACCCAAGGCCCCAATGTCACTTACTGAAAGCCACTTACTGAAAGCGTTAGGGCAGCGCAGCGTAGGGACTGGTATTCAGGAAGTGTTCTTTCCGTTCCACCACCAGCAGCTGTCATGGTTACCATGCTGAGGCCTCATCTGCTCCTGTGGGCATTCTGAGACTGCCCTGCTTCTGTCCACCTTTGGAGCATTGAGAAGGTCATCACCCAGATCATTTTCCCAGAGGTACAGATGAGGAACTGTTGAGAAAATGCCCTGGAGGGTCAGCGCTGACTGGCTCTTGAAGCAACTTCCTGGGCCTGAATCCAGCTTGGCCCCACCACTTACTAGCTAGGTCGCCTCAAGCACCTCCCCTCTTTGAGCCTCAGTTTCCTCATCTGTGATATGGGTGTGACAGTGCCTAGCTCACTGGGTAGTTGTGAAGACTAAGAAGCCCTCCACAACATGGGCTATCATTATCCCCCACATCCCAATCTCACAAGTGAGCTGGGTGGCTGAGCTGATGAGATCAAGCTGCCCAAGTTCCAGATCCTCTGTGTTCCTGCCCAGTGGTGGCTGCTTCCCCATTTTTGGCTGCCCCAGGCATCTGCCCTGTCCTGCCGCAGGGAGGCATGCACAGCCTGCCTCTGCACCCTGTGCAGGATCACACAATGGGCCCTATGCAGGCCCAGCAGCCAGCACCCAGCCAGGCGGAAGCAGGCGCCAACAAAGGCTTCCTTATCTCCTTCTTGGGCTCTGTGCACTTGCTTCGGCGGAGCGGACTGGCAGGCAGCCCCTTACCCTGCTTGGGACCCTTAGCCCTCTGTGGTCCACTTGTCACTCAGGGGCTCCTAGCCTCCAGCCCTGGACTTCTTCTAGAACCTGTTCCCTGAGGCTGAACCTGTTCCCTCGCAGTTACCAGGCCTGGCGTGAGGACAGAGTGTGGCCTCTGGAGTCAAGCATTCCTGAGATCCAATACCAGTTTGGTTGCTTACTGCCTGTGTATCATTTGAGCAAGTTCTTTAAGCCGAGCCTGTTTCTCCACTGGAAAATAGAAACAGTAATGTCTGCTGCATGGCACTGCTGAGGCTTAGAGAGAAAGCACAAGGCCTGGTGATGATTCCCCCCACCCCCATGGTGGTATATGGCCAGAGACATGCACTGTGTCCCCAAGGCAGTACACACAGGTGCTAAGCAGAGGCCTGCAGGCAAGATCCAGGCCTGAGAGGTGCTGCCAACAGGGCCCCATACCCCTTTGCTGGGGTCCTAGATAGCTCCTGCTTCTTTCCTTACAGGGCACACACAGAACCAGGGCCTGTTGATACTGCTCTGGGTCTTACATGGGCCAGGGGTAAAGAGATCTGGCAGTGGACCCTGGCTTCCTGCTCCCCACACTTCCCAGTTGGTCCAGCAACAGAAAAGGTAGAGAGCTGCTGGCAGCATGGCTGAGGACTATGGCTCTGCAGTCAGAAAGACCAGGTTGTGAGGCCTGGGGTAAGTCCTTTTTCCACTCCCTGCCTCAGTTTTTCAGCAGGAGAATTAGGAAGTTGACAATCAGAGGGCTGTGAGGAAAATCATGAGATTAAGATATATAGAAATTCTTCCTGAGAACCAGTTTTGATGTAGATCCTTGTGAGTGGTGGGAGTCCCAGCTTTGTTACCACTTTGCTGTGTGACCTTGGCCAAGTTCCTGACCCTCTCTGGGCTTCACTTTTGCATCTGTGAAATAGATTGGATGGTCTTGGAGGATGCTGCCTCTTCTAATTTCCCGGGCCTTCTTGCTGCCCCTCTTCTGCCCTAGAAGAGGCTATGAGTCTTGTGCCCTCCTGGTTTGGGACCAAGGCCTGCTGCTGGTCATGTCCTCATCACTTCTCTGCAGTGTCCTCTAAAGGGCAGCCTTCTCTGAGCATGCTCAGCTTTCCCATCCACTCAGTACATCTCCTGCCTCCTAGAAGCATGAGCGACAAACTGTCCCCAGTGTGGGGGAGAGGAGGCAGGGAGAGGCCCTCCCAGCATGCACTGTGTCCCTGAGCCCCAGGAAGGTGGCTCAGCCAGCTGGATTGTCTTTGGAAGAAGCATGTGGGAGACTTTTAGGATGTCACCTGAAGATGGGTGCCTCAGCCCTGCCAGCCTGCCTCAGGGACCCTGCTGCCCAGGGCTTCAGGGAATGTGCATGTGCACGGGAGCATTCAGCTTTTACAGAGCCTGGTCACACCCACAGCTCTTGTGACCTGTACTCACAGTCTCCGTGAGGAAGTTTTACAGATTTTACAGATGATAAGGAACATGTTTTATGGGTCTCAAAGGGCTTCTGCTTCCCTCATTTCCCCTGGAGACTCAGTCTGAAACCAAGATCACAGGGTCAGGGTGCCAAGCTCTGCTTCTGCAGGGCCTTTGTGTGTGACTCGGCTCTCCTGGCCTTTGGCTACTTCTCTGGCAGCTGTGTCCTGAAGCCAATAGGCTGTCTGCAGGACTGAGTTGGGAGGACGCAGAGACAGTACCCTTGGCTGAGTGCTTTCTTTGGCTCCAGCTTGAGATACATAATGATTCCGCCTGGTACTAGGGACAGAACCCAGGGGTGTTCTACCACTGATCTACATCCCCAACCTTTTTAATTTTTCAATTTTAAGATAGGGTCTGGCTAAGTTTCTGAAGCTGGCCTTGAACTTGTGATCCTCCTACCTCAGCCTCCAGAGTAGCCGGGATTATAGGCATGTGCCACTATGTCTGGCTAAGGCATATAAGTTTATTAGTTGCTCAAAACAGCCCTTGGCTTTTTTGTTGTTGTTGTTGTTGTTCTGTTTTGTTTTTGTAGACTTATCTTTTTGTTGTTGTTTAATTATTGGTGCATAGTACTTACACATTATAGTGGGATTCCTTGTGACATGCTTACACAAACTTAGTATAATCTGGTCAGTTTCATTCCCTGGTCTCTCCTCTTGTCCTCCTCTCATCTCTCCCCTGGAATCCCTTCCTCTCTTGCACTGTTCTCCTTTCTGTTTTCATGAGATCCTTCTTTCCTCTCTAGCTTCTATATATGAGAGAAAACATAAGACCCTTGACTTTCTGTGTCTAGCTTGTTTCCCTTAATCTGATGTTCTCCGATTCCATCTGTTTTCCTGCAGATGACATGGTTTCATTCTTTATTGCTCCATTGTGTAAATATACCACATTTTCTTATCCATTCATTGTTTTTTTTATTTGGGTTTTTTTTTTTTTTTTTTTTTTTTTTTTTTTTTTGGTACTGGGGATTGAATTTAAGGACACTCGACCACTGAGCCACATCCCCAACCCTGTTTTGTAGTTTATTTAGAGACAGGGTCTCACTGAGTTGTTTAGCGCCTCGTTTTTTGCTGAGGATGGCTTTGAACTCGCAATCCTCCTGCCTTAGCCTCCTGAACTGCTGGGATTACAGGCATGCGCCTGGCTCCATTCATTGTTGATGGACCTCTATGCTGGGTCTCTAACTTGGCTGTTGTAAATTGTGCTGCTATAAACCTGGGTGTGCATGTATCACTATAGTATGTTGACTTTTTAATTCTTTGGGTAAATACTGAGGAGTGGTGTGGCTGGATATGGTGGTTCCAGGCCTGGTTTTCTGAGAAACCTCCACACTGATTTCCACAGTGTCTGCTGGTTTACAGTCCCACCAGCAGTGTATGAGTTCCCTCTCCCCTGTATCCTCTCCAGCATTTATCATTATTTGTATTTTTGATGATTGCCATTCTAACTGGAATAGGATGAGATCTCACTGTAGACTTGATTTGCATTTCCCTGATTGTTAGAGATGTTGAACATTTTTTTCATATATTTGTTGGCTATTTTATACACCTTTTGGGAAGTGTCTATTTAGTTCATTTACCTATTTATTGATGGGGTGCTTTTTTGTGTGGTAAGTTTTGTATTGTTTTGTTTTATTTTTTTATACTGGGGATTGAACCTAGGGGGCACTTTATCGCTGAGCTATATCTCCAGTACTTTGTATTTTTTTAAATTTGAGACCAGGTCTTACGAAGTTGAGCCCAAACTTGGGATCCTCCTACCTCAGTCTCCTGAATTGCTGGGTTTACAGGCCTGCACCACATGCCTGGCTTGGTGTTACATTTTTGAGTTCTTTATGTATTCTGAGTATTAATCCTCTGCTAGAGGAAGCTCTGATGAAGATTTTTCTCTCATTCTGTAGGATCTCTCTTCATGCTTTAATTACAGAACGGCCCCTTGAGATGGAAATGGTTGAGCCCCCCTCCCCACTTTCAGATGAAGACAGTGAGAGTCAGAGGTTGAATACCTGCCAAGGAGCCATGGCTGATTGGTGGCAGGAGACCAGGCTGCCTGGTTCGCAGCCTATGCAGCCTCTTAACCATGGAGCCCTCTTGCTTCCCTGACTGGTAGCTGAGTCTGGGTTGAAACTCTGGACAGATCCCTGAGCTGACTTTCTCCTGGTTCTTCTGGATGCCCCCTTCCCAGCCATCTTCCTCAGCATCTCCCAGCTTGAATGTGGGGTCCCTGTCCCTGTGCCTTAGGCCTCAGAGTGCTGGATACCCAGCCCTAAACAGAAGCTGTCCCTGGGCCCTCACCTCAGCAGGGTCTGGCTGTAGGGTGGGCTGCTCCCCCAGCGTGTGCCAGGCAGAGAGTGACCTCTGCTCCAACAGAAGGCCACCCCCTGCTTTTGCATCCCATCCATGCTATGTTGAACCCATCAGGTAGGTGGCAGCCACACTAGGCTACAGAGTATGCCAAGCCCTGGAAGGTGGGCACGCCATGCCCCCTGCAGAACAGAGACGCTCCTTGACCTCCCACTTCCATCCAAGGTGCCGTTATCTACTCCTTTCTTGATTTTTTTGAGGGGAGAGCAGAGTTGGGGATCCACCTTAGGGCCTTGCACATTCTAGGTAAGCACTCTGCCACTGAGCTGCTGTTATACCCACAGCCCCTGCGTCTTCCTCGAAAGCACAGCTGTCAGCTGGGTGCCGTGATACACACCGCAATCCTGGCTACTCAGATGGGCATCTTGGCAAAATCTGTTTCAAAATTAAAAACAAAAACAAACAAACAAAAAACTGTCAATGATGGCCATACATCTCTGGGTGGGTGGCTGGCTTTTGCTTTCTTTGAGTTTTACCTCCATCCCTCTTCTGTGTCCCAGCAACCCTGTGCTTTGGGGCATTTCTTTTCCCAGTGTAAGAGGAATAAACTGAGCTCAGGACAGTACAGTGATCTGCCTTAGGCCACAGAGAGGTTGACCTTCCAACCGGAGCCGAAGCCAGCTCCCTGTTGGCAGGCCAGGGTTCCTTACACTGCCCTGCCCTGCCGTCTTGCTGTGGCACCATCGCTGTCCTGGGCCCAGATGCCGCACTTGTTGGCAGAGACAGAGGCAGTAAGTGTTACGGAGCCTGGCTTTGTCCAAAAGCAGAGCTTCTCCATCAGATGCCAGAGCTGGAGAGGTTCTCAAAAGGCCCTGGGGCAGGAGAAACTGAGGCCCAAGATCTCCTGATCCCCAGCCTGGGCTTAACTCAGGCTCCTCCTCCATCCCCTCCTTTTTTTTTTTTTTTGATGGTGCTGGGGATGGAACCCAGGTCCTCGTACATGCTAGGCAAGTGTCCTACCCCCTGAACTATACCTCCAGACTTTTAAAAAATTTTATTTTGAGACAGGGTCTCACTAAATTGCCCAGGCTGGCTTTGAACTTACAATCCTCCTGCCTCAGCTCCTAGAGTAGCTGGGAATACAGGTGTGCACCGCTGCTCCTAGCCCATTCCCCCTCTGAATGTAGCTCTCTGGTCTCTGGAAGCTTTGGGAGGTTGGAGGGGAAGGCTCCCCACACCACAGGTATCGTGCAGGAGGCAGTGCCAGCCATCCCTGGGGCCTAGACTTAATGGCTGGGTGGCTGGACAGCTCTGCCCCACCCCAGGATGAGAAGCCTGGATGGCCAGTGCCATCTCCCTTGACTCTCTCCCTGAGGTGCCTGGTCAATTCCGCCTGGTTCTTCAGGTTGATTAGAAATCCACCCCCAGCATCCCCACAGTGTATGTAAGAGCTTTTACCATCTGGCCGTAGGCGAGCACTGGACTGGGAGTCGGCAGTACTGGAACTGTGACCTGCCTCCACTGCTACCCATGTGATCATGGGTCTCTGGACCTCTCTGAACTTCTGTTTCCTTGTCTACTATCCACTGTCCAGGCTCGTTGTGAGGACCAGAGCAAAGACTGCTTTTTGACCATCTAGGTAATGACTTCCTCTCCAGCTTTCGCTGCCTTTTGCTCCTGGTAGAACTCCTCTTCCTCCACTTGCCGTTCCTTGTCCTGCCTTGCCGGATGCTTGTGCTTTACCTGCAAGGCCTTCACAGTGCCTCCCCGACTCTTACCTCCTTCATGGTGAGGGCCAGTTCTTCTGGAGTTTAGCACCAACATGCCTGCCATCAAATGCTGGAGAGTAAGAGAGCAGGAATTCAACCCTCAAGTAGTAGTGCAGGCTCAACAAGCAAGTCTCAGGCCCCACCATGTGCTCTGTGCTCTGTGCTGGAGAGTCAGATATGAACAGCACAGGTCTCCCCTTGCTTGTAGGTAGGAACCTGCCTGTGATCTGGAAGGGGAGACAAAGCAGCCCACTGTGCAGTGCAGCCAGACTCTCAATAGAGCCACGTGTCAGTTCTGCAGGACTCTGGGGACAAGATGTTAGTGACTCAGCCCAACAGGATCTCGTGCTCTGTGCTTTTCTACCTGTGGCCTCATGTGACCCTTCACTATAACCTCAGATGGTGATGAGGCAAGAGATAATCATCTATTCATCAGATATCAAGTGTGGGCTTATTGCACACCAGGCACAAATCTAGGTGCCAGGAACACATCAGTGATGGGGACTGAACCCACCCTCACTCAGCTTGGTTCTTGGTGGGAATCGTCAGCAAGTACTGTCTGGAAGTATGAGCGCCATAGGAAAGGTAAACAGGGTGAGGGAACAGAGAGGGTAAGGAAGACCTCCCTGAAGAGGTGACCTTGAGTAGGGACTTGAAGAGAGGGAGGGAGCCTGGCAAAGAGTGTTTCAGACAGAGGGAGCAGCAAATGCAAAGGTCCTGAGGTGGAGTCTCATATATGCTCAAGGAAAAGCAAGAAGGCCAGGAGAGCTGGCAGGGGAATGGGTGGAGATTGAAGTGTGAGGTGGAAGTCTCTGGAAGGGTTCATCCCTCCCTTTCAAAAGTACATCCTACCTCTGAAAAGGTTCATTCTTGGCTGGTGTAGCAAGAGCCTGGGGTCTAGAGCGGATGCAGGAGGGGATCTATAGTGCTATTGCATTGGGCTAGGCGAGTGGTCCCGTGACTCAGGTCTGGCCTTAGCAGAGGAGATGGGAAGGAGGCCGAGTGGGCACACATCTGGAAGGAGGGGCCAGCACGTTTTGTCCATGTTTGGAGTGAAGTGAGAAAGGCAGAAAGGAGTCAGGGTGATCCCAGGGTTGGGGAACAGGTAAATGAGAATCATTTAGGAGGAGCAGGTTTGGGGACAGGTAAATGAGAATCACCTTGGGTCTTCACCACCCTGTAAGTAGATCCTCCCATGCCCTTCTTTACACCCCTCCAGGAAGTTCCTTATCCTCTTGGTCTGCCAAACTTTGTCCTCTGAGAGTCACCAAGATGCCCACAATGAGGAGTGGTTGACACCCCTGCTTCGTCACTTCCAGACCCTGAAAAGCAGGTAATAGACCTCGAAAAACGGATTGAGCTGCGAGGGACAGAAGGGTCCAGTTGCCTCCCTGAGGTTGCTGATCCTTTTCCCCCACCCAACCAATGCCATCTGAATCTTGTTCTTCTATGCAACCCTCAGCCAAATAGCACTTGAGAATCGGATGTTGTGCCAGGCACAGTGGCACATGCCTGTAATCCTTGTACCTTGGGAGACCAAGGCAGGAGAATCACAAGTTTGCGGCTGACCTTAGCAACTTAGCGAGACCTTATCTCAAAATAAAAAACAAAAAGGGCTGGGGATGTGGCTCAGTGGAGAGCATCCTGGGTTCAATCCCCAGGGCCAACCAAAAAGAAAAAGAAGAAAGAAAGAAAGAAAAAGAGAAAAGAAAAAATGGGATGTCATCACTGGGGTTTTTTCTATGTAGTTGTCCTAGAAATTGGAGGAATTCTTTGTGCTGCTTTCTGCTACCTCTCTATTTCCCACCATTCTATCCAAATATGATATTTCAAGCAGTTCAAGTTATATGTAATAGAGTTAATACGTGTAAGCTAACTGACTTCAACTGGAAGGACGCTGGGAACAAGTATTTTGTATGCCTGATTTTAGTTTTCTCCTAAATTCGAATTTTGCACACAATACTCTATCCCCCACCCAAAAGAAGAGAAAAAATAGCTTTCCTGTGGCTGTAAAGTTTCTAGAAATGGACCCTCTCTTCTTTTTCTTCCCCCTGTCTCACAACTCAGGTGTGGGACAAACTGGCATTGGAACTCCCAATATGTCTTGAGAGCATCTTGAGAGGCATAGACAGGCAATGACAGGTGGGCACAGGAGGGCAAGCCCCACTAGGAAGCCACACACCAAGGCCACCCATGTTCTTTTCCAGCGTTCTGTTTTTACTTCCCCCACACTCCAAGGTTGAAATCTGGGAAGCCCAAAATGGCCCCCTTCGCTGAGAATGTCATTTAGATTTTTCTAATGCCAGTAGTGCCACTGGGTTAGGTGACAGTGGAGATACACCAGAAGCCAAAATTTTACTGCCAGCGACACAGGCAAGGCCTGCACGGGGCTCCTAGTGGAGGATGTTGGGGTGTGAGAAACCTGCTTCTGCCCCGATGCACTAAGGCCACTGAGTTTTTATGGCGCAGGCAAGGCAGCATCTACAGAGGTAGCTTCTACAGGGGTGGCAGGGGTGGAGAGTGGAGGGACAGGGTCAGCATTGTGTCAGGTGGCTCTGAAACAGTGCTGTGTAGCCCTGGCGGTGCATCCTTGGGGCAAGTAGTGGCCATCCTCTGACCTTCTCCTTGTGTGTCTTAAAACAGGGAGAATAAAAGTACCTACTGAATTAGGGGTGTTGAGAGAAATTAAATGAGATGCTGTGGTCGAATGCTTAGAGCAGTCTGTGCCCCACAGAAGCAGTTTGACCATTTACATGTAATTTTTTTTTTTTAATATTTATTTATTTATTTTTTTTTATTTTTTGGCGGACACAACATCTTTGTTTGTATGTGGTGCTGAGGATCGAACCCGGGCCGCACGCATGCCAGGCGAGCGCACTACCACTTGAGCCATATCCCCAGCCCCTATTTTATTTATTTTTATGTGGTGCTGAGAATCTAACCCAGTGCCTCACACATGCTAGGTGAATGCTCCACCACTGAGCCACAATCCCAGCCCACTTGTAATTTTTAATGTTTTTTTTTAACTGATACATAGTTATCAAAATTATATACATTAGGAGCTGAGGATCTCACTCCATGGGAGAGCACTTGCCTAGCATGTGTGAGGCCCTAGATCTGATCCCCCAACACTGCAAAAAGAGAAAAAAAAAATCATACATTATTAGTGGGGTCATGTGATTATTTCAAAATGTGTACATTGTATAATGTTTAAATTGGATGAAACATCTCTTCAAACATTTATCATTTCTCTATGGTGAAAACTTCCATTTACACATGATTTTATTTATTTAGTTTTTTTAATATTTATTTTTTTAGTTGTAGTTGGACACAATACCTTTATTTGATTTATTCATTGTTACATGGTACTGAGAATCAAACCCAGGGCCTCGCACGTGCTAGGCAAGTGCTCTACCACTGAGCCACAACCCCAGCCCTATTTAGTGTTTTTGTTGTTGTTGTTTTTTAATGTGGAGCTGGAGATCGAACCAGGGCCTCACGCCTTCTAGGGATGCGCTCTACCACTGAGCCCCAGCCCCAGCCCTATACATGATTTTAAAACTAGAGATGCAGAAAAGTTTGAAACTTAACAGTGTAGATTGGCATGGAACCTGGGATAATGAGTTTAGGGAAGGGGGGGAGAAGCACCAGGAAATATTTCTCCTACTGAAAAGCACTTATATATTGTTGGGGAAATTTTTTTTTTTTTTTTCAAATGACCACAGGTTCTATTTAAAATCATCAAAGCAAAGCCAGGCGTGATGGCTCACACCTGTAATCCCAACAACTTGGATGGCTGAAGCCGTTAGATAGAAAGTTCAAGGTCAGCCCCAGTACCACAAAATGAATTGAGAGATAGATAGGAGATCACCAAAGCAACATATTTCCATTTTGAAAGTCAAACCAGGGCGTATCACATGGTCATTTATCAGGGGCCCAGTCCAGCCCTGAGCATCAGGAGCTAGAGGTCCTACCCCACCTGTCCCAAGTAAAGCCCATTCCCTGAGCTTCCCCTATCCAGGTAACCTCCCTGCTGGCTGCTGGAGCCCTCTCCCTTGCCAGGCACTGTGGCTGCCTGTTGTTATGTCTCCTGTCAACACACGCTGTTTACTGCTGTCCTGGTCCCTGTCCCTCCCCTCCCCCTGTGTGAGTCATCCTCCACCTCACTGCGGGGGCAGAGAATCTGCAGAGTGGAATTCATTCAATATGGATTCATGGAGAGCCCGGACTTCAAAACATGCTGCTCAGTGTGGAGTGAGATGGAGTGGGGGCTACGAAATGGGTCTTTGAGCCCCAGGGCAGTAGAGCCTCACTGCATTCTTGGTCAGGCTTGGGCCCAGCCCAAAGGTTGTAGGACTTTTGAGTCCTGTAGTGTCTGCCTGCTTCCGGACCATGTGCCAGCAGCTCCCTCTGTCCAGCCTCATTTCCCAGCAGGCTGTAGGCCCCAGCAGCCTCTGGTGGCTTTTGAGGTTCACTCTCTGTTCATTTGTCCACAGTCTTGCCCCATCCTCGAGACCAAGCTTTAGCCCCACATCCTTTAGGAAGTGCCCATCATTCCCTTAAACCACATATCCTGGGTGTCACCTTTGCAGGGCCCAGAGCTGTGTGTCTGGTGCCTCACAGACCTGAGAGCTAACGACAGAGCATCCAGTTCTTCAGCCTGGAGGTGCAGGGAAGGCTTCCCAGAGGGGGCTGACTGTCTTTTGAGAAGAGGACAGAAGTTTAAGATGAAGTTTCCCACTGTATGCTCAGAGATGGGGTTGGGAAACTTCCGGTAACTGGAGTAGAAGGGTTGATGGAGACAGGAGGATAAAAAGAGAGGGACTATAAATTGGGAGGGAGCTTGTCCCCACTGCTAAAGTTCTTATCCCTGGGATCTTTGAGCACAATAATCTGTCCTCTGGAACAGCCTCTCTTGCTAGGCCACAGATGACTCCTGGCTGCCTCACTCTGCTTATATTCTGGGGCTGCCCAGCCCCCTCTGACCTGCCATGGCGCTTCTGTCCTTGCTTGTCTGTTATCAGCCATCTCTGCCACTTCACAGTGTACAAGGTGCTTCTATGCCCAATGCTTGATTCTCACTTGCTGGCACACAAGAAAAATGACGTAAGGATTTGCCCAAAATCCATAGCTACTGAAGGAAAGAGCCAGGCCTGGAACCTGGCTCTGGCCCCCAGCCCAGCCTTCTTTTCTCCAGGCCTTGGGTGCCCAGCATTGCCGTTTGTGTGTTCAGGGAGCCTATTAGCTCTTCCCCATCAAGGCCTGATGTTCCTGGAGGGTGGGACCCTGTCTCCCTAGCTAAGTAGGACTCCCTGAAATGTGGATTGACATAAGCAAGAAACAGAGGCACTCTCTAGAAGAATGTTGGGAAAGGCACAGAGATTGACTGGGGATGGGGAGCCATTCCTGCCCAGGTACTCGGAACAGATTTATTTATGGCTGTTTCTATGGGGGAGGCATATTGCAGACTTGAATCTCTTCCTGTTGATCCTGACAGGCTTAGTTTTCACTGCAGCAGCATGGCACGAGGAACTGGCAATTAGGAGCCCTGGGTTCTCATTATGACTGCCCTTCCCAGCTAGGAGCCTTGGGCAAGTCACCTCACCTCTCTGACCCTCAGTTTTCTCACCTGTCACCTGGGGTCAGTGTCTAAGGTGAAACAAGAGGAGGTGTGAAACGGCCCAGCCCAGATTCCTGCCTCAGCATCTCTCCCTCCCTCCCTCCCCCGTGCTGGAGAGTGTGTCTCACAGAGGGACACAACACGTGCAGTGCTACTGAGTGGCCATTATGGGTTTACATTTTTAAAAAAATGTTATTCGTTGAGTTACTGCTGTGGGCTAGGAGTTCTAATTAAATGATCTCAGTGACACTTCCAGCCACTCTAGAGGTGGCATCATCGTCCCAATTACAGACAGCAAATGAGACCAGACATGTGTCCCAGGTATTGTGCTCAGTGCTTTAAAATAATCCTTTCATCTCATCTTCACAACAGCCCTCATGTTCGGATTTGGCGAAGGCTTGGGGAAGCCAACCTGCCTTCCTGTTTGATTTCTTTCCTTGTTTTTCATTAATTCATCACACATATATCCATTTGTATGTGATGGCTACTGTGTGCTAGGCTTTTTAGAGGATACCAACCCAGCCCTTCCCCTGGCCTCCACCCCACGTGTGTGTGTGTGTGTGTGTGTGTGTGTTATTAGGAACTGAACCCAGAGCCCGGTACATGATAAGCAAGTGTTCTACTACTGAGTTACATCCCCAGCCCTTTTTAAAATTTTATTTTGAGACAGGGGCTGCTAACTTGCCCAAATTGACCTTGAACTTGAGATCATCCTCCTTCCTCAGTCCCAAGTAGCTGGGATTATAGGTGTGTGCCACCATGCCAACTAACCCTTCTCTTCAGGCATACTTCTATTGATTCTTCAAAGCCCAATTCAAACAGCCCCTACTCTGGGAACACCACCTACTCTTTCTTTAACAACAGTATGCACTCTTGAAAGCACACAGTCATCCCTTTATATCTAACAAATAAGTTTGATCTCAGTCTACAAAGAGTTGATGCCTACTCCATGCTAGAAGCTGGATACCCAGATAACACTAGAAAGTTTCCACCCTTGGGGAGCTTATAGCCCATATAGCAATAGGTCATATTATATTCATGTTAGTCTCAGATTTTGAAGAAGATGACCTAGTCACCACTTTTGCTAACATCGAATTGCAATGTTGGTTGGCATTTTTTTTACCGTTATTATCTCTTCTGGTGCTCCAGACACCCCCTGAAGTCAGTTTTTCCACAGGTGGGGAAACTGACTACCCAACTAGTTGGTGGCTACACCCTGACTTGGAGCTCAATTTGCTGGAGGTGGGAACACAGGGCAGGATGGCTAATGCCACGTGTCTGTCTCCTCTCAAGTCTGGCTGGGAACCTGCTGAGGTAGTGGCTGAGTCACTTCCAATCTAGTTTATCTTTCTCCCTGTCTCACAGCCGGGCTTGGTGGGGGAAGAATCAACAGTCTGATAATTCCCATCTGCTTCCCTAAGAGTTGTTAGAAAAGACTAACCCCTCCCCGCTCAGTTAACTCTAGAAGCTTCAGGTGGGGTGAGCTTTACAGGTGGAAGAACTGTACCTGACCCCAAGAGAGGAAGGGGAGAACGGGGGAGATGTCCCTGGAGAAGGGCTCATGGAAAGAAATGGCTACCCTGGACTTCTGGTAACCGCTTTGTGTGTCTAGTGCTGGGTGGACACTTCCCTTGGAAACAAAATAAGACTAAATCTAGGGATAATGTAGCGAGTGGCTAAATTAATAAGACTCCAGAGCCAGTCTGACTGGGTTTTGGATGCCAGCAGTCACCTGTGTGATGCTGAGCAGGTTGTTTAACTTTTCTGAGCCTTCATTTCCTTACTTTAAAATTGAGACCTCCTGGAGCATTAGGAGCTGACGAATTTAAAAAATATCGGTGTGTCCTACTATAAACTGTAGAGTGCTGAGCTTTCATTGTGAGGTATTATCTTTCATTGCTGTAGTTGAGACTGGTTGCTGGGGCAGTTGAAGAGGGAGTTAAAGAAATGGAATCACTGTACAACTAGGAATCCCTTGGGACCTGGCCGAGTTGCAGCCCCAGAGCAGTCCCCAGGCCTGGAAGTAGGGCGGCAGAGCCCCCAGCCTGCACCTCGGTCCCTGATGACCTGGTACTCTGGTGGGCCTCAGAGACCCCTCTTCCCAGAACTCCCTTCTGACTTCCCAGGCCAGGGGAGTGTTGTGAGAAGTGGAATCTGGGGTATCTGGTCACCCTGGCAACTGACAGTGACCTGGGGCAGCCTTGCCTGCTCCACTGTGCCAGTCCAAGCAGATGAGGATGATCTGAGAGATGTAGATAAAACATTTTCCTGGTGAAGGGCAGAGCAGCTACAGAGGTGCCAGGAGCCCCTGCCAACCCAGGTTTGGCGATGTGTCTGCCAGTATGCCCGTGTGTGTGTGTGTGTGTGTGTGTGTTTTCAAACTACCACCTACATTTCCTGCCCAGCCTTTTCTCTTCAACGGGAGGCCAGCCTTGAACTTGACTAAGGGTTTGTCCCAGGGCTGGGTGATGCTGAATTCCACACCTTCTCACCTCCTTGCTCTGGGAGGACAGAATGTCTGGAAGGAGGCCGTGTGGCTTTGATGGATCACTGGACTTGCAACGTCAAGCTCTCATGGTGGAACTGGTCGTGTGACAACGGACAGGTCACTGACTCTCTTCGAGTCTCCATTTCTCTATCCACGTAATGGAGAATTAAATGAGGTCCGTTCCAGCTCTCATGTCTCTGGATCTAATTCTAACTGCCTCTGCCCAGTCCCGATTCCATCCTGGTGATGTCACCATTGTCATGAGTTTGAGTGTTAGAGAAGTTTTGCCTCATTTCTTGGCCTCCTGGGATCTTGCCTCAATACTGGGCCTTTGTCAGGCTATAGGGACCCCAGCCATTCTCTGTTGCCCCTTCACCATACCTGGAGTCAGCAAGCTTCCTGTGCTTTGAGGAGACTTTTCAGGCGTGCAGAGTGGGAACATTGGTGGAATCAGGGCCTTGGGAGAAAGCAAGCTAGAACAGGCCCCCATGCGCTCCTCACTTCTCAGAGCCTGAAGGAGCCTCCTCCTCCTGACGGGATCCACTCTCCCCCAGCCCTGTTAGGCTTTCCAGTAATGTGCCGCCCATCACGGGCCAGGAGCCAAGAGTGGATCCAGACTTCCCCCACCGCCTGGCCCTGGCCCTGCCCCTGCCCTAGGCCCAGAGCACTGATGAGGGCCCAGAGCTCCTGCTGGTCACTGGGAGGCAGGACCAAACAGAAGACTGAGGAGGCTGCTCCAGGAACAGGGCTCCAGCCCCAGTTCCCTGGGAACCGGCTTACGCAGAAGAAAGTGCTCTGTCTCCTGGTCGGGAGGTCTGGGAGCCAGTCCTGGGTGGCCTAGCAGGGAATGTCCTGCCTCCTCTCAGAGCTCCAGCTCCTCATCTGTCCTGTGGGAATGCCAGCTGTCTATTTACTTGGGTTGGCAGTCCCATGGCCTGGAAAAGCACGGCTATCCCCATGAGCTTCCTATGAGGTGCAGAGCCTGAGGAGCCACTGCACTGTCCCAAGTGCCCAGCCCCGCCCAGTTCAGAAAGAATACTGGTGCTTCAGCAGAGGGCTAATTAGCGTCCAGCTCCAGGGCTGAGATACCAAATGTGGGGTGGTGCTCCTCCCGCAGATGTCGGGAAGCCACACTACCTCACGGAGCCCACTTCGTCCTCTGCAAAATGGGGACAGTACCTACTCCACAAGGCTGTTGTGAGAGCCAAGTGGGATGGCACTTGCCAAGCTCCCGGCACAGCACTGGGTTGTAGGACACCTCCAGGAACATGAGCATCCGTGTGTTTCTGCTCTTGGCTTCGTTTACACGCCTTCTCGGCCCCAGGCCGGAGCTGTGGGCTTCCAGCTCACTCTCTGGTATTTCCTAGGCCAGGAAAGCTCTGTGGATTGGACCTGTGGATGGCCCAGGGGGTGAGAGGCATTTTCTGAGCTTTCTTTGCTAGGCAGAGTTAGAAGCTGTCATCTGCCTGTCCTGGGCTGTCTCTTTAGACTCTGTCTCCTCCTGAGGCAGCTGTAGGTTCCCCTTCTAGGGCTAAGCCTGGGAGACTTGAGGAGGGTCAGCTGGCTGGAGCAGGACTTCTGGCCTGGGAAAGCTGGTCTCTGGCCTGTGCCTGCAGGAACTACTCCCCTAAGCCCCATATCAGTCAGCTTTCTGTCATTATAATGAAATACCTGAGATAATCAACTTATAAAGAGAAAATGTTTGTTTTGACTCACAGTTTTGGAGGTTTTAGTCCATGATTGATTGGCCCTTGCTTTAGGCCTGTGACATCATGGCAGGAACACATGGCAGAGAAAAACCACTTCGATCACCAGCCAGGGAATAGAAAACAAGGAGAGGACTGGGGGTTCCACAGTCCCCTTTGGGGCAGACCCCCATGACCTAGGCTTCCTCTGGGCCCTACCTCTTAAAGATTTCTCCACCTCTCAATAGTGCCACCCTTTAAAACATGGGCCTTTAAGGGACATTTAAGATCCAACTGTAGCAACCCCCAGGCCTTCCTGTCTCCCCTTGAGGGCAGCACATGTTGTGGGTAGGGTGCCATGGTCCTCCACTACTTCTGCTGGGGCTCTCTGGCTTCAGTGGGTGCTGGGGTGAGAGGAACCTGGGTGAATTGCATTGAAAGTTATGAGAGAAGAAAGTGCCAGGGAAAGAATCTTGCCCTGACCTGGGCAGCCAGGGTGGTCAGAGAACGCTTTCTGGCAGAGAAGTCACCAGCACATGGTGCCAGCCACACAGGAGGGGTGGAGGTGCAGGAAAGGTGTCTAGAGAGAGGAAATAAACTCGGCAGAGGTCTGCAGGCAAGAGAATGTGGCTATTTGGGCTAATGACAAGGACTTCGGCGAGGCTGAAACGTAAGGTTGACTGTGGGGAGAAGGAAGGGGACCCAGGGCAAGACGGGTCGGCAGAGGCAGTGCTGAACATTTGGGCTTTACCCTGTACAGCAAGACAGACTGGGACCAGCGTGACCTAGCCCTCCCCTGTGTATCAGCTGGCTGAACTCTGGGTGTTATCAGTGGACTTTAAAGACTGGGGGACTTTCAACACAAAGGATGACTTTTGATTAGGTCTGTTTTGAAATGAAGAAAATGCACAAGGTAGTTTTGAGGTCCCCTCCCAACCTAGGATGGAGACATATCTTTTCCCAGCACATTCTGAGTGTCTCCTGGGAACTTGGCACCATGCTGGGGTGCTGGGCCTGGGTAGTGTTTTCAGTTGAGCCTTGACTTGTGGCTGTGTTAGCATTACCTGCTCAGTGACTGAGAGGAGCAGGGACTTCAATTCCCCCTCCTTCCCAAGGAACTCAGGGCAGTGAGAACAGAGGCCTGGCTAGACAGGTTCTCTGGAATCATGTGATTTGAATCTGCATTTTCAAATCAGCAGATATTTGTTCAACATCTACTGTGTCCTCAGTCCTGGGCAAATAATAATGAGCAGATAGGAAATCTGCCTGCTCAGAGGTTCCTGGCTATGAAGGGGAGGGAGTGAGCTTTCTCCTTGAGCACAGGAGGGTCATACCCTCAGTTGACCAAGCGGGCCCTGGGGGTTAGAGGACCCTACATGCAGATGGATGCCCAGGTCTTCTTCACCCACCACCCTACCCCAAAACAAAACAGTCAAATAAAACCAAATAACTCAGGGAATTTGAAGCTCTGGACAAACCTGGCATTGAGAGAGGCCCTTTCTGGTGGGGATTTTTACTACCTCTGAGATCTGGGTTTGGACCCCAAGATGGACCACAAAAAAGTAACATGTGCTGCTAGGACCAGCTTGGGGGAATGGTTGGTGGGTCCCGGGCAAAGGGACATATGGAGTCTTCATGGGACAGAAGGCTAGGAGAACTTGAATTTCAGAAATATAGTTTGATGGGAGCCTGGTGGTCAGACCTGGATTCCCTCTTGGTTCCGCTACTTATTTGCCCTGTGACTTTGAGCAATCCCTTCTTCTTTCTGAGCCTCAGCTTTCCCATCTTTAGAATGGGTAGGATTGGGCTTTAGAATAGTGACTCAGATTAATCTCACAAGCTGAAACTAACCGATCCCTGCTGACTTCTTGGAGCCTGTCTCCAGCTGCCACCTGGCCTTCGAAGGAGAGCATGCCTGCCTCCTGCAAGGCTGGGATTGGAGCTCACTGCATGTGCTCTGTGGGTTTGCAGACCCTAGGCTGCAATGTCCCTGAGTTCCTTCCTGCACCGAAGTTCTTTGATTCTTCTGTGCTTTTTTTCTGTCTCCTATGTGCCACTTCACCCTCTATTGTTTGCCTTTGGCTTAAATATCTCCATGACAGAGAACTCGCCGCCTTCCCTCAGACAGAATTGTTAGATTGCTATTCTTTGTGTGAAGCTCATGTCTGTCTGCCTCTCCGTCTGGAAAGATGCCATGGGTTCAGAAGGAGTTTATGGCCTTAGATACAGGGCACCTTAGTAATCAATTTATTGTTACTGCCTTCTGGAGGCATGCAGAATTTCTGCTTTTTAATATTATACGACAGTGACAGAGAAAGCTTGGGAATATCCTCTGAGAAAAGCACTTTGAAAACATGGTCACTGCTTTTATACTGCAACCCTGTGAAGCTGGTATTGTCCCTTCCATCCTACAGGCCAGGAAGCCGAGGCTCAGAGTTAACAGAGCGGCCTTCTGAGACCAAGCCTGAGCACCTCTCGCCAGCTGCCCTCCTGGTCCCCAGCCCTGTCCCCAACCTTCTGTTCTGGCTCCCCCGAAAGCCCACGGCCTCCCGTTCTCTCGCCCCCCCGCAGGTTTCCATGTGATCCCCACCATCTCCAGCATCGTCCCAGAGAGCTGCCTGCTGATCGTGGTGGGGCTGCTGGTGGGGGGCCTGATCAAGGGCGTGGGCGAGAAGCCCCCCTTCCTGCAGTCAGACGTCTTCTTCCTCTTCCTGCTGCCGCCCATCATCCTGGACGCGGGCTACTTCCTGCCGCTGCGGCAGTTCACAGAGAACCTGGGCACCATCCTGATCTTCGCCGTGGTGGGCACGCTGTGGAACGCCTTCTTCCTGGGCGGCCTCATGTACGCTGTGTGCCTGGTGGGCGGTGAGCAGATCAACAACATCGGCCTCCTCGACACCCTGCTCTTTGGCAGCATCATCTCGGCCGTGGACCCAGTGGCCGTGCTGGCCGTCTTCGAGGAGATCCACATCAATGAGCTGCTGCACATCCTTGTCTTCGGGGAGTCCCTGCTCAATGACGCCGTCACTGTGGTGAGGGGTCCAGGGGCGCTGCACACAGGGCACAGGCCCCAATCCAGGTCCAGGAGCCTGTCCCTCTCCCGCCCACTAAAACCAATGCTAAAAACAGCCAAGTCACTTGGTGCTTGCTGTGCACCAGGCGCCATGCTGAGCACTTTGACAGGGATCCTCTCATTTCATCCTCAGGACAACCTGAGGAGAGCTGAACCGTTCTCATTTTACAGAGGAAGAAACAGCCTCAAAGAAGTTAAATAGCTTGCTAGAATGTCATAGAACCAGTTTGTGCTTGAACCAGGTCTGTCTCACTCCAGATTTCTTGCCTTATGAGGTCAACGTGCTCCCTCCTTATAGTTTGATGTGATCTTGGCTAAAGTGCTTGTCTTCCTTGTGCCTCAGGTTCCTCTTTACGGCCCATTTCATCTCCAAGGGGCCTTTCAGCTCTTACATAGGCTACTTAAGTTAGAATTTGTTATGTGCAGAGTTTTGGGGTAGAGATTGTGGAAAAGGGTCAAACCTGCAGAAGATGATAAGTGAAATGGATTAGCCTCTTGCTTGCTATGTGTCCTTAAGCAAGTGACACTACCTCTCTGGACCTCACCTTAGATAGAAGAAAATTGATTTTCTCCCAGGGTCTAGTGAGGATAGGCACCCAACTCAGGAACTTCACACACACTCCCAGCCAGTTTCCTCACACCCCAGGAAACAGGAATGTGTGTGCACACATTCATGATCCCCTCCTAAGCTGGACCCCTCAAAGAGGAACTGCTCATATAGGAAAACACACACACACTCCCTGTGCCCCCAGCCTCTCAGGAAGCAACACCGCAGATGGTGATAATAGAGGTCCAAGTGCTGCCTGTCTAGATGTATACTGCCTCTTCTGATCTGCACAGTAACTCCATGAGATTGGCACTATTATTATCCCAGTTTTTCTAGATGAAGAACCAGGCACTGAGAGGTCACATTCACTGATAAGTGATGCAGCCAGGGCTCATGTCTGCACAGTCTAGAGCAGAGCCCAAGCATGGAACTCTGCCCCTCTGCCTTTCTGTGTGCCACTGACAGCAAGGAGGACCTTGCCCTCTATGTCTCGCCCCTTTGTTCCAGGTGGTAGACCATGAGGACCCTAGTCCCTGTAGCCCTGTAGTCCCTACAGGCCAGGAGTGAGCTGAGGTAGCCCAGGGCTAGGGTGCACCTACCGACAAGCCTATCTGCTGCTGGTGCCCACCCTGTCTCCCAGACAGCTGTGGTCTAAGCAGCAAGAGACCTGGCCAGTACCCAACATCTGCCCTTCTTTCTCTGGGCATGAGTGTGTGTGTCCTGTTTCCCAGACAATAAGGCTGCTCCTGAGCTGCCTGGCATCAGATCTGTGCCCTTGTGCAGGTCACTTCCCATGTCCCACATCTCCTGCCTCCAGACACTGCGCAGGTGCTGAGAGCTTTGGAGAGTTCCCTCTCATGGATTCTCAGGCCCTGTACCCCTTCCCACCAGGCCTGTAAACTCTCTGGCTGGTTCCTGGCAGCGCCATCTAGAACTGATAGAACCGGGCTCATGTGGGCCTGGGAGCCTCTGTGCCAGCCCCTAGGAAAGTGAAACTTCAAAGCTGAACCTCCTGGGGAGGCATCAGCCTACAGCCATCAGGGAAGGAGTCCTGGGCCCAGTCCTGCAGCTCCTGGGCTGGGGCCCTCTGGCCTGTTGTTTCACCTCTGAGCCTCAAGTTTCATTCCTTGGCATGCCTCCTCAGAAGTTGTTGAGTATCCTCTAGGATAAAGACTGTTCAAAGGACTTTACAGTGTATGAAGTGCCATTTACACATCCAACAATAGTGTTAGAGGCCATCTATTTCCCTGATGCCTTAGAGAACCTCCAATTCCACAGCATCTGAACCCGGGGAGCTTGTTAATAGAGATTTCTCAGTCTTGCCCAGAGTGTCCAAATCAGGTATGGCCTGGCCAGGTATCTATTCAGAGCTTGAGAAATCTATTCTGAGCCAGCACAGTGGCACATGCCTGTCATTTCAGCGACTCAGAAGGCTGAAGCCAGAATGATCATCAGTTTGAGGCCAGCCTCAGAAACTTAGCAAGATCCTGTCTCAATATAAAAAGGATATAATTGAGTATAAAGTACCCTTGGGTTCAATCCCCACTGCCGAAAAGAAAAGAAATCCTGTTCCCTGCTTTGCCCTAAAAGGGACACTGAAATCCAGAGAGAAGTGAGATTTGTGCAAGGTCAAACAGTGAGGGAGAAGGCATAACCAGACCAGTTGCCACTAACACTGCCTGTGAACTGGCACTTCTCAGCACTTAACCTTTACTAACTCACTAAATCCTCATGGCCGCCCATTTCAAGCTCATTTTATAGATGGGAAACTAAAGCTCAGGGAGATGGAGGGCTGGGCCTGTGCACACAGCAAGGGAGCAGCAGGGCCGTTTGATTGGCTCTGGCTCAGAACCAGCGTGGCATGCTGTGGGCCCCTCTGGCCCCTAGTCATGGTTGGCACTAGGGTTTCTCTGCTACCATGTGGCTTCTTGTGGCCATGGTCCACTCAAGGGATGGAATCACCCCGGGTGGACCCCCAGGGAGCCGTGGGCCCACCCTGCTCTCCTGCCCACCAGCCTGCACGTCCTCCCCAGGTCCTGTATCACCTCTTTGAGGAGTTTGCCAACTATGACCACGTGGGCATTGTGGACATCGTTCTCGGCTTCCTGAGCTTCTTCGTGGTGGCCCTGGGCGGGGTGTTTGTAGGCGTGGTCTACGGGGTCATCGCAGCCTTCACCTCCCGATTCACCTCCCACATCCGGGTCATCGAGCCGCTCTTCGTCTTCCTCTACAGCTATATGGCCTACCTGTCAGCCGAGCTCTTCCACCTGTCGGGGATCATGGCGTGAGTCTGGGCACAGCAGGCTGTGAGGTTGATAGGCAAAGTCACCAGTGTGCAGGGTCATGAGGGAGCTCCCCAGGACTCGGCCTCCAGCCTCCAGGCATGAGACACAAGCTCCAGGCTCCAGGACTGCTTGGTAGCCATTTAAATGACCAAGGTCATCAGAGGCTTCCTAGAAGAAGAGCACTTCTGTGGGCTCTGTGGGATTCAGGAAGCTGGAGAGGGCATTCCTGACTGGAAGTAGATGAGGCAGGAGCAGCCTGTGTTCCAGTTAACCCAGGGTTCAGGAGCGCAGACCCGGGCTGCCCTCAGGAGCACTGAGCCCAAACTCCTGGAATGTCTCAGCCCTCCGCTTCCTCCCTGTGTCTTCAAAGGGAGTCCCATAGTTGGAGCTGGACACAGGCTCTCATGCACCCCTCCCCTCAGTGGCCCCAGTCAGGGGCTTACCAGGCCTGAGTGGTGGAGGTCCGGATGCCTCCATGTTGAAGGAGGGAACGAGCTGTGGAGAGGCAGTGAGGAGCACAGGGGTTCCCTGGGAGAAAAACAGAAGTAGCTCGGTGGTGCCCGTCTGGAGTCCCAACAACTCAGGAGCCTGAGGCAGGAGGAGCACAAGTTCCAGACCAACCTCAGCAACTTTGTGAGACACTAAGAATTTAGTGTGACCTTGTCTCCAAACAAAAATAGGGTTGGGGATGCAGATCCGTGGTTAAGTGACCCTGGGTTCAAGCCCTGGTATAAAAAGAAAAAAGGAAATGCAGAGGCCTAGTTGAACAGGGAGATTCAGGGTGGTAGGGAGGAGGCCTGGGCAGCAGGAGCAGAGCCCACTGTGGTTGCTGGGCTTGGAGGACTCAGGTTACTGCCTAGAACAAAGCTCCCTGTGGGGACCCATTGAGAGGAGGGGGACAGGTCATGCACGGTTGGGAGTTAACCCAAGATACCATGGAGTGTGTTGGTGACTCTCCTTGGGCAGAAGCAGCGTGGCCTTGGGGAGAAGGTGCAGGCTTTGGAGTTGGACAGACCCTAGTGTGCATCTCAGCCCTGCTGCTTGCCACAGCGTGACCGAGGGCAGGAGAGTCATATCCCTCACCTGAAAACTGCAAGAGTGTACCCAGCCCTGAGGGTTCATGCGGGGATTGAGTGTGAACAGTCGTGCAAGGCCTGGCCCTGACAGTTG
This sequence comes from Marmota marmota marmota, assembly GCF_001458135.2. Taxonomy (NCBI): domain Eukaryota; kingdom Metazoa; phylum Chordata; class Mammalia; order Rodentia; family Sciuridae; genus Marmota; species Marmota marmota. Next base: position 34,717,757 of record NW_026000082.1, read on the forward strand.
CTGAGTAAACAGGCACCTGTTCGTCCTGGTGCCCTAGGCCACAGAGGGTGCTGAGAAGGTGCGGCTCACCCCTGAACCCCACTCTCCCCCCACCCTAGACTCATCGCCTCTGGAGTGGTGATGCGCCCCTATGTGGAGGCCAACATCTCCCACAAGTCCCACACCACCATTAAGTACTTCCTGAAGATGTGGAGCAGCGTCAGCGAGACCCTCATCTTCATCTTCCTCGGCGTCTCCACTGTGGCCGGCTCCCACCACTGGAACTGGACCTTCGTCATCAGCACCCTGCTCTTCTGCCTCATCGCCCGGGTGCTGGGTGAGGGATGGGCCCAGGCCACGGGAGGAAGGAGTGTGTGTGTGTGGTGTATCGTGTGGAGGGGCCAGGCCCTGGGGTTCAGTGGGGGGAGAGTGTATGTGTTTGTGTGTGTGTGTGTGTGTGTTCATAGGGACTGGGCTGTGGGGGGTGTTGTGTGAAGGAGCTGGGCTGTGGTTTATGGGGTGTGTGTGTTATTTTTATGTGTATGTGTGTCAGTAGGGACTGGGCTGTGGTGGTGAGATGCAGAGTGTGAGGGTGTGTGTGTGTGTGTGTGTTGGAGGGGCTCCGGGTGGCTCCTGGATTTTCCCATTCCTTTTCTTCAATGTCAGTGCCACAATGGGCCCAGGCTCACAGTGAGTGAATGACTCCTGGAAATAGAGTCAGAGTGAGGGGTCTTTGAGACTCTGACTCTGAACCTTTAGGTTTTCTAAGGAGGATCTGAGGCCCTCAGACCCAGGTCTGTGACTCTGGGCCAAGTGTTGGGTTGTCACAGCATGAATGTCATAAGAACTTACAGGGCTGTCTGCTGCTCCCCAGCCTTGCGCTGCCAGACCCAAGTCACCTGTGGGGACCAGGCCTTGAGTTCTTGGGTTCCACTCCCATGGGCCAAATGTGCCTTACCTCTGTGGCTAGGCCCTCTCTGGACCTCACTTACCTCCCTTGAAATAAGGGCTGGGGCTGTGTGCCTGAGCCTGGCTGGGTGTTGCATTGACTTGGGTTCTGTTTTAAATCCCTATTGTTCCTGATCTTCATTCTCCAGGAATTCTAGTTCTATGGACTGAGGTTAGACCCCGTCTGCATTTTAAAATAATACTTTATTGTGGTCAAATACATAGAAAAGTAGGGAGAATCGGATAATGATTCCCACTGTGCCCTTCATACTTAACAAGTATCAACTTGTGATGAGCCTTGTTTCATCTTTTCCCTCTCCCTCTCCTGACCTCCAGCCACTGGAGGCCTCTGTGTTGTCTCTAAACCACACTCAGCTGGAAACTCCCTGAAGGATCCAGCTCTTGGATTGAGGGATTTGGAGTGGCCTGGGCTGAGGGACCCAGGAAATGAGTGGGCTGGGTGGCTTAGTGGTAGAGGCTTCCTGGGTAAGCACTGAAGTCCCTGGTGCAGGGCCAGGGGGTGCTGGGGACACCCTGACCCCTCTCCCCTTCCCTGGCAGGCGTGCTGGGCCTGACCTGGTTCATCAACAAATTCCGCATCGTGAAGCTGACCCCCAAGGACCAGTTCATCATTGCCTATGGGGGCCTGCGAGGGGCCATTGCCTTCTCCCTGGGTTACCTCCTGGACAAGAAGCACTTCCCCATGTGTGACCTGTTCCTCACTGCCATCATCACCGTCATCTTCTTCACCGTCTTTGTGCAGGTGCTGAGCAGGCCCAGCCTTGGGGACCCTGACTTTCCTCTGGGAAGAGGAAAGTGTGTTACTCAACATGGGGCCACGGGTTCCAGTCCAGGCTTCAACATTAACTTGCCGTGTGGCCTTGGGCAAGCCACTGCCCCTTTTGGGCCTTAGTTTCCTCAGTTGCAAGGTGAAAACTGTGACACTGAGTCATTGAGAAGTGACTAATCAGAATGTAAGGTGTACAGAGAGCTGCCTCCTGCACTGAGGGACTTGACGGGGTGGGGGTCAAGTCAGCAGGCCCAGGTCGGATTCTACCCCCAGCCCATCGCCAGCCTTCAGCAAGTTAGCATCTTGGAATCTTGGTTTCTGCAGCTATAAAGTGGGAAAAGCAGCATAGCACAGGCAACTGGAGGAAGCCTGGATTCAACTCTGGTTCTGCTGCTGTGGGACCCTGGGAAAGACCTTCCCATCTTTGTCTTGTTTCCCCACTTGTGACGTGAAGGGTCTAGGCTAGATGTTCCCCAAGAATCCTTCCATTGTGCTGGTTAGGGTTTCTTTCCTTCTTTCCTTTCTTCTTTTCTTTTTCTTTTCAGTACTGGGCTCTTTTTATTATTTATTCAGAGACAGGTTCTCACTAAGTTGCTTAGGGTCAAAATTACTGAGTCTGGTTTGAACTTGCAATCCTCCTGTCTCAGCCTGCAGAGCTGCTGGGATTACAGGTGGGCCCCACTGTGCCCAACCTGTTAGGGGTTTCTGTATACTTCAGTGACAGTCCCCAGGAAGCCCAGCCTGGGATAGTGCACATTGCTTCATAACTCTTGAGTGGCCTTGGGCAGGTGAGATGCTGTCTGGGCCTCCATTTCTTTCCCATCCCTCCTGTCTTTCCTGGGCACTGATCTTTGAAGTGCTAGATGGGACACATCTCTGTCTTCTCAAGAGAAAAAATTACAGGGGAAACCAGGGGCTGGGTATATTTTCTCTCCTTTAAAAAGCAAGAGGGGCTGGGTGTGGTGTTACATGTCTATAACCCCAGTTACTTGGGAGGCTGAGGCAGGAGGATCCTAGGTGCCAGGCCAGTCTGGGTAACTTAACAAGAACCTGCCTCAAAATAAAAAGGGGTGGGATGTAACTCAGAGGTAGAGCACTTGCCTGTCCCAGAGTTCAAACTCCAGCACCAAACACACACACACACACACACACACACACACACACAGAGGCAAGGGGGTTGCCTCTTTTGTGCTCTTACCCTGCTTCTATCACTAAAGTATTGTTTCACCTTGACTTTGTAGTTGTACATGCTAATGGTGTTCCAAGCCCATTTTCACTGAAGGCCACATTGGGGTGAAGACCCTTCTTGGAGCCATCCTGCTGGAGTTGTTATTTTGTTTTTTAGATCTTTTCTTAGTTGTAGATGGACGCAATCTCTCTCCTCTCTCTCTCTCCTCTCTCCCCGAACCCAGTGCTTCACACGTGCTAGGCAAGCGCTTTGCCATGAGCCACAGTCCCAGCCCCCTGCTGAGTTTGTCTTGCCTATATTGCTTCAGTAGGACCTTGGGAAGTTGCTTATTCTCTTTTGAGCCTCAGTTTCTTTATTTGTAAAATGGAGGCAGGGAAAGGATTGTTGTCCCCTTAGGCTATTATAGGTATCAAAGGGCTAATGCTTAGGAGACATAGTCACCAGGCAAGTGTGCAATGCAGATAGCCACTGCTAGTATCTCTAGGTCCTCCCAGTAGCCTGTGAGGGTGGCAGAGCACAGCCAGTTCCCCCTGTCTGCCATCCCTCACTCCTTGGTTGCAGAGCAAGTCTGGTGGAGCCCACATTTGAACCCAGGCCCCAGCTAGATGACCAGTCATTTGGCTGTGGGCTGCCAGACCTCTGACTGTCTCCTGGAAGCAGCAGGCCTCAAGCACCCGCCTTTATCTAAGTGCTGGGGTGGAGGTGGGGAGTCCTAACACCCTAGGTCCCGGGAGACTGAGGACCTACCTCAGAGCAGAGGCATCCTTATCTCAGGGAGGCTGGGGGAGGTGGGATGCTCCACAGCCCCCTGCCAGGATAGCAGAACTGGAGTGTGTGATACCCACCTGCCTCCCTAGGGCATGACCATTCGGCCCCTGGTAGACCTGTTGGCTGTGAAGAAAAAGCAGGAAACGAAGCGCTCCATTAATGAAGAGATTCACACACAGGTACCAGAAGCTGGGGCTGGACTCTGGGTTGCAGGAGGAAGCTCAAGGAGCTGGGGAGCAGCTAAGCCTCCACTGCCCTCACCTCTTCCTCCCTTATCCCAGTGCTGGAGTGATCCAGCAGCCCTTGGGGCTACCTGTCAGAGTTCAGCCATAGGGAAAGTGTGGTGTGAGTGGCTGGAAGCCATCTCTTCCTCTAGTTGAAACCTGCTGTAGGTGTTGGGTTCAGGTGGGTCCAGGAAGGGGCTGGGCAGACTCCAGGAGTAAGGGTTTGCAGTAGATACCCAGGCCACTGGACTTCAGGATGTGGGTGGTGGTTGCCACCTCCTGGCTGCTCCTGGAACTACAGGCTGTGCTGAGCAGGGCTGCAAGCAGGGTGGAAAGTGGGGGCCTGGTCAGAGGTCTGGGTAGGGAAGTAGCCCAGTAGTAAGGCTTGACCTGGCCCTGGGCCCATTTCAGTTCCTGGACCACCTTCTGACAGGCATCGAGGACATCTGTGGCCACTACGGCCACCACCACTGGAAGGACAAGTAGGTGACAGACTTTGGTGGGTGGGGGAGGGGCGGGAAGGGGCAAGCAAGGGTCTCCCGGGGCCTGGGCATCTCCCCATGCCCAAGAGCTGGCTTCATCCATCTCCCTCCTCCTCCCATCAGGCTCAACCGATTTAATAAGAAGTATGTGAAGAAGTGTCTGATCGCTGGTGAGCGCTCCAAGGAACCCCAGCTCATTGCCTTCTACCACAAGATGGAGATGAAACAGGCCATCGAGCTGGTGGAAAGTGGGGGCATGGGCAAGATCCCCTCTGCTGTCTCCACCGTCTCCATGCAGTGAGTGCCAATGGCTCATCTGGGCATTGTCTATACCCACACACTGACCCATCTTGCCCAGCCTGGGGCAACCAACTGGTGGGAGTGGTGCTCTGTTGCCTGTCAGGGAGGGTGTGAGATCTTCAGGGCCTCACCAAGAGCCTGAGACTTTGGCCACCCACCCAGGCCATCCCCAGCATGATCTGCTTCTGGCCCAGCCCAGTAGAATCTAGGGTCACAAGAATGGGGTCCTCATGTATGCTCTGTTGTCCCAGGAACATCCACCCCAAGTCCCTGCCTACTGAGCGCATCCTGCCAGCATTGTCCAAGGACAAGGAGGAGGAGATTCGCAAAATCCTGAGGAACAACCTGCAGAAGACCAGGCAGCGGGTGAAGGCCTACCCCAGCCGGGAAGCCCAGCCCTGTGGTCTCCTCTGCAGCCTTCCCCTGCATGTGCCTTGGCACCCTCTCCAGAGTTTCTGCCCAGCCTCCTGCACTGTCCTGCATGTAGCCAAAGCCTCCCTAACCCTGGACATCCAGGGGGCCTGCCCTAACGTCAGTTCCTCCTACAGCTGCGGTCCTACAACAGACACACATTGGTAGCTGACCCCTATGAAGAGGCCTGGAACCAGATGCTGCTCCGGAGACAGAAGGCCCGGCAGCTGGAGCAGAAGGTATGCACCCGACTGAAACTGGCCCCACTGCCTCCCTCAGAGAATCTGGGTTCTTCCTGTACCCACAATTCTAGTGCTTCACCAGATCTCTCCAAAGAAATATTCCTATTCTAGAAACTAAGCGGAGTTTGAGGGGGTTTGTTGCTGGTGTCAGGGTTTGAGCTTTATCCCAGGGGAGTGATATGTGGAGGGCATAAGGGTGGCCTGAGTTGGGGCCATGGCAGGAGAGAGAGAGAGAGGAGTGGGTAGGTTTAAAGGACACTAAGGAAGCCAGTGCAGTGGTGCACACCTGTAATCCCAGCAACTCCGGAGGCTGAGGTAGGAGGATCATAAGTTCAAGACCAGCCTCAGCAACTTAGCAAGACTGCCTCAAAATAAAAGGGCTGGGGGTGTAGCTCAGTGGTAAAGTGCCCCTAGGTTCAATCTCCAGTCCCCTGCTTTGGGGGGGAAAAAAAAAAAGGATACTGAGGAAGTACAACTAATAAGACTTGGTCACCAGTTGGAGGTGGAGCCAAAGTTCAGTTGTGACATGTCAAATTTAAGATGCCTGGGAGCCAGCCAGGGCCCAGGTGTTCCCTTTCAAGTTGGCTTTTTGGTCTGGAACCTCAGGGGCAGGAGTATTTAAGGCTTCCCAGGGGAATCACCTAGGGGAATAAGCTCCCAAGAGCCCCCAGAGTGCCAGTGTGGGTCCTAGTGCAAGCACAGGAAGGAGTCTCATGAGGAACCACCAGCCTCAGGTGCCATCCGGCTCCCTCCTGCCCAGCTGCCCAGCTTACCCTGACTGCTCTCTCTGTCAGATCAACAACTATCTGACGGTGCCGGCCCACAAGCTGGACTCGCCTACCATGTCACGGGCCCGCATCGGCTCAGGTAAGGGCCTAGAGAGAGGCCTTCAGCTGGTTGCTTTGCACTATCACCTCCTGATGCTGAGGTTCCAGCAGGAACAGGCATCTGGGAGCCAGTTGGGAGGAGAGGCTTCCTCCTTGCTGACCTTGCCTCTTTCCGAGCCATCAGCTATATCTACGTCAGGCGGGGCTGGGGGTGGGCGGAGCAGGCAGGATGGCCCTACTTTTATTCGCAAACACAAAGATGCTCCAGAGGCCGCTCACAGTGAGGACTGTGACAAGAGCTGGAGCAGATCCAGGCCTTGAGCCCACGTGGCGGAAGAGGGCAGAACTCTTTATAGGCCTAGGCCTCTGGGATGGGCCATGACTTGGGAGGGAGGCTTAATTCTTGACCTGTGGAGAGACTATGGGAGACCCTGATCTAAAAGAACAGTCTGAGGGAAGAGAAGCTGGGGATGGAACTGTCAATCAGCCTGTATAGAGTTCTGAGGCAACAGGATGGCTGCACTCATGGGGGCTCTGGGGGTTACTAACTCAGGCTGGGGGAGCCCTTCTTGCAGTGCAGCACATGCTGGGCAGGGCAGAGGGGCAGAACCAGAGTGCCAATGTGGGTCCCAGTGCAAGCACAGGAAAGCACCTCATGAGGAACCACCAGCCTCGGGTGCCATCCGGCTCCCTCCTGCCCAACTGCCCAGCTTATCCTGACTGTTCTCTGTCAGATCAGCAACTCTCTGACGGTGCCTTGTATCTTGCTCTTGGTTCCCAGACCCACTGGCCTACGAGCCAAAGGCCGACTTGCCTGTCATCACCATTGACCCTGCCTCCCCACAGTCTCCTGAGTCTGTGGACCTGGTGAATGAAGAGCTGAAGGGCAAGATCTTGGGGCTGAACCGGGATCCAGCAAGGTTGACTGAGGAGGATGAGGATGAGGACGGGGTCATTATGATGCGGACCAAAGAGCCTTCATCCCCAGGCACTGATGATGTCTTCACCCCTGGGCCAAGTGACAGCCCCAACTCCCAGAGGATACAGCGCTGCCTTAGTGACCCAGGCCCCCACCCTGAGCCTGGGGAGGGGGAGCCCTTCATCCCCAAGGGGCAGTAGCACCAGGGCCAGGGGCAGCGCCCATCCCACAGACTCTCCCACCAGAGCAGGGCTGGGGGAGCTGAGGGCTCCCCTCACCCTTCCTGACCTGGATTGGCCTTGCCCCTTCCCCCGCCGCATGGCAGCTGGGCCCACAGCCCCCACAGCAGCACGGCTTCCCCCTGCCTCCTGGGAAGCGTCCCCCTCCCATTGGAACTGTCTTCCCAATCATTTGGCAGAACTGCTGGGTGGTGAGGCAGGCCCCGCCCCTTCTCCAGATCCAGGCTCCCCCATACCTAGACCAGGACCATAAGGCCACTAGTCTCCCAGGCCACAAGGCTCCTCGCTCCACTACATCACCTCCTTCAGACAAATCTTCATTTCTAACCAAAGAGCCTCTGGCTCCACTGTGGTTCTACCCAGGAAAGGAAGGAGCTGAGGCCTCCCTTGCCCTTGGCCAGGCCCTCCTTTATCAGGAGATGCCAGGGGAACAGACATGTGGCTGGGGGAGGGATCAACAGTCCCACCCTACTCCTGCCAGCTATGTCACCCTGGCCCACCACCTGAACTGTCCTCACTCAGAACTGCAGGCTGGGGGAAGGTCTGAGCTTCTCTGACTGGAGCTGAGGCTCTTTGGAGTCATCTGATGGGGACCATTAGGCTTTCTGGGGCTGCTGCCTAGGGAGGAACTGTCTAGGATTTCAGAAAGTGCTGCCATTTTTTGTTGTTTGTTCACACTTCCACACACCATTCTATTTGCACAGAGGTACTCCTTTTTTTAGAGCATCTGAAAACCCCTGGACAGTCAGGGATCTGCCCCTCTCACCCCTCCTCCTGCTCCAGAGAGTTCCCCCTCATATTCCCATGTCTCTCCTACACTCCAAAACCTGTCTCCTGCCTGCTGGGCTCTTGACTCTCAACCAAGGTTCTGATTTTAGACGTGGCCCCAACCATGACCCTATCATGATTCTCCAGCCTCACAGGCGTGGGGCCTCCTGGTGCCTGTCTTGCTCTTGGCCTGTCCCCAGGAACCTCTCCTATGTCCACTCAGCTTGCTGTGGAGTCCAGCCTGGGGAGAAGGTCTCCCCTGAAGTTCTCCCACCTGGTTGGGGCTGCTGGGATAGACAGAGTCCTAGGCCCCCAGAGGCCTTTGCTCATAGGCACATACTCCCGACCCCCCACTGCCACCATGGCTGGGCCCAGGTCTATGGGTGTCTGCACTCCCACTGGGCACCCCCTCCCCCAGGATTGTGCAATAGTCAGAGCACCCTCTCCCAGGGGACAGGGCCACGGGTGCTCGGCCCATCTGTCCATCTCCTCTCCATGCAAATGCTGTCTGGAGCAGGAGTCACCATGCAAAATGACGTCGACAACCATGTACAAAGCCACCACAGCTGCTGCAGCTCTGCCGCCTGTATAGAAGAAACTGAACCTTTTTCATATTCTAATAAATCAATGTGAGTTTTTGATAAGAGTCCAGGGCTGCTTCCTGGGGGTGAGGGATTTCAGGAGAGAGGAGGACCTAAGGTACTTGGCTCAAAGGCTGGCACAGAAGTGCTTAGCCACCATCAGCTGCTGGTGTGGTCATTTCTATGTGCCAGGCCCCAGAGATACAGCAGCATGAGCAGGATGTGCTTGCCCTTGGGCGGCCTTGGCCTAGCATGGAGGAGCAGCGCTCATCAACATTGACACAGCCGTGGAAAATCCCAGTGCGTGTGGCATGAATAAAAGGCTGGGGAGGGGTGGATGAAGAGGACTCTCCCGATTATGTGACATCCTAGAAGATTGATGCAGGCACCAATGTAACCAGGTGGAGAAGGTCTTGGGGAGGTTCCAATTATTCTAATTGAGAGCTGCATATGCAATAGCTGAGGTCTGGGAAATGCTCATGCGGCTGGGTCAGAGTAACAGCAAAGGAAGGATAGGCCCTGTAGTCCATGGTTATGGCCTAGTCCTTAAACTAGGAAAGTCACTGAAGCCCTGTGTTCTTACCTGTGACCCCTGGATGACGTGCTCAGGTGCACATAAATAGCTCAGCCAAGGTTGGATTCCTGAGGTGCATTTATAAGAACTGACCACCAGAGGGCAGTGGGGCCTTGGCCCACACCCCAGATCCCCTTAAGACAGACCTGAGCTGTCCAGAAAAGATCCTGACCCAGCCTGGAGCAGGAGCTAGTGTAACTTACAAAGTCCAAAGTACGCAGTGCCAAAAGAACTGTAGGGAGAGACCACACTGCATTTTTGTACTGATGTCCTAGCAGGAAATGGATGGCACACTCAAAGGGTGTGGGCAGGATTATGGGTCCCAGGGATGGGACCCAGTGGGGTTCTCTACAGGAAACTGTAGAGATGAAAGGGCAAGAGGAGGAACTGAAATTCTGGAAGGAGTGGGAGGTGTGCCCAGCTAGAACTGTGGCTGCAGGGAGCAGAACACAGCCCCTGCCAGAGGGGACCAGGGAGCACCTGTTCTGACTTCTTTGCTCCTCATGGTGCCCCCATTGGCCAAATCCAACGGAAAACAGGAGAGGAGGGCAACTTGAGTGAGTGAATTTAGATGGGAAACAGGACATCCAAGCAGAGTCATCCCTGTGTCCCTCAACCCTTGTCCTTTGGGTGAAAAACTCCAGTTCCTGTTGCTTTATAGTTACAGAATTTCTGTTTAACATAAAAAAAAGTTTTAATTGATGTACAACATTGTGAATGTACTAAATGCAACTTAACTATTCACTTTAAAGCTGTTGATTTTATATAAATTTCACTTCAATTTTTCTTTAATGGAAGGAAGAAAAAAGACCCTCACCACCAAGAGGGGAAACAAAAATTTTCACCACCATCATATCTTGTCATCTTTCAGTCATACTCACTTGGAGACTAAACATATTAGTTGTCATCATGGCTCTTTAGAACAACAGAGGCACAAATAACAACAGAGAATTGTAATGGCTCCCATTTTGGTAGTTGGTCTTGGGGTCTAAGACAATAGTTCCGATATCCTGCTACCGGCTTCCTTGTCCCTCTTACCAGCACTGTGGCTGGCTGGAATTTTTATCTAGTGGGGTATCCAAAACCTCTTTTGGTGGGGCAAAGGCCTCACATATGCTTGGCAAAATCCCAGCCCTGTCCTAAAGCTTTGTTCCTACATAGCCGAACTTCTTACAGCTCTGATATCAATTGGGCTGCCAAGTTTCCCACTGACATCATTATTAGAGGCTTCTGGTGAATCTCCTGAATCCAGGCATAGTCTTCCTGTCCCCTCTCCCCACCGGATTATGTAGCAGGAACTTGTTTTCCTTCCGGTAATCCAAACTAATCACCCTATTTGGTGCAGTTGACTTGCCTCTTGGCCTTTTGGTTAAGCAACTGGCCAAGCTCACTCCCAACTTGAACCATATTTGTGTTCCCTGGAAGCACCCCACATTCAGGCATTAAGGACTCCAGACCCTCTGAACCACAAAGTCGAGGGGATAAAAGCAAAAACCCCTCCATTAAATGAGTTGGAATGATAGAAGGGACACTCCTATATCCACCCCTGGGTCCCTGGGCCTATCATCTGATCTGTGGGAGGGGAAGCCATACCCTGGCTGCTGACTTAAAGGATGTGCTGCCTCCATGATCAACCCAGCCTCACAACCTGCTACCCCCCAGCTGGTGCCCTAACCCTGTTGTGCACCACTGCGCCCGGCAACAGGGCACATAATTCAGGGTTCATCGTAAGACCAGTGCAGTCCGTGGCTGAGACCGTTGCTGGACGTCCTTCACCATAAAATGAAGGTAGGCGGGCAGTGTGTGGGATGGCAGAGTGATGAATGAGACGTGCTATGGAATCCATAAGGGAGGGTGCTGGCAGAAGCACCGAGGCTGGAAGGCAAGTCCAGATTGGGAACACACATTTATTACCACAAAGTAATACATAACGACTCCTTCATGAAGGAGGGGAAGGCGTTAGTTATCCGCCTCCTCATAGGTGGCTGGCTGTTCCCTCTAGGCCAGTGATTCTCAGTTGTTTTGATCTTAGGAGCCCTTCACACTCAGAAATTATTGAGGCTCCTAAGGTGTTTTGTGGGGACTCTATGTATCATTTATGCTGGATTAGAACTTAAAGTCAAGTTTAAAATAGTAATTTATTTAAGTGAATAAACAGGTTAATATAATAAATATAACATTTTTCATGAAAAATAAGTTTCAAAACAAGAATGATAAGTTGAGGGACATTATTTGACAGAGTCTGGCTTAATGGCAAATAACAAAATTCTTAATTCTTCAGCATTTCATCTGTATATGCTCTGTAGCCTCTGGAAGATTCATATATACATATATATTCATATATATATACACATACACATATATGTTTATGTATATGTAAAGATTCATATAATTGAATAAAGATTCATATAATTGGCACTGGAATTTGAACTTAGGGACACTTTTTTTTTATATTTATTTTTCAGTTTTCGGTGGACACAACATCTTTATTTTTTTTTTTTATGTGGTGCTGAGGATCGAACCCAGCGCCCCGCACATGCCAGGCAAGCACGTTACCACTTGAGCCACATCCCCAGCCCAAGGGACATGTTTTTCACTAAACTATATCCCCAGTCCTTTAGAAGTTGCTGAGAGTTTCTAAATTGCTGAGGTTGGCCTCCAACTTGTGATCCTCCTGCCTCAGCTTCTAGAGTCCCTGGGATTACACATGTGTGCCATTGCACACTTTTACTATACAATTTTTCTTTCTTTCTGTTTTTTTTTTTTTTTTTTTTTTTTTTTGTATCAGGGATTGAATTCAGGAGCACTCACCTACTGAGCCACATCCCAGCCCCCCATTTTTTGGCATTTTATTTAGAGACAAGGTCTCACTGAGTTGCTTAGTGCCTCGCTGTTGCTGAAGCTGGCTTTGAACTCACAATCCTCCTGCCTCAGCCTCCTGAGCTGCTATGATTACACGCATGCACCACTGTGCCTGGCCTACTATATACTCTTGAAAGAATGGCAGTGAAAAAGGCAAATGATGTCTTACTATGTATGAAATTAGAATTGACTTCACAGAACTGAAGAGACTTGGGAACCCCAAGAAAGAGAGTGCCTTACAGGAAACTTAGTCTGGCCTTTTGCTGTTGACGACTGGGACACAGCATTGCCCGCTTGCCAGGTCAGATTTGATGAGGGAAATGCGTTGAGTCTCTGTGTATTATCACTGCTGTCAAATGAGCACAACCTTCGAAGTCAGATATCTGAACTGGTCTTATTGGTCTAAAATCAAGGTGCCAGCAAGTCTGCATTCCTTTCTGGAGGCTCTAGTGGAGATCTGTTTTCCTGCCCTTTCCTGCTTCCAGAGGGGCCCCGCCATCTTTAAAGTCAACTGTGGCTGGTCAAGTGTTCACCTCACATTTCTCTCACACTGGCTCATCTGCTTCCTTCTTCCTAATTTTAAAACCTTTCGATTACATTGGGTTCACTCAGATAATTCAGGCTTATCTCCCTATCTTTTAAATCAGCTGATTAGCAACCTTAATTCCATCTGCCACCTGAGTTCACACTTTGTCATATAGCATGTAATATATTGGCAGGTTCCAAGGATTAGAGTATGGACATTTGGTAGGAAAGCTCTTATTCTACCTACCATGCCATGCATAGCCTCTGTCCCTGCCACCATGGCTTCTGTGAATGTGGGCTCATTGAGGAAGAACCAGGGTAGCCAGGGAAAGAAGTTGACCTCTTTCTGCAGGATAGATCGTCTTGTCCATCCAATTACAGAGAGCCTCCCCCATATAAGATGCCCTCTCAGAGCATCCAGTAGGTTAAAAATAGTTCCACCACTTATGCCTGTATCAAGCAGTCCATCCATGACCTCCCCCAGCACCTCCTCCTCATCAATCTCAGCCCTGTGGCTTTCAAGCCCCCAACCAGCCAGCTAAGTTGTTAGCCACTGCTCATAAATCAGTGCAGATCTGTACTTTGGATCATCTCTCCTTCTACATGAAGTAGGTCATCCACATGGTCAGCGATCTGCCACCAGGAAGCTCTCCCCTCAATCCCATCCTTCAGGGACACCCCGAGTATGCCTGTGAAGCAGAGGCTGTCTGCTAGCTTGCCATGCAGACTCATTTGGAAATCTTGTCTATGCTTTTCCTTTGTGCTAACAGGTCATAGCAACTTCACCAAGTGTGGACTGAGGGAAGATCAGCAAAGCAATAAGAGGAAGCACCAGGGGGATTTGAATCACCTGCTCTTGCAATTTCCTTGTGCCTTCCGGACCTGCTCAGACCCGATCTCATCTACACTATGTAATAACAGAGTGCCACCATGTGTGTCCAACGTTATGATGAGGTGGGGCAGAGTATCTCCAGTTCTGGCCGCACGGGTCACTTGGTGTCCCACAGTCAGGCATTCTGTCTCTACCACATCCAGTGTGAGCTAGGAGCTGTTTTTTAAATGGAGAATAGTTGTTGGCAGGAGAGGGCACAATTTAATCCAAAACCCTAAGGTTTTGTGCCGTGGGTCTTGGATTGGAGCTTGTCCATATGGCATCGTTTTCTGCCATGGTCACTTCCCAGTGATAACACTCACATGACAGGGCAGCGTGCACTGAAGCCTGCACCTGCTTCAGAGCCTTCTCTTGCTCCAGGCCTCACTCAGAACTTACAGTCTTATGGGTTTTCCAGTAAATGGCTAAAACAACACAGCCGAATGTGCCATATGTTGCCTCAAAAATCCAAAGTCCCATCTTTTGCCTCTTTCTTTATATTGGGAAGTATAAGTTTCAACAACTTGTCTCTCATTTTTAAAAAGTATCTATTTATTTATATGTGGTGCTGAGAATCGAACCCAGTGCCTCACACATGCTAGGCAAGCTCTCCACCACCAAACCACAACCTCAGCCCTTGTCTCTCATTTTTGAAGACAGATCCTGACATGTCTGGAACCCCTAGAAACCATATCCCCTAGAAACTTCATTGATATGGAAACCCCCATTTTTTTTGTAGGATTTATCCCCCTTCATTTGGCAAACATGTTTTTACAAAATTGTTTATAATTTCTTGTTCACTTGGCCCAATTAACCATCACGTCATCAGTGTAATTGGCTAGCATACTGTTTTTAACTGTGTCAACATAAGCAATGACCTTTGGGCTATACTGTGATAGACACTGAGAGAGTAGTCAAAGCCCTGAGGTCAGAGTAAAGGTCACTGCTGTCCCTGTATTTATAACTACCTTTACTTTGTGGAATGGAAAGGAGAGCATTTGGGGATCGAAGATGCACACAAACCCAGGGATGGGCTGACTTGTTCCAGTAAAAATTCCTCATCTGGGAGCATGGCTGCAACTGGCAGCATTCCTAACTCTCCAGTCATCTGCCACCATCCCAAGGCCAACTGGTTTTGACATCAGTCGAATAGGTGAGTTACACTGGATCAGGGTAGGAAGGACTGTCTCTACCTTTTGGATATTTAATGGCAGCACTAATATCTGAAATTATACTAGGGATGCATATTGCCTTTGGCTTGATATTTTGATGGTAAATTCAGTGACCTCCATTTGGCACTTTCCAATGAAGGTCAGTTTTTAGCCCCCGCTGTGAGTCAGGAAATCAGTGGGATTTGGCCACTTAATATCCAGACACAGGATGGGTCTGTGGTCCCAGTTTATGCATTCAGGCTGAGACTTGACCTTCATAAGCCGCCTCTAACTGGTGGGCCATGTGGAGTGTTGAGTCTCCAGAGGTTATCATCAGTTCAGAGCCAGAATTTTCCTCTTTCACAAGGAGACTACAGGCCTTGCTGGAGAAGACAGGGGGAATTCACAGTGCCCACTTATGGCAGCCTTGCCGAGTCCTTCCTCAAAGCCCCCCTCAGCCAAGGAATTTGGAAAACTGGGTAATAGGTAGTGACCCCCCCCCATCAGGAAAACTTCAACCAGGTTCCTGCCCACCAGATCTAGTAGAGTTTTTCCACTTATTTAAGTTTAAAAAAAAATTAGATACTATGCCTCCCACCACCTAGCATTCTAGGGACCCATGATCAATTAGCCTTCACACGGATCCAAATGGATCCAAAACACTGATCAGGTGGAATTGTGGAAAGAAATGTAGCCAAAAGAATTTCAAGGACATTGTAAGAGTAACATTGCAGCCGCTGCCGGCTGCAGGGGGATGGGCCAGGGAGGTGATGCCGCACCCACTTTCTGTCTCAGGGATCCCCTCCCCCCAATCAAACTACCAGAGGGAAGGGGCACCTGAGGACCCACCGGAGTGCGGTCCTCGTTCCCCCCAGGAAGCCAGGCTCTATGGGGCAGACCCTGGGGAAGACGGAGCAGAACCTGGGGCCAACCCGAACCCCTGAAGTTCCATCCAGGGGGGCCCCGGGAACACCCTGCCCGTGGGCGCGCCGCCACCCATCGAGCAGCCAGAGCTAGACGGTTATCTGTTCCAGCCGGCTACTGTGATGCTTTGTGACGATGGCAAGGAGCGGTGGCTACCTGCCGGCACGGGTCCCCAGGCTTCAGCCATGTCCAGATCTACCACAACCCCGCGGCCAATTCCTTCCAGGTTGTCGGAGGGAGGCAAGATGCAGCCCGGCCAGCAGGTGGTCAGCAACTGTGCCATCGTCCGGGGCGTCAAGTACAATCAGGCCACCCCCAACTTCCATCAGTGGCGAGACGCCCGCCAGGTCTGGGGCCTCAACTTCAGCAGCAAAGAAGACGTGGTGCAGCTGGCTGCCGGCAGGGCCAGTGCTCTACAGGCCTTGGAAGGAGACGGGCCACCGGCACCCCCAGCACCCCCAGACCCCCAGCACCCCCAGCACCCTCAGCACCCTCAGCACCCCTTGCCTGGGCACGCTCCACCAGGGAGGAGGTGGAGCAGCAGAAAAGGCAGTGGCCCAGCCAGCCCGAGCAAGTGGAGAGGAAGGGATGGGTCACCAAGGCAGGAAGCCCACCTGTTCACCCAGTGGGGGGACCACCTCCGCCTCCAGGACCTCCCTGACCTCCGGGTCCCTCCACACCCCCAGGATTGCCCTCCTCGGGGGTCCTGGCTTCAAGGCATGGAGTAGGGGGAGGCACAGCTCCTGCGACCCCTCTCTCTGCAGCACAAGGACGGAATGGAGGAGACCCACGAGCCCCTGGCTTGGCTGCAGCCATTTGGGGAGCCAAACTTAGGAAAGTCAACAAGCAGCAGGAGACCTCAGGAAGACCGCTGGCCCCCAAAGCTGAGAACAGTTGAAGCACAGGGCCAGGGTTTATGGAGGAGATGGCTGCCTTGCTGGCCCAGAGAAGGAAAGCCACACAGATTGGGGAGAAATCCAAGGAAGAATCTGCCAGTCAGGAGGAGCCAGGGGCCAGAGGCCCAGCCCAGAATGAACTTGTGCCAAGACCCTGGGAGAAGAACAGCACAGCCTTGCTGAGGATGAAGTCCTCATCTTCCAGGACGGCTTCCAAGGCCCAGCCCTCCAACCATGGGGAAGAGTCAGACCTGGAGAGGGTGAAAAGGGAGCTTCTGGAAGAGGTGAGGAAGGAATTACAGAAGGTTAAAGAGGAGATAATTGAAGCCTTTGTCCAGGAGCTGAGGAATTGGGGTTCCCCCTGACCACAGGAACCCCCCAACCCCGTTCCTTATTTTCATACTCCCCGCCTGTCACCCTGCCTCTTCTTGACACGGAATTGACTGAAGACTACACAGGAATTCTTCTTCTCCCCTCCTGGTCCCACCTAGAAAATTTCAAGGGGGTGTGGTTTCCCTGGTGCCCTGCCCTCATCCATGCTGGCTTATTGAGTAGCTGGGGAGGCCCCCACCCTTTGCTCCCTTTGGTCTTTCCCATCTGCTGTCCCTTTGGGGCTGGTTCCTCTTCCGGGGATGTACCAATGAATCCCATAGTAAGGGAGGAAGGAAAGAGGGAATTTCACATTCCCTTGTTCTAGATTCACTTTCACGCCTAATGTCTTCGAATTTTTCTGTTTTCATTTTTAAGAAAAAGTATATGTATATATACACATATATTTAGTTGGGTTTGGGAGAAAGGGAAAATTTTTTTCCTCTTTGGTTTTCATAAAATGGGGTGTGGAAATGTTTAATTGCTATATTCCCAGGCTAGCCCATTTGGGGCAGCTATTTAAGGGTGGATGTCTCACCAGGCTGGGGTACTTCCCCCCACCCCAGGGAACCACCTGCCTTCCTCTGGCTCCTTCCCTTTTCTATGAGGAATTAAGATGCTGTAACTTTCTGAAACCTCAATTTGTTTTTTGTTTTTTTATTTGGGCAAGTTTGGGGGTCTGGACCATTTTTACTCCTGGGGAGAAAGGGAAGGAGAAGGAGAGGAAGGGGAGGAATCTCCCCCTTCACGTCCAGCTTCTTAGAATGGGCCCTTGCAGAATAAATCTGCAGTTTTTATTTAAAAAAAAATAACAATAACAATAACAAAATACTGATCACTATTCCTTCCCTGGGCTTTATTATCAAAAGTCCCTTGTCTCTGGCTCATTGTTGTCAGCTGGTTTCTACCACCACAGGATCTTTTTCTCATTAGGGGCAGAAAACCAAGAAGCCAAATTCCATTTGGCATCTCCTACATTATCTCCAGTCTATAGAAGAAAACCAGCCCAGAGCCTTTTAGAAAAGGGGCCGTGAGCAGAGTAGGCACATTCCCACATTCCCATCTCCCTCAGCCTTCCTCTACAGCTGGTCAGGAAAGTCCGAGCCCCTCTGCCTCTTTGTTAGGCCATGATTGAATCCAGATTCCAGTTAGTCAGACTGGCCAAGCTGACACAATTCCGGATCCTGGTGAGAATACCCACAACAACCAATATTGGCCCCTTCTAAGATTTTGTCTTCCTTAGTCTAACGCTCCAAGATGCTACCCAGACTCTGCCAGTACAAATTGGCAAGATTCTGGCAGCTCTTTGAATGCATAAAGTACCTCCTCCTGGGGGTGGGCCTTGTCCTTTTCTGATTGGATTCTACTGGAATATAATTCTCATTGTAAGCCTGGAGGTGAGGAGAAGTGTTAGGAGTCCAACCAAACAGCTCCATCCCATGTCCCAGAGTCCCACTCCTCCTTAACCAGTATTGGGGCTGGGATTGTGGCTCAGCAGTAGAGTGTTCGCCCTGGGTTCGATCCTCAGAACCATATAAAAATAAATAAAATAAAGGTATTGTGTCAAACTGCAACTAAAAAATATTAAAAAAAACAAACAAACGGTGTTGTTCTCTGGGCGTGTTGTTCTCTGGGCGTAAGAAGCTTGGTGGGGCTGTGTATTTAATTGATTCTGTGATCCTTATGGTCAGACTGAAGCTAGTCCTCAGCCATATCCACCCTGTGGCAGGCAGAGATCAAAGATTCCTACCGCCAGGGGCAGTGGCACACACGGTCATCTTAGTGATTCAGGAGCCTGAGGCAGGGAGATTGCAAATTCAAGGCCAGCTTCAGCAATTTAGCCAGACCTTGTCTCAAAATAAAAAGGGCTGGGGATGTAGCTCAGTGGTAGAAAGCACTCCAGGGTTCAATTCCCAGTACCAAAAAAAAAAAAAAAATCTTCTCAAGCTATCCTGGGCCTTTCTGAATCTCCAATCTCACACTAAACTGGGAATTTATGGCTTTCAATCTGTCCTGTTCTTTGTGTGAGTTTCTAGGGCAATCCAAAGCACACACCACAGTCTTTGTCACTATTTCTTAGTTACTGTTGTCACCATAGTGACTAAATGCCACAGTTACTTGATCTGCCAGCATCGTAACAATCATCTCATGCCATTGCTGGTTGTGAAGTAAGTAACCATGACACTGTGTGCCACAGATTACCATGGTCCATTAGTGCCTGCCCAGTTTATTCATGTGAGAGCAGCCCAATCCCAGCGTCCCACCGAGGCTCTGCTTCCCAGGACCTTTCTGTACTCAGTATTATAGCAGCCAGGCCCTGCATAGAGACGGACGGCACACTCAGGGGGTGACTGAAAAGGGTTTGATGAAGGGAAACTTACAGAGCAGGTAGAGAGATAGAGACCAAAAAAAGGCTGGTGAAGCGGTCGGGGATAGAAGCCGCGGAAGTTCTTTCCATCTGGAGCAAAGGAAGGCACTAGAACCTATGAGAGCTATAAGCTTGGAAAGGTTGGCTTCTGGGGCCCAGGGCAGAATGGAGAACGGAGAAGGGGGTACTGCACTGACAGTGAAAGCGCAAGATGAAAGGCCCATTTTATATACAAGCAAACTAAGGTTTAGCTGCCAGAAGAACCTGAGGCTCCTGGGGCACATGCTTACACTCAGCCTCATTTCCTCACCCCTAACAGGCTATTTGAATGTCTGCCCACGTCACAGGCCTGGTGAAAGGGTCACATGAGGGCCAGAAAAGCAGTTTCTCATCCAGACATCTTCTCTAAGGGCCACCGCGTGCTGTCTGTCCTATGCTCAGGGAAAGCGAAAGGCTGAAGGGGGCACTGAGGCAGAGCTGAAGGTACCTCTTGAGCCCCCAGAATGCCCAGAGAGGGACTTGAGGAAGGAGGGCCAAGAGACTTGAGCCCAGGAACTGCAGGTTAACTCCAAGGTGGAAAGCCCAGGGGTGAGGAGAGAGGGTGGCTTTGGTCATATCCCTGGTACTGTCCCTCCTTCCACATCCCAAGGGAGCAACTGATGCCACCCTACATTGGTCAAGGAGAACACAGAGGTCAGAGGTGGCTCTGAAACCAGGCAGCAGGCATTCCCAGAAGAACATGCTCGGGGATGGGCTGAGGTGAGCTATATGCTAGGCTGGACATGCGCCCCAGAGGACACTATATTGGGGTCCCATCTACAAGACTCACTGACTCAGCAGGCCACCTGCCCTGGGTTCCCTGGCTGACTTTCCAGGCCTCCCAGGCATCCCCTCACCCCCGTGTCCCCCGTGTCCCCAGAGCTGAGCCTGTCCTGCTGGTCTTACTTTGCTGTGAGTCTGAATTTTTGCAGATTCAGTGTGATGTCTGATGTCCATTAGCTTAATCTCTGCTCCAGAGCAGACAGGTGCTCCTATTAGAGAGTGCACTGCTGGAGGACATGGGCCATAGGTCCCTGGGTAGCCAGAAGGGCCATTCTTTAGGCCAGGTCACCCAAGAGCATCAACATTCCCTCCCCATCAACCACAGAGGCCATTCCAGTCAGCACACTGGACATTAGAAACATGTCTCATTGGCAAAAACCATGGTGTCAAGATCAGCAGCCTGGGCCAGGTGTGGTAGCGCACATCTCTAACCCCAGCAGCTTGGGTGGCCGAGGCAGGAGGATCTAGAGTTCAAAGCCAGCCTCAGCAATTGAACGAGGCCCTGAGCAACTCAGTGAGACCCTGACTTTAAATAAAATTCAAAAAAGGTCTGGGATGTGGCTCAGTGGTTAAGCGCCCCTCGTTTCAAGCCCTGGTACCAAAAAAAAAAAGATAAGTGGCCTGACTGGAACATCACAGAACCATGCCACTTGGTATGATAATCCAGCCACCAACAGCTGGGGTCTGGGTTGACTGAAAGGTGACAGGAGGGAATCTCTAGGGTGATGGAGGTGTTTTAGATTTTTTTTTTTTTTGGTCCTAGATTTTGAACCCAGGGGTGCTTAACCACTCAGCCACATCCTCAACCTTTTTTATGTATTTATTTAGAGATAGTGAAAAGAAAGCAAAGAACGAGAGATGGATAAGCAAGAAATGAAAGATGGAGACCAGGCAGAGATACATACGAGAGTTTATTTGTCAGAGCTGATAAATAAAGGCCATCTCCCTATAGGAGAGAGAGGCAAAACGGGCTTGAGTTCTGGGAATTTTATGGGGGAGACTCAGAAATCAGAGCCAGGAGGGTCCTAATGCAGGGGGTTACAGGTGGGGTTAGTAGGAGGGAGTGGGTGGTGAGCCTTTCTCAGAAAGACCCTTGGGCGGGAAAGTGAAACTTTTCCTTAAAATGGTGGCTGTCACATAAGATGGCCATCCAGATGCTAAGCAAGGGCCTTATAGACAGGGTGGGTCTTCACTAAGTTACTTAGGGATTCACTAAATTGCTAAGGCTGTGATCCTCCTACCTCAGCCTTCTGAGCCACTGGGATTACAGGAATGTGTAACTGTTGGGCGGTTGGAGTGTTGTCAAAATTGTATATTTAGAATCTGTACATTTTATTATAAATCTTACCTCCATTTTTAAAAACTGATTTTAAAAAAATCTAGCCACCAGCCTGGTGACATCCTGAATAACTGGTCCATGTAGCATGAAGTGTCCTGATGCTACTTGGGGGCTTTTCTTGGGAGGTCGGTTGGTTGGACGTTGGCCCCATCCTACAGCTGGAGTAGGGTTCCATTCTCCCAAGCTCTCTGCTTCTACAAGGGTCAATCCAACATGGTCTGTAGGGAAAGATGGACAGTAAACCAGGGCAATGGCATTCGATGTGCAGAGCGCACCAAGGAGTCAAAATGGAGAAGAGAAGGAGGGGACCAATAGGCTGAGCAGTGAGGGAAAGACCCCTGAGAAGGTGTTGAAGAATAATAAGGAAACAGCCACGGAGTATTAGGGACAATGTCCTGGTTGGAGGGACGGGCAGGACTGTGGCATTTGGGGGAAGCTAAGAGAAGGCCTTTTGTGGCTAGGGTTTGGTAAGCAAACAGGAGAATGGTCCAGAACAGGAAGCACAATGGTCCAGGACAGCCTTCTTGATGCACAAGGATAATGTATGCAGATGACATAAGAAGAAGAATTATCTGACTTATGCTTTTAAAGGATCACTTTGGGCTGTGGAGAATTGGTTGAGGGGGCCGGGAATGAAAGTGGGGAGTCAGGAGCCTGGAGCAGACGTCCAGGGAAGAGGGCATGGGGCCAGGCCACAGGTGGAGGCTGGAGACACACTGGGCAGACGCTGTGGCTTAGAGGAGGGATGACGGGATCTGATGGGTTGAATCTGGGGCATGAGGGAATCTTGGGGATCCTGCCTCCAATGGCTAAGTGTGTGTGGGGTCACTCAGCCGAGGGAGAGGGAGAATGACCAGGGAGCAGGAGCCCCAGCACCCCCTCAGGGACAGGGCAAGGTGGAGATGTTGGAGACAGCGAGGAGCCTGAATGAGGTCAGGGCTGTAGATAAAATGTCCTGAGTCTTTCAAGGTCTAAGTGGCATTTCAAGCCACAGAACCAGAGAAGACGACCCAGAGAGAATGGATAAAGAGGGAAGAGGGACCCAACCCAGAGCTTCCAGAAACATCAAGTTTCAAGGACAGAAGGAAATGAGGAGGATTTGGTACCCTCTAGATCTGGAGAGGAGAGGATGTCAGGAGAAAGGGATCAGTGTTAATGCTGCCTAGAAGGGGTGCCGGGTGGCAATGGAAAAGGGCCCAGTGGACAGAGGAACATGTTAAAGGACACCACAGGGATTCAACCAGCCAAATCCAGAATGCAGGGAATTCCACACAAACCATCACTCCCTTCCTTAAAAAATTAAGTGATGAGACAGGAAAAAAAAAAGTGAAAGGATTAAATGAAATTTCAGGAACAAATAAGTCAAATGCAATGAGTGGCTCTTATCTGGATCTTGATTCAAATAACCCATTATAAAAGTCATGTATAAAGTAATCAAGGAAATGTGAAAACCGATATCAGGCAATATTAAGAATCATTGCTAAATTTTAAAGTTACAATCTCCTGTGTTTTTTTTTTTTTTTTCTGACAATCCTGGGATTGAACCCAAGGCCTCGTGTGTGCTGAGTAAGTGCCCTACACAGAGTTATACCCTTAGTCCAACTGAATTATGGTCAGATTTTAAAGAGTCATTATTATTTTTTAGAAATTCATACCAAAGTAGTAATTTATTTACTAATGCTAAATAACTAGATTCATTTTTGGGGAGAGGGGAGGTACTAGGGATTGAACCCAGAGGCACTCCCACTGAGTTACATCCCCAGCCCTTTTTATTTTTTTATTTTGAGGCAGGGTCTTACTAAGATACTGAGACTGGCCTCAAATTTATGATCCTCTTGCCTCAGCCTTCCAAGTCACTGGGATTACAGGCCTGTGCCACCTCACCTGGCTTGGATTTTCTTTAAAATAACCCAGAAGAATAGAGGGAAAAGAAATTGTGGGATATATATATATATATATATATATATATATATATATATAAATTTAGCTACTTGTTGACTTTGTTGAATCTGAGTGTTGGAGTTCAGATATGAGCATTACATTGTTAATTCTATTTTACTTCTTTTGAAATTTTCCATAAAAAATATTTTCTTAAGATGAAAAAAAAATTGAAAGGAAGGTGCTTTTTGGATTTGTCAAGAAGGGTCACCTGGCAAGAGCAATCTCCGTGGATGGGAGCCAGACAGGTGGGTAGAGGAGTCCATGGGAAGTGGAGGCAGCAAGTCTAGACTGCTCTGATGAGGTTACTGGGTCAGGGAGAGGGGACTCCAGACAGGAACTAGAGCAGGAAAGAGTCAAGGGATGCTGAGGTAGGCAAAGTTCAAAGATGGCCCCCAAGAATTCTGCCTCTCAATGTAGGTGACTCATTTAACCCCATCCCCATGGGTAGAGCTAGAACCTGTAAGTAGGATGGGATGTCACTGTGATTAGGTTACATTATATGGCAAAGGTGAATTTTGCAGATATAATTAAGGTCCCTAATTAGAGTTGACTTAGAATAAATCAAAAGGGAGACTTCCTGGGGCTGGGGTTGTGGCTTAGTGGTAGAGTACTTGCCTAGCATGTGTGAGGCACTGGGTTCAATCCTCAGCACCACATATAAATAAATAAAAAATAAAGGTCCATCAACAACTAAAAAATATTTTTTTTTAAAAAGGGAGACTTCCTGATGGGCCTAACCTAATCAGATGAACCCTTTAAAGAAAGTGATTCTACTGCTGGCCTTAAGGAGCAAACTTACCTTCTGTGAGTTCAGAAGAGTGCCATATGGCTGAGAATAAATGGTGGCCTCTAGGAGTTAAGAATGACTCCCTCTTGGCAGTCAGCAAGAGAGTAAAAACCTCAGGTCAACAATGCCAGGATACTGAACTCTGCCAACAACCAATAGAGGAGGGTCCTGAGCCCTAGCTGAGGTCACAGAGTTGGCTGGTGCCTTGACTTCAGATTGGTGAGACACTGAGCAGAGGACCCAGTGAAAACCTACTGGATTTCTTACCCACAGAAACTGCAATGCAAGACACTCCATGTTGTTTGAAGCCACAGAGTCTGTGATCCCAGACTATACAACCAATAAAGATGTTCTCTTTTTTTTTTTGTTTTTTGTGGGATTTTTCTTTTTTTTCTTTTTGGTACTGGAGATTGAACTGAGGGCCCTTGACCCCAAAGTCACATCCCCAGCTCTTTTTGTATTTTATTTAGAGACAAGAGCTCACTGAGTTGCTTAGGGCCTCACTAAGTAGCTGAGGCTGGCTTGGAACGGCAATCCTCCTGCCTCAGCCTCTGAGCCGCTGGTTTTACAGGTGTGCACCACCTTCCCCGGCTCTGTTTTGTTTTGATGGTGGGGGGGGGCTATCTTGGAGATTTTTTGAGCTGTTGGGAAATGGCCAGGTAGAGAAGGAAACACTTTGGGAACAGGAAATGCATAAAGCCTCAGAATGAAGACAGCCTGGAGAGAGTGGAGGCAGCTTCACAGAGGGTGCTGAAGCAGACTGATTTGCAGATTGGGTGGAGGAGCTGGGCACAGTGTGGTCACTGTAATCACAATGTCTCTGGGGGCTGAGACAGGAGGATGGCTAGTTCAAGGCCAGACTGGGCACCTCAGCAAGACCCTGTCTCAAAATAAAAATAAAAAGGCCTGGGGATATAGCTAAGTGAGAGCCCCTGGGTTCAACGCCCAGTACTAAAAGAAGAAAAAAAAAACAAAAACAAGGTCACCAAATGACAATGAGTCTAGAGAGGGAGGAAGAATCTAGAAATTTGAGGAAGGAGGAAAAGGAATGGAATAGTCATCTGAAGAGAGAGGAAAGGAAGGAAATTGGACTTATTAGGAAAGCAATAGAATTTCCCATGTTGAATCTATTTGATGTTTGAAAACAGTGAAACCAAAATACAGTTTGGCCTCACTGTGGGTTTTTTTTGTTGTTTTTTTAGTAAACCTCAGATACTTGAGTATGAGCACCATGTAAGATGGGGGTTTGTGGAGAAAATAAGAGGAAGTGAAAGAGATGCTAAGCAGTTAAAAGTATTTGTAAGGATGTGGTTAGAAGGATAAACCATAGAGTCTAGAGCAGGCCCAAAGAGAAGAGATGATTGGAGGAAGTTGCTAAAAATTAGGACCAATGAACTGGACATCTCTGCAAGATGGAAACCTTAAATGTGTGTGTATTAGTCGGGAACATGGCTAAGATGCTGTATCAAGATACCAAAAAATACAGTTAATTTCACAGAAGTTAATTTTTTTCTGATGTAACTATACTGAGCTAAGTGGCCCAGGGGGGCACTATGCTTCCTGCTGTCATTTAGTGACCATATTCCTTCCAAATATTGCTCTGACATCCACAAAGGTATGAGCTTCATCTTTACAGCCAAAGCACTGTCCATGTTTAGCCTAATAGAAGGAAACAGGCATGAAGAATACACCTTGTGTGAGAAACACACTCGCCTCCCAAATCCGAAGAATGGACTGGGAGACATCAGGTACAATGGAAGCAAGATTTTTTTGACGCTTTTGCAAGATCGGATGTCTGGGTGAGCAGGCACACCCAGAGATGTTACAACCAGCATTTTATCACCTCAGGAACAAGGTCTCTCCCCCAGTTCCTCACTGGCTGAGTACTATAGGGTGTACAATCTTCCCTAACATTGCCTAGGTTTTACTGTCTCCTATTGAGTTTTTCAAAGAAATGCACCTTTAGTTGTCTCCACCTCCCTTTGTTCTCTTGTGGTGGAAGGGCCTTTTGTGAGTGAGTACATGTTGGCATATACTCAGTGTATCTCTGTGGGTCAGGCTGGCTCCTTCACCCACTTCCTGTTTGTATAGACTTTTCAATCTGCCACATTCAGGTAATAAATGCTGGTAACCACTAGGTTCTATTTCCCCTTTGGCTGTTTTTCTTACATCCCCAGTAATTTCACATTTAAAGCTGAATCCTACATTCTGAAAATGGACCACTGGGCTTTCTATTTCTCACACCTTGGAAATGACACCCACCTCTTTCATTCACCTCCATTGAAAACAACTTCTCACATAGCCTCGCCCAGCTGCAAGGGAGGCTGGGAATTATAGTCTCTAGGTGGGCAGCTAAATAACCCTACTGTTAATACAAAACAAGGAAAGATGTCAGGCATGGTGGTATGTAATCCCAGCAACTCAGGAGACTGAGGCAGGAGGACTGTAATTCTGAGGCCATTCTTGGTGACTCTCAGCAATTTAGTGGACCTTATCTCAAAATAAAAAATAAAAAAGGCTGGGGATGTTGCACAGTGGTAAAACACTCCTGGGTTCAATCCCAAATCCTAAAGCCAAACAAAATAAAAGGAAGGAGAGAATAGATTAGACTTCCAGCAATCTTTGCCAGAGGAGATATTTCAGCAAATGAGCATAGTAATTGTCATATGTGATCCCATAATTTACTTACTAATTCTGTCTTTGTCTTTGAACACATAAGTTGTTTTTACCTATTATAATGAGTTTGCCAATTAACATCCTACTCCATAAGTCTTTGGGAATGCAGTTTCTGGAAAACATCTTCCTACCAACATCTTCCTGGAAAGAGCCGACAAGTTAATGACCCAGCAAATTATTAACCGCCCCGTGGAAAATGGGAGTGAAAAACCAAGGTCTAGAGCTGCTGTTCCCTGGTGTGGATTTGTTAAGCAGGTACACAGGGACTTCAGGTCAGTGGTGTCACAAAGTCCAGAACTTAAGATGGGGAGTCTCCTAAGAGACCCCAAAAGGTCACATTCCCAATGTAAGGGTGAACCAGAAAAAAAACAACTCCTGCCCGAGAGGACTACAAGGAAATGTGTCATCCTGCCAGAAAGAGCAGGAAGAAAAATCATGTCCCTGAGAAGTCGCATCCATATGTAGAACTGCGTTCCATGTTCACATCACCTGTCATGGTCTACAAATCTTCAAACTGTGAATTTAGTTTAAAATCATCCTAGCCTTGCGATGCCCCCTCGCACCTGATAAAAACAAATGCAAATGCTCTCCAAGGAGTGCACTGTCCTTCTAACCCCCAAGAATTTCAACAAATTGAGTTTTTAAAAATGTGAACTGTTAACCATGCAAATGAGGGAACAAGGTATCACGGGTAGGTAGTCAGCATGGAAGAGCATGCCTGCTATCCCAGGAGGCTGAGGCAGGAGGATAGCAGGTGCAAGGCCAGCCTGGGCATCATGATGAGACTCCATGTGAAAAAGAAAAGGTAGATAGCTTTAAGTATATTGCAATTCAGAGACTCCACAAAGGAAATAAAAAGGCTATACAATGACATAATACTTAAACACATGAAATTAATAAAGGAGTCCTATCCCAAATAAAGAACTCCTACAAATCAATAAGCAAAAAACAAACCCACCAATAGAAAAATGGACAAATAAACAGGATCCACACTTCACACAAATAATGAAATCCAAATCACCAATAAGTATATGAAAAAGTGCTTCACTCCAGGAAAATGCAAGAACTACAGTGAAATACCACTATCCACATAGCAAGTAAAATTCAAAAGTCTCACACCACCAAGTTGTGACAGGATGTGGTGCACCCACTTCTGTATAGTGCTGGTGTGCGACCTGGGGAAGTGAGTAAGAACCCATGCCTTGCAGTTACAGGGCACACAACTGTCATCCCAGCCACTCAGGAGGCTGAGACAGGAGGATCACAAGTTCCAGGTCAGCCTCAGCAATTTAGCAATACCCTGTCTCAATAATAAAAAGGTCTGAGGGTGTAGCTCAGTGGTAGAGCACCCCTGGGTTTAATCCCCAGTACCAAAAACAACAACAACAACAACAACCAAAAACCTGAAACAAAAAAATTCATGCCCTAGAACCCAATAACACCACTACCAGAAAAATTCCCAAGAAATGTGTGCAGTATGGACCATAATATTCACAATATGTACAAAAATATTCAGAGTAGAAATACTTAGGTAGCCCCACACTGGCAACAATTCAAATGCCTGTTGATAGTAAAATGGATAAATAAATTTTTATAATCATACTATGGAATATTAAACAGCAATGAAAATAAATAAGCTAGAACTTTACAACACAGATTGATGTTGTAAATCTGATACTAAGTGGGAAAAAAAACCTTGAGATATACTGGGAATGATTCTATTTACATAAAGTTCAAAAACAGAAAAATCTAAATTATATTGTATTGCATGGATGAACTATAAAGAACCATAAAACTATAACAGTAGGCAGAGATTATCATAAAAACACAAGCATGATTACCCTTGAGAGGAAAGGAGCTCACAGTGATTCCTGTGGTGCTAGCAATCTGCCTTTTCTTGAGTTGGGTGGTGAATATACAGATGTTTATTTTATAATTACACATCATACTATGCAGTCATATTCTATGCACCCTTCTATATGTGAGTTATATTTTGCAACCAAGCTTTTAAACAGAAGATATGAAAAGCTTTGTGCCAAACATATTTGAAATTTTAGGCAAAATGAACACATTTCTAAAAAGCTTTTACTTTCTAAAACCGAACCAAAATAATTAAAATGTTTAAATAGTTCTATAACTAGCTATACTAACGACCTATCACTATGGAACAAATTAGCACAAACCTAACAACTTAAAAGCACACACATATTACCTCATAGTGTCTGTAGGTTAGGAATCTGGGGTCAGCTTAGCTGGATGCTTGGCATCAAGGTCTCTCACAAGACTTTGATTGTTGGGCTGGGGCTGTAGCTCAGTGGTAGAGTGCTTGCCTTGCACATGTGAGGCACTGGGTTCAAGCCATTTAAAAAAATACATTTAAAAAGATATTGTGTCCATTTACAACCACAATATTAAAAAAAAAAAAGTCTGCAATTGTCATCAGGGCTGGGGTCTCATTTGAAGGCTCGACTGAGAAGGGATCCACTTCCAAGTTGATGTGGAACTCACTGGCAGAATCCAGTTCCTTAAAGGTTGTTAGACTGAGGGTCTCAGTTCCTAGCTGGATGTTGATCAGAGGCAACCCTCTCATTCTGTCAAGTGTACCTCTCCAACACAGCCACTTGCTTCACCAGAGTGCAAGCCACAAAGGCAATAGGAACAGTTTGCAGCAAAAAAGACGTTATACTGCTCTAAAACCTAATCATGGAAGAGATATCTCACTACCTTTGCTATATTCTATTGGTTAGAAGCAAACCATCCGTCCTGCCTGTACTCAACTGCCTGTACTCAAGGGGAGGGATTCTATAAAAGATTAATAGCAGAAAGCAGATATCACTGGCTATGTATAAGACTTAAGAAATTGGATGAGTCACATATCTTCCCATAAGAAAGCTCAAGCCATTCCTGCTCCATATTAAACTAACAATTTGGATCTTGCATAGATCTTTGCCCTCATTTCTTTCTTTCTTTCTTTTTTTTTTTTTTTTTGG
>NW_026000082.1:34747543-34794039 GCF_001458135.2 Marmota marmota marmota
ATATATAGAGAGAGAGAGAGAGAGAGAGAGAGAGAGGCTCTAAGTTACTTAAAGTCTTGCTAAGTTGCTAAGGATGGCCTTAACTTGAAATCCTCTTGTCTCAGCCTTCCAAGTCACTGGGATTACAGGCTTGGGCCACCATGCTGATTCAGTGCATGTTATTTTTAATGTAATTTGCAGATATTAGTACGCTTTACTCCTCAATACTTCAGTACAAATAACTGAAGAATAGAATTTTATATTATTTGTTTGCAGTTTTTATTATTATTATTATTATTATTTGCTTTCTTTCTTTTTTTCTTGCACTGGGGATTGAACCCAGTTTCTTCTAGAAACTTTATGGTTTTAGTTCTATATTTATTTCTGACACCAACTCCTAAGAATTAGACACTGTTTTTTCCTCTTTAAAGGGGAGAAGAATGAGGGCACACATATGCATGCTCCTAGCAAGTGTTCTGGGAAGAACCCAGGAGGTCAGCCTCAGACTCAAGTCTGTCACACCACCATGTACCACTTCCTCAAAGTGCTGTGGGGCCTTCCTCACAAGGGAAGAGGGTTCCCTGGAGGGAGGAGACCAGATCAAACTACAGTTACATCAAACTAAGTTCTGTCCTTTCCTACTGGAGACACCTGGGTACCAGGGGCTGAAAAAAGAGGGACAAGAGGCCACAAGGAGGGGCTGGGGCTGTGGCTCGGTGGTAGTGTACTTGCCTGGCATGTGTGAGGCACTGAGTTCGATTCTCAGCACCATGTATAAATAAATAAAATAAAGGTCCATCAACAACTTAATAAATAAATAAATTGAATAAAGGTATTTAAAAAAAAAAAAAAGAGGCCACAAGGAAGGACCCAGGGTCACAGGGACTCCAAGTGGGACTGGACTGGTCTGGCTGGCTCCTCTGAGTGTCCCATTTTAACCACCCCCCCCAATCCACGAAGGGGCTTCCGGTTCTGTTGGTCCTCCTAGGGCCATATTTCTCTCCAGCACAACCTATTTTACATTCCTTTTGCCTGTAACCAGCACCAGAGCTAAAGAATTCATGACTCAAACCTTTATTCCTGAAGAATCTGAACCCTTGGGTGCTTTATGCTTGTTTGCCCTTATAGGGTAAAATGGCTTCATTGACTTTCACCACAGGACGTGGAGGAACAAGGATGCTCCCGACCCCACACGCCACCCCTGCTCGGCTCTCTCTAGATTACTCCCTGAGTCTGCAATAATGAGCAATATACATATTGATCTCTGCCCCCAGTTCCTGATATAGAGCTCCTAAACCCCTGAACTTCTCTGGATGATAGGAGCATCTTTTGTTCTAAAGAGATGAGTCTGGGTGGGCTCCCGGATGGAGGCTGGGCATCAGAAAGATCAAACCATGATTATTACAAACCTGCAGCTTGCAGCCCCACCCCCGTGCTCTGGGGAGGGGAGAGGGACTGAAGAGAGAGTTAATTATCAATCATGCTGTCAAGAGGAAGCCTCCCTAAAGATCCCTGAACTGTGGAGTCTGGAGAACTCCCAAGATGGCAAACACATCCAGCCCAGCTCCACAGGGCCAGGCTCTCAGGACCCTCCAAGCCGCTCCAGATGAAGTCTCCAGATCACCTCTACCCTCTGTAACGTCCTTTATCAATACGATAAACTGGTGGCCATTAAGTAAGTGTTTCCCTGAGTTCTCTGAGTCATCCTAGCAAATTAATCTAACCCAAGAAGCAGGGAATGGGGACCCCAGTTTATAGTTGGCTGGTCAGAAATAAAAGTGCCTCTGACATGGGAGCAGCCTTGTGGGGCTGAGCCCTTAAACTGTGGGATCTGACACTCCTTGATGGTAGCTGGCATCAGAATTGGATTAAGTTATAGGACAGCCAGCTGGGGTCTGCTGGGTGACACATGAGGAATCCCTGAACCTGGGGTGTCAGAAGCCTTGTGCTGGGTGGTGTGAGGGCTTTTCCTCCTCCCTTCTTTAACACTCAGGGCCAACACCAAAGGGCACTTTATTTTCTGTTTTCTCAATGGTGACAACAGTCTCAGTGTCATTTAGAGGAATCATTATGGTACCTCTTGATAGGGACAGTTCTCCCCTGGACATTAAGTAGGTGCCATTCCTACCTTGTGCCACTGGCTCCCAGACCCATGGGTGTTGATTCTGGGAGAAGTGGCGGCACCAGTTGTCCCTGGAGCAGAGCACACACTGAATTCTGCAGTCAGTAGCCTCATGAGATGGTGCATCTCCATGTACACTGTGACCAGGCCTGCAGCAGCGTGTCCCACCATGCAGTTGATACCACCTGTTACTGGTGACAAGGCCTGCTCCCTCACATGTTGCAGTATAACATTAGAGAAGCACGCCGAGGCAAGCATATGAAGCAGGGTTTACTTAAAAGGGGGTAACATAGACTTCTCCTGGGAGGGAGAAGGGGGTCATAGCTGGTGTCCTGGCATCGCAAGAAGCGGGGAGTTCCACCTTTTTTATATGTCCTAGGCTTCCTTTGCTCTCCTGCTCTCTCCCCCTTGTCTCTCTCCTTCCTGCCTATGTGACTAGGCCCAGGAGATGCTCGGTGGGATGGCCAAAAGGTGAGAAGCAGATGGGCTGGAGGGGTCAAGCAGGAAGGGGGCGTAATTAACAACTCCCTGTAGGGGCCATCCCTGGGACAGGTTACCTTAGCAACAGGTTGGAGCAGAGGCAGGTTATCTTGATGAAGGTGGAGGAAGGGCTCTAAAGGCATTAACATTTCAATCTCTCTCTAATTTTCTGAACTCCCTCAAATTGGCCTCCTTGATCCAACCTGACCTGACTTACCTATCTCTACTGACTGCTAGTCTAATTCTGGCTTCACAGTAAGGTCACCTAGTCTTGGGTAACAAAGGAAGAGCAGTGAATGTCAGGACACCAGGGGCATGTCTGCATAGTCCTCAGTGGGAGGCACGGCTATGCAGTGCACCCTGCCAAGTTCATGAGCAAAGGTGCAGAGGGAGAGAGGGAGAGCAATGCACGACTACAATAAAGACCTACTGCAGATGGACAAACTGCTTCCCTGCATGAGGGGAGGCCTTGGTGTAGTCACGCAGGCTCCAGATGCCTGGCTGAGCCTCACAAGCTCAGGTTTGGCCACCAGAGGTGATGGTGGCCAGGGTGGCTTTGGTGGGGCAAGTCCATGCTGTAGAGGTCAAGCAGAGCCTCAGTGCCCACCTCTGTGGTCCCTTTGGTCCTGAGCCCATTAACTGAGGTTTGGACTAGCTGCCGCTTGTGAGAGCCACTCAGCACCCAGGATATCACCACGTACAATTTGTCCTCCTCTTGGGAAGCAGATGGAATTAACAAACTGTGACTATTAAGCAAGTTATACCAGGAGATAAATTATACATATTGCAACAAGGGGAAAGAGAACATGTGACGTTTGCAAAATCCTTAAGGGAATTTGTCCTTGTCCTGGAAAAAAAAAATGCTACCTTGCTGTTTAACATTTCTATTAGAAGATTAAGGCTCTTTGTGTCTCAAATAAGGTAAGAAAGTCATGCTGGACACCCTGATGCTGCCACAAATCAGGTAAGAGTCAGGACCTTGTTACAACCAGTTCTTCACCCAGGAATAAGTCAAGTGTTGCTTAGCATTGTGAAACCAGAACGAGGGGACAGGACCATTCCTATCAATAACTTGGATGTCTTGTTCTAAAGTTTAAGTCTCATTGCAGTTAGGAGGATGTAAGGTGAGGCCTGACTATGTTGGAAAGACCTTCTCGAATCTTGTCCAGATCCTAAAAATAGAGGATGGGAAGATGGTGGCACCCACAGGATCACCTGATCATTAAGAGCCTCCTCTAGGGTCCTGGGTTTGCAGCTCAGTGGTAGAGTGCTTGCCTGGCACATGTTAGGCACTGGGTTTGATCCTCAGCACTGCATAAAAATAAATGAGTAAAATAAAGGTATTGTCCATCTACAACTTAAAAAAAAAAAAAAAGGAGCCTCCTCTGGAGGGATCCCCTTTGGTGAACAGCCACATGGGACAGGCATTCTCTCACAACCCGGGCCCACACTGTGAGTATAGTCACTGTGCTGCGCCTCCCCAGCACCTGTCACCAACCCTCCACTCTCTCTCCTCCAAGGGCTTGCCTCTGGGCAAGACCATCAGCCATTGCCCAGGGCTACCCAGGGCTGCCCAGGACCTGACCTCAGACCACTTCTCTTTTCACAAAAAATGGCCCACACAGTGCAGCCTGGGTGGCCTTCTCCTCGCTCTCGTGGTGCGGACAGGCTGCCAGCACAGCGAGCACCTCAGGCTGGGGCTGCCACTTGCGGGACCATCTGTTCACCGGCTGTGGAGAAGCTCAGCGTTGTCTGAGAAATGACCTCGAAGGCTCATCCTGGGTTGCCTGGCAACTAGCAAGTGAGGACCAGTGGCTCCCTGTCTCTGCAGGGGGCAGCGCCTGAGCTCCACTCCCCTGGGATGGGGGTGTGAGGGTGAGGTGAGATGGAGAGACCCAAGGCCACCTACAGAGCTGACACTTCGGTTCGCACTGCTCAGCATCTGAGCACAAAATATTCAGGTGCGTAGAGCACTCTGAGTTCCAGCCAGCACTGAGTGTTCCCGCTAGCATCCCCTCGCTGTCAGCGGGGCACAGGCCCGAGCTCTCAATCCTTGTTCAGCTGGGCCTAGGGACCAGTGTCGAACGTTGGGTAGAGATAGGGGCAGCTGGGAAGCCTGAGAAGGGACTCTGGGGACTAAGCCACCTGCTCAGCAGCTCCCTTGGGCTTCTGGATGCGCCTGCGCTCTGTCCTCACCCATGTGCGTCCTCTTCCCTTGACGACAGATGCTGCAGGGCACACCTGACTTTGTGGCAAGGTCAGACAGCACTCAGCTCTCATCGCAGGGTCCCCAGGTGCCTTGTCGGGCTTTTGGTCTCCCCCCCCACACAGCCTACCAGCTTACCAGAAAGAAGATGATGGCTCGCAGCGGGGCTCAGCAATGCACTGAAGCCAGGATCCTGAACCCAGCTCTGTCTCCTGGGGCTTGCCCCAGGCTCCCTAAGGACATTTCAATATGCCCTAGATACTCAGGCCTCAGATGGTTCCAGCAGGCTTTGGAGCGGAGCTGTGTGTGGGGAAGGGTATGGGGCTGGTCACCCTCACCACCCAGGACCCCCAGGAAAAGAGCTGGTCTCTCAGGAGGGGCTGCTCCATGCCTAGCTCAGGGCATGGGTACAGATCACCTGAGGACCTGGGTTCTTGGGACCACAGCCCTCCCAGCCCCCAATACCTCCTGCGTTTGTTTGGTCCAAATGATTAGAAGGGGCTCTTGACTTCCTTGAGACTTGTAAGAGGAAATAAAAATGCAGAGAGTGCCCTTCAACTTGAGTGTGCAACAGAACCCTCTGAGTGGGAACTTATTTAAAAGAGAACTCTTGGGTTCGGGCTGGGCTTAGTGGCAGAGCAATTGCCTTGCATGTGGGAGGCACTGGCCCTCCTACATGCAAGGCAATTAAAAAATAAAGGTCCATCAGCAACTAAAAAATACTAAAAGAGAAAAAAGAGAGAGAACTGTCTGGGTTCCATATCTGGAGAATCTAATTCAGCAGAGCTAAGGTGTTACCCTGGAATATCATTTTATTTTATTTTAATCAATTAACTTATGATACTGGGGATTGAACCCCAGGGCACTCTACCACTGAGCAGTATCCTGTTGAGGGCCACAGCTGAGTCGGGATGACGCATGGCATTTTTGCCAGAAGTAGTGGTTGAGAGGTGACGCCAAGGAGCCATTAAGATGATGACTTTTGAGTTCTCGCGGAGTTCCCGTTGAGTTCCGGTTGAGCTCTCGCGGGGATTCCTGAAGAGTTCGCGTTGGTTAAAAAAGTTCCTGTGGTGGGAGTTCCAGTTGGTGTGTGTGTTCCTGGAGGAGGCTCGTGGGTGGCGTTCGGGAGAGTTCCCGGGGAGTGTGCTGGTGGAGTTTGGAAATAAAGTTTGTTCCTGCTTGAGTGGCTCGTGATTTGTGCCCAGCCAGACTGCGGCAGTATCCCCAGTCCTTTTTATTTCCTATTTTGAGACAAGTTCTCACCAAATTTCCCAGACTGGTCTCAAACTTGCCATCTTTCTGCCTTGGCCTCCTGAGTAACTGCGATGACAGGTGTGTACCACCAAGCCCAGCTAAAATATGCTTTTTTTTTTTTTTTGTACTGGAGATTAAACCCAGGGGTGCTTAACCACTGAGCCACATCCCCAGCACCCCCTTTTTTTAACGTTTTGAGACAGGGTCTCACTAAGTTGCTTAGGGACCTTGAACTTGTGATCCTCCTGTCTCAGCCTCCCTAGTTGCTGAGATTACAGGTATGTGTCACTGCATAGAATATGCATTTTAAACAAGCTTCCTACCACATAATTCTGATTCAGGTAATTTGTCATCTACAGTCCGAGAAATCTGGGAGTAATACTTCAGGGTTAGGCAAGTCTGGATCCAGATCCAAGGACTACTCCTATATCAATCTGAATTTGTTTCAGCCCTGAATGATGGATACCTGAAATAGCAGGGGCATAAGCAATACAGAAATTTATTTCTCTCATTTAAATGTCTAGGAATACAGTTCAGGGTAATAATACCCCACTCTTTAGGGAACCAGACTTTTTCTGTCTTGTTGTGCTCAAATCACATTCCACATTTACCTCATGGTCCAAAACAGCTGCTCCAGTTCCAAACATCATGCCTTCATTTCATCCCAGAGGAAAGAGAAAAGGACAGGAGAGAAATTCCTGGAAGTTGTATTTACCACACTTCTTTATATTCCATTTGCCAGAACTTAATGATTTCAGCTAGATCTATTGCAAGGGAGGTGTGAAAATGTAGTTTATCTGTTTGTAAATGGTGATTTAAGGCACAGAAAGTGTTCAAAGTAGCTGAGAGAGAGAAGTGATGCAAGCTAAAGATTAAAATCAGCTAATATCAATCATACACTTAACTAAATGCCAGTTATTGTTCCAAGCCCTTTCTGTGTAACTATGAATTTAATTCTTCTAACACTCCTGTAAGGTAGGTTTTACTATTCCAGAATAGGGATGTGCACACCTCTAAACCACACCGATGGAAAGATTAGCTTTGCCTAGTTACTCCCTGAATAACTCAAGAGTGAGTTCTTTGCTGACAAAAGGGAACAGGAAGACAGGTGTGGTGACACGTGCCTGTAAACTCAGTGGCTAGGGAGGCTGAGGCAGGAGGAGCATGAGTTCAAAGCCAGCCTCAGCAACTTAACGAGGCCCTAATCAATTTAGGAAAACCCTGTCTCTAAATAAAATACAAAACAGGGCTGGGGATGTGGGTCGAGAGCCCCTGAGTTCAATCCCCCGTACAAAAAAAAAAAAAGGATAGTAAAACCACACTTAGTTCAAACCAGACATTGTTCACCCCAGACCTGGGGATTTTGCCCTCAACACCTTGACAGAGTCAGACCCTGCCAGCCTGTAGGAAGAGGTTCATGTTGCCCTGATGTCTGTAAACCAGGTGTCAGCAAGGGTACCCTGTGGCCATTCGAAGCCCTTCTGTGCTTGTTCTCAGGGCACTTCTAGTTCTGGCTTCTTGCTTCTGCTAAATTCTTATGTCGGCGGGTGTTTGGGACCTGGAGATACAGTTGCTGGGCTCTGACGCTTCCAGTAGGTCTGTGGTTAACACGGTGCCAGGCACAAAGTGGACGCTCAGTAGATGCTTGTTGAATGGTGATGATAACCATCACTGAGCAAGTGCTATCATTTGCCCAACCCTGTGCTAAGAGCTCTACAGAGATAATGCCATTTGGCCCTGACAACTGCCACATTTTCATTTTACCATTAATAAAACAGACTCACAAAACCCCGGGATTTGCTAGAGGGGCGAGGGGCAGAACCGGGCTTCGAACCACAATGCTCAGGCGTCTCCAGCCCTCAATGGTTGTCCCCGTCCTCCCCACACGCATGCGCAGCGCAGAAGCCTGTCCGGGTTGTATGGGCTGACACCACAAACAGAACAAGTCTTGTCTGGGTTTCCGAGGATTCAAGCCACTGCCAGAAATGCATGTTCAGAGCCTTCGAGCTCCTGCCCCAGGCTTCCTAACACTCCTCGCTCCCAGCAGCTGTGTAGTGCAGAACCGAGGCCGTCTCCACGTGGCAGAAGGAGGCGCTCACGCCTTTGGACCAGCTGGGGATTAGGCACAATTTCCAAAAAAGCAGCATAGCGCCGGACAGAGAGACTGGACTGCAGCCTGCCACTGCAGCGGTGTGGCCTTGGCCGGTCTAGCGGGGATTCAAGTTCACAGAGGTCAATACGAGCTCTTGGAAAGTGGCCAGTGCCCCACCAGCACTCCAGCGCCAGCTCTTGATATAAGCTTGGAGCTACCATAGCACCGCAGGAGCCAACCACCCAGGAGGGGGCTGCGTGGGCCCCTCCTCTTTCTTATAAATAATAAAATTGGCTTTTATACAGCAAGTGACACGTGGTCAGCTATAGAAAATATAAAAATTTAGATTAAAAAAATCACCTAAGACTGGGAGTGTAGTTCAGTAGTGAGCACTTGTCTAATGCACAAGTCCCTGAGTTTCATTCTCTTTTTTTTTTTTAAAGAGAGAATTTTTAATATTTATTTTTTAGTTCTTGGCGGACACAACATCTTTGTTTGTATGTGGTGCGAGGATCGAACCCGGGCCACATGCATGCCAGGCGAGTGCACTACCGTTTGAGCCACATCCCCAGCCCATTGAGTTTCATTCTCAACACCAAAAAGAAAAAGAAGAAAAAATGCCAAAAGAAATCACCTAGCTGGATGTTCACACCTATAGTCCCAGCTACTCAGGAGGCTGAGGCAGGAGGATCACTTGAACCCAAGAGTCCAAGGCTAGCCTGAGCAGCACAGCAAGCCTGATTTCAAAATTAATAATAGAAAAAAAATTATTATTCAGTTTTTAAATAAATCACCCACAATTCCAGTTGCCAAATATGATCTTTCTAGTCTCTATTTAATGGTATCATAAACCATTTATGATTTGGCACTATTTGTTTCTTTCCTAGAGAATGACTGGCATTTGTTGTTCCCTCACCCCATCAGCATCTGCCATGGAGTCCCTCTGGTCCCTGTCACCAGGGCTCTGGGTTTGCTAAGACATAGATGACTCAGAAACCAGGAAAAGAGGCTGAAGAAGAGGCTTCACAAGTGCACTGGGCTTATCCGTAACCCTATAAACAAAAGCATTTCCTAAACATTTAAAAGGAGATTCAGAGCCACCTGCTGTCCAAAACCTTTCAACAGCTTCCTGTTATGATTAGCAAAAGGCTGAGTTCTCTAACCAGCCTGCCATGCCCACAGTAGCTCAGACCCAAGTCCTGGCCTCTAAACACTCTAAGACTTTGGTCATGGTAAATTATGGAGATTGGCCTCAAACTTGCAATCCTCCTGCATCAGACTCCTGAGTAGCTGGGATGACAAGTGTGTGCCACTGAATCCAACAAGCTGTATGACTCTGGACATGTTATTCAAACCTGTCTGTGTCTGTTTCCTCATCTGTCTAATGTGCAAGGCCCTGAGTTTCATTCTCAGACCTACCTTCCAGAACTGTTACAAGGGTAAAATACACTGTGAGGTGCTTATAACTGGGCCTGACCTGGGAAAAGGCCTTGAAAAATAATAGCCTCTCTTACTATTAGTATTTTGTCCCATTTATCTCCTTGTTCTCTACCCTAGGACACATATCCCAGCAGCCTGATTATAGAGCCCTCACTTCTAAGCCCTCTGCCATGTGACCTGTGACAGCATCCAAAGGCAGAGGACGGGGCAGAGCTTCTCCTCAAAAGTCTTTCTTGTTATGAGGGGTGGGAATCTTTCTAGAACCTCCTTCTGTCTCATGGACCAGAACAGGTTCAAGACCCACTAGTCTCTCTCACATGAATAATTGGCAGAGATAATGGGAACACCTTAGTTACACAACACCTGAACAAAATCAGGCTTCAGTTAGCATAGACAAGTGGTGCATAGAATGCAGGTGCATCAGAATCGCCTGAGGGTTTGATAAAACACAGACTTGTGGGCTCCACCCTGAAGCTCAATTGAACAGGTCTGAGGGGGGTCTTGCATTCCTCACAAGTGTCTAGCTGCTGCTGATGCTGCTGGTCCAGGGACCACACTTTGAGAATCAGGGCATGGAAAGGGGCCAAAGCTGTAACCCAGGCTACAGCTGTAGGCTCCACCCCTAGAGAATGGAATAAGGGGGGTGCCAATCCCAGCACATGGCCACTGAGGTCTCCACCAGCTCTCAGGGCGTGTATTCTCAGGATTGTGTTCCTGCATCTGCTGCATTCTGGAAGCTGCTGCCTTTATTTCTGCCCTGGAGTTGACCCAAATGCAGATTGAGAACTGGAGAATATTTCTCCCTGATCCCAGAGAAACCACAGGTGCAAGACTACAGGGTGAGGTGTAGTGTGAGCTGTGGCCATGAGCAGGATTTTACTCAAAACACAGCACACAAGAGAAAAGAGCAGAAGGCACATCCCTGCTCTTAACAGCCCTGAGGCCACCCCACAGCAGGCTCATGTGCCCTCCTGCCCTTTCTTTCCCAGGGCTCCCTCCTCCTCTCTGCCCTGAGCAACCTGAGCAGCTTCAGCTCCCTCCGCCCCTCCTCTGCCTGTGGCCAAACATTCTGGCAGAGGGAGCAGGGCAGGAGAGTTGTGGGATTGCTCCTGTTGAGGACACTGGGCAAGAGGAGCTCCTGATGTGAGCAAAGCCCAGCACAAGAGGTTTGGGAGTGCCTGGGGCCAGCACCCGAGGGTGAGGGCATTGGTGGGGGCTGACTGGGCCTCAGGCTGGAGCGATCCAGGTCCTGAG
Source organism: Marmota marmota marmota (assembly GCF_001458135.2). Lineage (NCBI taxonomy): Eukaryota > Metazoa > Chordata > Mammalia > Rodentia > Sciuridae > Marmota > Marmota marmota. The sequence continues at coordinate 34,758,371 of NW_026000082.1, forward strand.
CATAGAAAGCGTTAACAGCATCTGCAAAAGAAGACAGAGTTTCCTCCCAGTCTCTTCAGCTCCTCAGAACCTCATCCTAGGCTGGTAGAAGGAATCACTGAGTCTTCTGAGCCTCTGGGGTAGACAGCCTGCTGGCCAGGCGAGGTAACCCCTCTAAGAGTCCAAAGGCACCAGTTTTGAGGACAGGAATTCTAAACTCAAGGAGGACAATACATTTCTAGTGCCATGAGATTTATCTTCTCTGGTTCTGCAAAAGTGAGTGTGTCCTTCTCTGTGACCCTCCTAGGGACTATGAGGGCTAGACTGGCCCCATGGAGGGAGGGCCCCTTTAACTGCCTCTTATTCTGAAATTTGAATTTCCAGTGCTCCTAGAGGATTCCAGACAGTTGTTATTCACAACCACAGCTTCCTCCTAAGGAGAGTAGATCCTGCTTCGTTAAATAAAAGGCCCTTTTGTTCTAAGGCCCTGTAGGTTTTGGCCTGGCAAAGGCAGCCTGGCAGCCTGAGTTTAGAATGGGCGGGAGGGCTGGCGAGAGCTCAACTGCTGGCATCACACGTGAGAGCTGCAAGACCCCAGGGCATGGAGATGGCCTGCAGAGGCTGAAGGGAGGAGGGAAAGGAGAAGAGCAGCCGGCAGATGGGAGCCCGAGGCTCTGCAGGGGCGGGTGCAGGCTGAATGAGGAACCAGGTTTAAGGACACGGATGTCCCAGTACATCCTTCACCTGTGTGCTGGGCACCTTCCTAAGACCTACAAATCTCCAGTGAAATTCTGAGAGAAGAAATGGCTACATCCTACATGCGCAATAATGGGAACAGCTGCTAGAATTCAAGCAAAGCAGAAAACCAGAGTCACACAATTGGAAGCCTAAGAAATTGCAGAAGTCTCATGGAGAGTGAGGAATGGGATCTGAGCCAACCTTATTTTAATCCCAGTGGGCTGGCGACTCTGGCTAACCCTGGCTTCCACCATGGGGGAATACATTTGCTTCCTTGATTAAAAAAAAAAAAAAAAAAAAAAAGCCCATTTTGATCAGGTGAGAGGGCAACGCACCTACCTGGCTTGGGGTGGGGTTTCAATGACTGGTCAAAGATTTGCTCCTCCCCCTCTACCAGTGATTGGGTGAGAGGTAGACATGTGACTTGTTCTGGCCAATGAAACAGAAGCAGGCATCTGCTGGGGCTTCTGGGAAGGATTTTTCTCTCTAATAAAAGGAGAGGTGCTTTAGGATGAGCCCTGGGCTTCCCTTCCCAGGGTGCTACCCATGACGATACAGCAGAGCAGTGCAAAGAGAGGGCTCCATAACAAACCCGGCTAAAAAGCTGCCCTGCTCTGCTGGACTGTGTTGTCTTATGCAGGTTACCTGACCTTTCTGTACTTCGTTTTCCTTATCTGAAAAATGAAAATAATAATTGTATCCTATTCATGGGGTTGCCGTGCAGATCGAATGATCTAAAATGGTTAGATGGTTCTGGCACATGGTATGCACTTGACAACGAACAGCCGTTACTAGAATTTCGTTATCCCTGGGCACGATGGTGGGAGTCCCTGAAGCCCTCTTTGAGCCAGGAAGGAGGACTTCACACCGAATGGGAGGGCAGAAAGAAGAAAGGGAACTATTGATTTCAAAGACGGTCTACCTCAAGACCTCTGAAGATAAAGCTCTCAACTGTGTGGGGAGGTGGGTCGTAATAGGGATTGAGCCCAAGGGCGCTTTATCACTCAGCCCTAACCCCAGCCCTTTCTATTTTTCATTTTGAGACAGGTTCTAAGTTGCTGAGGCTGTCCCCTGAACTTGTGATCCTGCCTCAGCCTCCAGAGTCACTGGCATTACAGGTGTGTACCACCATACCCAGATGGTACTATACTTTTGTAAAATTGGGAATGTAGTAGGTATGTTTACACCAATATCACTACAAACACCTACATAATGCCACATGCTGCAACATTGTAATGGGTATGAAGTCACTAGGCTATAGGAATTTTTCAATTCCAATTTAATCTTATGGGGCCACCATCATAAATGCAGTCCATTGGGCTGGGGATAGAGCTCAGCTGGTAGAGTGCTTGCCTCCCATGCACAAGGCCCTAGATTTAATCCCCATCACCAATAATAATAATAATAATAATAATAATAATAATTGCAGTCCATTATTGCCTAAAATGTCATGACAATATATAGTCTCTCCTTTTAATAAAAGAACTGCTGGTCAGGCTCAGGAGCATATGTTATAATCCCAGCTACTCAGGAGTCTGAGGCAGGAGGATCACAAATTAGGGGCCAGCCTTGGCAATTCAGCAAGACCCTGTCTTAAAATTTAAAGGGCTAGGGAGGTAGCTCAGTGGTAGAGCACCCCAGGCCCCAATTCCCAACAATACGCGCGGACATACACGCAAACTGCTATAAATTAGCTGGATATGTGACTACATTTCCCAGTCATTTTGAAACTAGGTGAAGTCGTGTGCCCACATTTTAGCAAAGAACGTGAATAGAAGTAATGTTGCCACCCTGGGGCTCTGCCCTTAAAAGGTTCTGCATGTCCTGACCTCACTCTCCTTTCTTCATGCTGGCAGAAAGATAACGAGCTGGAGCACTCACCTTGGATCCAGAGGAGAGCCATTTTGAGTGTGGGCTCTTCTCCTGACCCACCCACCATGACCTCCTACATACAAGAAATAAAACAATTTTGTCTAAGCCGCTATATTTTTGGATTGCTTCATTACAACAATTTATTAATGGCTTATTTGAGGTTTGCTATGCTTTGGGTGAGTGTTCCCCAAAGGTCCTTGTGTTAAAGGCTTGGTCCCCATGGTGGCACTATTGGGACAGGTAGAATGTTTAGGAGGCGAGGCCTAGTGGGAGGTCCTTAGGTCAGTGAGGGCTCGCCCCCAGCAGGATTGCTGTACTCCAGCCCTGTCCTCTCTCTCTTCTGCCTCCAGGCTCAAGATGTAAGCAGTTTGTTTTGTATTTTTTGTTTGTTTGATTTTTGGTACTGGGAATTGAACCCAGGTGTGCTCCATCTCTAACCCACATCCCAGACCTTTTTCAATTTTTTTTGAGACAGAATCTCCCTAAGTTGCTGAGGCTGCCCTCAGCCTCCTGAGTTGTTGGCATTACAGGCGTGTGCCATTGTGCCTGGCTGATGTAAGCAGTTTTGGTTCTACCATGTGCTCCTGAGTTGATGCGTCACCCTGCCTGGGGCCCAAAGCAATGGCGTCACCTGATCATGAACTGGAACCTCCAGAACTGTAAGCCAAAATAAACCTTTTCTCTTTATTAGTGAATTGCCTCAGGTAGTTCAGATGGAAATGGAAGCTAATACAAAGCTGCAGAATATCAGGCAGGAATAATGACACAGAAATTCTGCTCTGTGATTATCACTGTGACCCTATATCAGCTGGATGCATAATAAACCACACCAAATTTAGGGTGGAAAACAGCAATGATTTAGTATTTCTCATGATTCTCTAGGTCAACTGTATTCTTCTACTGACTTTTCCACGGCTTCTTTGTGTGGCTGCATTCAGCTGAGGAGTGAATGGCGGTGGGCTGTGTTCGCTGGGTCGGTGGGAGCTGGTGGAGCTCCCTCTCCACGTTCACTTTCATCCCCAAGGAAGTAGTCCAGGCTAGATTTCCACACAGTGGTTCCAAGAAAGCAAGCCCCAAGCAGGAGCATCTGCCAGCCGCTGTCCTGTGGTAACTGATATCTCACTGGTCAAAGTCACATGGCCAAACCCAGAGTCAACGTGGGAGGGGCCTACAGAAGGGCTGGATACCAGGGGGCTTGATTCATGGGGCCATTTGAGTAACAATCAACCTCACCCTATTACACACCATGAATTTTGGAAGCTCATTAAGGATAATTAGAAATCCCAGTGCAATGCTCATTAGGCCCATCTGCACCGGGACTAATAACCCCTTGGATTAGGAGCAGATGAAATTCATTCCCTTATTTGGTATTCATCACCTAGCTACAAAAAAGAAGTTTGGAATTGTTTATGTAAATACAAGAGTTTTCAATGATAAAATTAAAAATAGGTGTTGAAGAGAATCAAAACAGAAAGAAAATGAAGGTAGGGAAAAAAGAAAAGATGGTTTCAGGAGGAGAGTTAGACCAAAACTTGTGTGTCCAGGGGAGAGGACCATCTCCTGCTGGGAGAGGGCCATGGGGTCAATGGAGAGTGCTGGGATAAGGCTAGGGAGATGGTCAGGGGATGGTGAAGGGGATGGGGAGCCAGGATGTGGCCTCCCAGAGAGATATGGTGCCTTGTGGAACTGAGATGAGACCACCTCTCAAGCACTTTCAGATTGTGGTCCTCAGCCTTTGCTGTCCATTAGGTTCACCCAGGGAGCAGGCTTCAATACAGATTCCCAGGCCTGGTCCCTAGAACTGACCCCTAGATTCTGTGTTAACATACCTCCTGGGTGGTTCCAAAGCAGGTGGTCTTTGAACTACATTTTATTTATTTATTTGTTGGTATAGCAAGTTAAGTGCCCTTGGAGAGCATAGCAAGACTATGCTCTCCAAGGGCACTTAACCACTAAACCATATCTCAGCCCTTTTAAAAAATATCTTATTGGGCTGGGGATGTGGCTCAAGCGGTAGTGTGCTCGCCTGGCATGCGTGCGGCCCGGGTTCGATCCTCAGCACCACATACAAACAAAGATGTTGTGTCCACCGAAAACTAAAAAATAAACATTAAAATTTAAAAAATATATATCTTATTTAGAGACAGAGTCTCACTGAGTTGCTTAGGGCCTTGCTAAGTTGCTGAAGCTGGCTTTGAACTCTGATCCTCTTGCCTCAGCTTCTTGAGCGGCTGGGATTACAGGTGTGTGCCACCTCACCAGGCTTGAACTACATTTTAAATGACTTTGAAATCCCTAAATGAGTGCCACAATCTGGGAAGGATGTCCACAAAGAAAGAATAAGTGAGGAAAGACTCTTGAATTGAGTGACTCTCAAAGTCCCAGGAAGATTCTAGAAAGAGAGAGGGACAAATGTTTTGGGGTTTTTTTGTTGTTGTTGTTTGTTTTGTTTTGGGTTTTGTTGTTGTTGTTTGTTTTTGTACTATGGATTGAGGCCTTGGGGCCCTTTATCACTGAGCTACATCCCCAACCCTTTTTATCTTTTGAGACAGGGTTTTGTTAAATTGCCAAGGCTGTCCTTGAACTTGCAATCTGCCTCAGTCGTTGGGATTACTGGCGTGCGTCATTGTGTTAAGCAAGACTATGCTCTCCAAGTGCCCTGATCTCTGATACCCTGTGGTACATAGAACAACCCTCTTCCTCCCTGAATCTCAGCAATATTTCCTGCCCTAGGACCGGCCCCAGCCCCAGACACCATCATTGCTGTAGTTCCACCCCTTCCTTGGCCAGTGCTGATTGGACCAGTGTTGGGCACTGGACTCAGCAGGGCCAATCACATTCTGCCAGGAAATTGGAGCACAGACAGGGGTCTTTAGTGACACATCCAACTGTGCTGCACAGGGAGAGCCCAGGAACCCCAGCTGTTCAGAGCCACACTCTGCTCTGGTCCCTGCCCTTCCTGCCTGTTGACTCTTCAGCTTCCCTGCGACACCCTCTGGCATCCTTCCACTAAATCCGTTTTTAGCTGAGTTGGCTTCTGTCACTGCTTCCAAAAGAACCTTCACTGCAGCAAGCTTGCAGAGATGGGAACAGAGTTAGTGGGTCCCTGGTGTCTCACACTGGGCTTTACTTCCTTCATCTCCTCTCAGGCTCTTAAGATTCCCGCAGGTGAGAGGCAGGCTCCCCCCTCCTCCTCTGGAGATGTCCTGACTGTGCAGAAGGCCACCGCTCCACCTCTCTTCTGCAGTCATTGCTGAGGCCAGAGACTGGCTGGATGCCACCCTCAGGCCTCACCACTTCCCTGGCCCTTCTCTGCACTCACACTCAAGAGTCCTGCCGCCTCCCTGGCCCTTCCCAGGGGGCTGACAAGTGGCCCCGCAGCTCCACTGGCAGGGGGCTCTAGAGTGACCACACCTCCCTCCTCAGCTGGCCCAGGGGATGGAAGTGGCAGGTGGGGTCCTGATAGCCATCATGATGTGAGGTGTGTGCTGGGACATCAGAAGAGTAGAGGGCAGGGAGTGGCCTGGGGTCCCCAGAGGATGCATCTGTTCCACTGGGACTGGGAAGGATTTCCCTGGCTCCTTCACCCTTCCGGATGTTGGACTGTGGGACATGGGGAAGAAAACCTTCCTCCTGTCATGGGAGGTGAGAGTGGTAGGATGAGGGTCTCCGAACCCCACCCCACCCCCAACAGCGTTCACCACAGTGCTATTGTCAAGATGCTCAGGAGAGAAAAGAGCGCATCCTGGAGTTGGGGGAAAGGCCCCTGGTCTCTGAGCACCTTGGACCTGCAGGCAGGGAGGTTCAGTGAGCTAAAAAGCACACAAAAAACTAGGAGGCAGGCAGATGAAGAAGGATCATGAAACCGGAGAGCCTACTTTTCCATGAGGGAATGGCAGTCCGTCTAGGAGCCTCCTTTCTTCCCTGGGAAGCACACAGCCGACCCAGCACTCCTGAAGGATGCCTTGAGCTGGTTGTGGTGGCACAAGATGGTAATCCCAGCTACTCTGGGGGCAGGAGGATCACAAGTTTGAGGACAGCCTGGGAAACTTAGTGAGACCCTATGTCAAACAAACAAACAAAACCCCACAACTTTAAAATGATGAGGATGTAGCTCATCAGTTGAAAGACAGCTTGCACCATGGCCTGGCTTCTTTTTTTCTACCAAATAGGACATCCCTGCATCATTTCTTCCCTGGGTGTTTTGCAAAAACAATATCCCATTTCCTGAAATACATGCTCTGAGAAACTGCTGGAATTTCTGGTTTTGAGGAAGGCTGGACCCTGCAGTGATCTAGAGGAGATTTTCTAGTTTTGCCCTTTTCCAGGAAAAAACTAACCAAGACGCCTTCTTTGAATTGTTAGACACACTGGAGTCCTCAGGCCTACCCAGGAGAAGAAAAGGTGAACTTCTCACCATCAGTAGGATAGGCACTCAGGAGTCCTAGTATTTCGAATACCAGAAGGGTTCTGAACTTATTTTAGCTCTCAAAAAGATGGAGCAGGATGCACCGGGAGAGAACATGGAAGTCAGCAGCTTTTTTTCCCAGTGGTTTGGGCTCCTTCCCTCAGGTTCCAAAATGGCTTCCCCTCCTCTTCTCCCCAATGTAGAAGAAGCTGGGAGGCCAGGCATGGCGGCAGTTGGGGCCTGAAGTCCACTGAGGCAAGTCTGGGCCACACAGCCTTATCTCACCACGCTCTCTGTGACCACTTTCTGGAGATGACAGTCTAGCACGTCATCCTCAAGTGTCTTATTATCTTTTTCTAGGGCACCAACTACCCCAAACTGTGCAGCCTAAAACAATACGCATATATTCTCCCACCCAGCTTCTGTGGAGCAGGAATCCAGGAGCAGCTTAGCTGGTGGTTCAGGGTCTCTCGTGAAGGCACAGTTGTCAGTTGGGATTACCATCATCTAAGGCTTCACTGGGGCTGCCTCTAAGGCAGATCACTGCCATGGTGTGTTGGTCCTGGCCTATGCTTCCTCACCTTGCATGTGTCTCCATAGAGCTTGTATGTGCTCACAGCATAGTGGCTGGTTCCCCCTAAAGGTGATCTAAGATAGGTTGAAACAGCTATATCTTTTCTGACCTAGCCTTGAGATTCATGTACTGGGGCTGGGATTGTGGCTCAGCGGTAAAGTGCTCACCTAGGACTGGTGGGACCCGGGTTCGATCCTCAGCACCACATAGAAATAAAGGCATTGTGTTGTGTCCATCTACACCTAAAAAACAAATATTTAAAAAAAAAGAAAAGAAATTTGTGTACCTTCATTCCTGCTGCTCCTTATTGGTCACCCAGGTCAGTCCTATTAATACTAGCATTAATATTATTTTTTGTGGGTGCTGGGAATCAGACCCAGGGCCTTGCACATGCCAGGCAAAGTCCCTACCACTGAGCCACAACCCAGTCCAGGTCAACACTATCTAATGTTCAGGAGACCACACAGGGGTGTGACTATCAGGAGGTAGGGATGGCTGGAGCCACCTTGGAACCTGGCTACCACACTAGCTTTCAGGTAAATCTCCAGAAATATGAACTTCATACCCTGCGGTTTCCCCACCTCCTAGAACTATTCAAGTGATCTTTTTTTTTTTTTTTTTTTTTAAAGATAGAGTGAGAGAGGGAGGGAGGGGGAGAGAGAGAGAGAGAATTTTTAATATTTATTTTTTAGTTCTCGGCGGACACAACATCTTTGTTTGTATGTGGTGCTGAGGATCGAACCCGGGCCGCACACATGCCAGGCGAGCGCGCTACCGCTTGAGCCACATCCCCAGCCCTCAAGTGATCTTAATAAGCATCACTTCCATGCCATAAATGGACTTTCTAAAGAGGAATGAGGATGACACCCAATGCAGAACCCATCAATCTCCCAGTGGCTTACTTCCCCCTTTGCCCCTTGCTGATCTGTACTTCCTGTGTCTCAGCAGAGAATTTCAACTGCACCACAAAGCTGTCTTCCTAGGTGCCACAGCTGTTCCAACAACAGCCTTTGTTGACTTGTCATGGTTTCCTCAGGACACTGCATGCCTATAATCCAAGCAACTTGGGAGGCTGAGGTGGGAGGATAACAAGTTCAAGGTCAGCCTGGGCAACATAGCAAGACCCTGTCTCAAAATTAAAAAAAAGAAAAAAGAACTGGAGATGAAGTTCAATGGCAGAGCACCCCTGGGTTCAATCTCCAGAAATACACACACAGTAAAGCCCTTCATTCAACCTCAGATAAGGTGAGTTTCAGCCGGGTTTCTCCCAGTGGCTTGGGAGGCTGAGGCAGGAGGATCACCAGTTCAAAGTCAGCCTGAGCAACTTAGAGAGACCCTGACTCTAAATAAAATATAAAAAAGGGCTGGGGATATAGCTCAGTCCTTAAGTGTCCCTGGGTTCAATCCCCAGTACCAAATAATAATAATAATAATAATAATAATAATAATAATAATAAAGATGAGGTAAGTTTCCAGGGGTTGTGGACACATAGGAGTAGGCTGGGTGGGCCAGGGAGAGACCAGAGAGGGCAGAGCTCTGAGTGGGAGGCAGGGCAGCAAGGCCAGGCAAGCCAGGGGAAGGAGCTTCTTGGACACATGGAAATCCCCATCTGGAGAGCTTGGAGTGGGATTTGAGGCCTGGACACAAAACTATCAAAGTGACTGAGTCAGTGACTAACTGCACGCACGGCAGGATATGAGCTCACAACGGACAAGGCCCTGTGAAATCCTGCCATAAAACCTGACTCTCAGACGTCAGCAAGGGTCAAAAATTGGGCCCTGCCTCACAGCTCCCAGCCCTGGATTCCCTCTGGTGTGGCTGAGCATTTGCCACAGAGCCACCTGCTGGCGGGCACCAATTCCAGTCAGCTCCAGCCACAATTGGTAGTCTGTCACCTAGATAGGGAATGGGAGAAGGGGGACGGGTCTTCAGATGACCTGCCCGCTCAGGTGCATCCTGATCCTTCTGAGGGTCAGTCAAAAAAACATACAAGGCAGGGGCTGGGATTGTGGCTCAGCGGTAGAGCGCTCACCTAGCGAACCTGGGACCCAGGTTCGATCCTCAGCACCACATAAAAATAAAATACATTGTCCATCTACACACACACACACACAAAATAAACATACAAGGGGCTTGGGATGTAGCTCAGTGGTAGAGCACTTGCTGCTAGCACATGTGAGACACTGGGTTTGATCCTCAGCACCACATAAAAATAAAGGCATTGTGTCCATATACAACTAAGAAAAATATTTTTTTTTAAAAAAGAATATATATGGAAGCCTTGGAAAGGGGCAGCAATTCCTGGTTATTTGTCCTTCCAGAGGGGGGCTGGGCATCTGCTAGGTGACCTTTGATAATAAGCTGATTCTTCAGGGGTACGTGTTCTATATCATCTTTCACTGACTTTATAATTTTATGTGGATAGAGACAGCAAGTAGAAAGCAGATCATAATACAAATGATTCCTTTACATAACCACTCAAAGGAATTTTGTTCAGTAGAGTATGCAAATAAATTGTTTACTATCTTGCTGATTCCTGTTAATCAGTGAGTTCAAGAAAATCTTTGACATATTTTTTGTTAGTTTGTTTTTGTCTGAGGGTCATGATTTTACCTTTTTGAAAATTATAATTGAGCAGGTCATCCGTGGTCCCTAAGGAATCTACAGAGTCTCTCACAACTTCCTGCTCCCAAACCTGTTCAGGTGGGATCAGTAAATACATCCTCGGGGTCCCCAGTGTCCAGACCCAGCCCTGTCCTGTGGGCTGCCCACTCTGAGCTGCAGAGCTCCATTGATGCAGTTAAATGAGTTTATGAATAAACTGCATTTAGCCCACACCTCACTCAGAACAATAGAGCCATGTGGACAGGAAGGGCAGTTCAGGCACATGGTGTGACGCTTCTGAGCCTGGTCTCTCCATCTGTGAAACCAGGGTAACATTTCCAATGCCCCTTGGGAAGGAGGACTCACGTAACTCCTGCATGTTCTCCATTTCTCTCTTTTAGTTTCTATTTCCACCTCTCACCCCATCCTCAGGAATCTAAGAACAGGAACAGGGTCATTTCCTCTATCTCCCCTGTGAGGCCTGTAGGAAGTGTTCAGTTAAGAACCCCTGCCTGGCTCCTGATCCAGAAGGGGAGGAGAAAGTGGCCCAGGGGCCTGGAGTTCAAGGAACCGGGTCTGCTCAGCTTGGGTTCCAATGCTGGGGGGGAAGCGTGAGGAGCTGGATGCGTGAACGTGGACAGGGAAGCCCTAGAGACAAACTGAAGGGAGGAAGAGAGCCTGGAAGCACCTGGATTTCCAACAGACCACGTCCCAGCACGGCCCAGCCCGGCCCAGCCCGGCCCAACGCGCCCCTAGCCAGAGGAACCTGCCTGCTTCTCTGGCCCCTGCTCCTCAGGGCTCTTCCTCTAAGAAGCTCTAGCTGAGTCCCACATTCCTGGGATTCAAGCGTCATCTTGTGGCCATTTCTGGAACTTCTTGCACAAGGCTGGGACCAGAAGTTCAAGGGCAAAGGGAGCCTGGCCAGCACTTCTGCAGTTGTCCAGTCTTGTCTCCTCCTCCTCCCCGCCTTCTCCTTTCCTTTCATAGCTATATTTTTTTTCAGTGCTGGAGATTGAACTCAGGGCCTCATGCATGCTGGGTAAGCTCTCTACCACTATGCTGCACCCTCGATCTCTTTCCATTTATTGAGCACTGACGATATGCCAGGCTCTGTGCTCAGGCCTTTAGTACATTTATTTCTTGGAACAGGCCTGGTAATACTCACCAGGTGTGGTGGCGCATGCCTGAAATCCCAGCAACTCAGGAGGCAGAAGCAGGAGGATCACAAATTTGAGGACGGCCTCAGCAAGTTGGTGAGGCCCTAAGCAATTTAGTGAGGTTCTGTCTCAAAATAAAAAATAAATAGAGCTGGAGATATAGCTCAGCACCCCTGGGTTTAATCCCCAGTGCCAAAATTAAATAAATTACTGGTAATACTTAATACCATTCACAGATGTAGAAAATGAGACACAAGGAGATGAAATAGATTTCCCAAGTCCTCACAATTGGGAAGTGGACTACAACAGCTTTTCTCTGCAGAAGAGAGGGACAGTGAGCCAACTGAGCTTGGGGCCATTCAGTTCAAATTCAAATGCTTCTGGTCCTGACCCTGTGATTCTCTGACCTGGGCACTGGACCTCCTGTAACACTGTCTCAGTCCCCTTCACAGCACTTATTACTGTTTACATGGCCTCCTTTGCTTGTTCAGTGTCTATCTCCCACACAAGACTTTCCTGAAGGCAGGGACCTTGCTTGTGTTCTTCACTGCTGTGACCCAAAAGTTCAAAATAGGTTTCAAGAGACATAATAGGTGTTCAACAAACATTTGTGAATGAACTAATATCAATGAGTGAATACAAGATATGAGGCATGCGAGGCATGGTGGCACATGCCTGTAATTCTAGCTACTGGGGAGGCTGAGGCAGGAGGATCAAAGTTACTGAGGTCAGCCTCAGTAACTTAGCAAGACCCTGTCTCAAAAATAAAAATCAAGCTGAGTGCTGTGGCGCACTCCTGTAATCCCAGAGGTTCAGGAGGCTGACGCAGGAAGACTGCATGTTCAAAGCCAGCCTTAGCAATTTAGTGAGGCCCTAAGCAACTTAAGAGAGACCCTGTCTCTAAACAAAATATAAAAGGGCTGGGGATGTGGCCAAGTGCAAGGCCCTGGATTCAATCCCAGCACCACAAAATTAATTAATTAATTAACTTTTTAGAATGAGAAAAGGGGGGTTGGAGATATAGCTCAGTTGAAAGAGTCCTTGCCTTGCATGCACAGGCCCTGGGTTCGATCCCCAGCATCACAAAGAGAGAGAGAGAGAAAAGGGTTGAGGGTATAACTCAGTGGTGAAACCCTTGCCTCGCTTGTGCGAAGCCCTAGGTTCAATCCTCAGCATTGCAAAGCAGAAACAAAACAAAACAAACAACAACAACAACAAATGCAAGAAGCTCAGTCCACTGAAGGGGACAGATTGGTGAAGGGCAGACATGGTTCCCACCAGGCCTGACGCCCCACACACCTCTACTGCCCTGCAGTGTTGAAGGAGGGGAGTTAGGAGCTTTGCGAGCCCAGAGAGGGCACCTGGCCAGGGCCTTCCGGGCAGGCTTGCTGGAGAAGACATCACAGCAAAGCTAAGACCCATGAAGAGAGGCAGGGGAGGCCTCCAGGGAGAGGCCAGGGCAGGAGCAGGTGCCTGGAGGGGAGCCCTGTGTGGCGAGCCACGGGACCCTCGAGCCTCGAGGAGGAACAGGAAAGGAAAGAGATACGCACAGGGACTTGATCAGGTGAACCATAAAGATCAGACCCCTCCCTCGACTCTGCCTGGAGCTCCTCGTGCACAGAAGGCCTGATGTGAGGGCAGACGGAGTGGGAATCGCTGCACCTGACCCTGGCCGTGTGTCTCCCTGCCCCATATCCCCGCGCCCCATGCACTTCGGGGTCGTGGCCACCAGGGGCCAGTAGCGGGTCCCAGGGAAAGATGGGGACTTCTGCGGCAGGAGTCCGGTTGGTTGAAATCACGGCTTCTGAGTCAGCAGCCCCAGATTTGGGGCTAATCCCCCTGCCCCCCCCCCCCGTGAGCTGGCAGAGCTGCCCCGGCTGCCTCAGGGCCGTTCAGCCAAGACCCAAGAGCACCCGCACTGCGTCCCGCTTGGAGGGCAGCTTGGCATTGCCAGAGTCACCTCTTCCTCCCACAGGTGTTTATGGAGCACCCGCTCCAGCAGTCAGAGCTCAGGGAAGCAGCAGGGGTTTGTTTGACTTCCAGGAGGCCCCCAGAGGAGGGTCTCCTCTCACACTCATACACACACTCACTCACATACACATACGCACACAGGCTTCCACAATCACACTCATGCTCACCCTTACTCACCCACCATGCCCNTGTGGGTGTGTAGGGGGGGGGGGGCGGGGCGGTGTGCGAGTTGCTGAAAAAAGATAGGAAGGAGGGGAAGATGGGGGAATGGTTTGCAATTTTAAATAGGACACTAGGAAGGCCTTCTTGAGAAGAGACCCTTGACTAGAAGCCAGACAATGTGGTAGAGCAAGCCAAGAGGACCTCTGAGGGAGGAGTGCTCAGGCAGAGGGGACAATGTGTGCAAAGGCCCTGGGGCAAGAGTCTGCCTGCCCGAGATTCAGGGAGAAGCAAAGAAGCCCAGGAGAGGGCTGAGTCAGGGGAGGTGGGTCAGGGAGTTGTTTAGTAAAGCAAGGAGGGGGCCAGAGGGAGGATAGCAGTATAGGCCACTGGATGCCCAAAGGAGGATGCGACATGTGGCGACAAAGATGCACAATGGGGGCTGGGGATGTGGCTCAAGCGGTAGCGCGCTCGCCTGGCATGCGTGCGGCCCGGGTTCAATCCTCAGCACCACATACAAAACAAAGATGTTGTGTCCGCCGAAAACTAAAAAATAAATTTAAAAAAAAAAAAGATGTACAATGGGAGAGAAGCACAGAACCGCTCATCAGACAACTCTAAATTTGTGCCTCATTACCCAGCCACACCTCCTACAGTGCACTATGAATTAATATTTTCTATAAATCCTGTAATTATCTTGTGAATAGCACAATTATATTGCATTGCGTTTTTTGTGTTAAAAGCATTCATTTGTTAAATGTAAACATTTAAAATGTACCATGTTTTCTGCAATCTTTATAACTTTTTTATTTAATATACTGGAAACCGTAAATCAGAAGCAGCAGGGGTTTGTTTGACTTCCAGGAGGCCCCCAGAGGAGGGTCTCCTCTCACACTCATACACACACTCACTCACATACACATACGCACACAGGCTTCCACAATCACACTCATGCTCACCCTTACTCACCCACCATGCCCAAACAGAACCCAGGGCTGGGAGTCAGAGACCTCCCTTACCAACTGGAGGTGGCCTCGGGCAGGATACTGCAGTGACTTCCACTCCTTGGCCTTGCTTTACCCAACTCTTGACAGTTCACACTCAGTACTTTCGTCCTCAGAGCCCTTCACTCCAAAGGAGCAAGTTCATGCAGTGTGGATGCAATGTGTTCATTTTATAGGTAGACAAACTGAGGCTCTGAGAAGTGCCTGCTCAAAGCTGCTGAGCAGGAATCTGGGGGAGACAGATTGAATATGGGGAAGATTTAAATGGGGGGGCATATCTCCCTGGTAGAGTGATTTCCTAGCGTGTGCGAGGCCCTGGGTTTGACCCCCGGGACTGCAGAAATAAATAAAATAAAGGAGAAGAGAGGGTGAGGAGAGTCAGTGCTAACTCTGGTGGACTGGGACCTCAGACATCTGAGTTTGAATCTCTGACCCACTGATTATTTATCTTGAGCAAATTAATGAAGCTCCCTGAGCCTCTGCTTACAAATCTTAGAATGGGAATAATGGTAGTTCCCACCTCATGATTTTGTTGTGCAGATTAAATGAGGTAGTAGGGGTGAAACTGATGTCTTGATTATTGTGATGATTGTTATTTTTAAGTCTCATGATCCCGCAGTGAGGGGTGGGGTAGGTGGGGCTGGAAGAGGCTGCTCAGATTATACCCTGCCAGGCCACATGGGGCTGAGGCTCTTACTGTGTGGCTTCCTCTGCCTGCCTAGTGAGTAGTTATTTGACAATTATCACTGTCCCACCACCAGGCCTTGCAGTTGACAAAGGGCTTTCATTCCTTCCCTCCTCCCCCATTCATTCCTGCAGTGTTCCCAGTGCCTCCTGGGTAAAGCCAGGGGACAGGCTCCATCCCTGCCCCCAGAGAGCTGGTGATACGGAGCAGCTGACCACACACACACACAGGGCTAGTCAGGAGCTGGGTGAAGGGATAGGGGAGGAAAACACAAGAGGCCCATGATAAAGGGTCACAGGGGCCCCCATCCAGGCTCAACAAACCTGCCTGGCCTAGTCCAGCCTATCCTTCATCCATTGCCTGGGAGGGAGACCCCAAATCAGAGAGGCCTGTGTGACTATTCCCTCCCCCTGGGCACAGCCTGGGCACATTCCTCTTTGGGCATAGCTGTTCCAAGCTTGGACTCCCCCTGGGCTCCAGGGAGCCAGGCTGTGAGTGGTGGCGGCTTTCTCCCCAGGGAGGCCGTGCCAAGCTGGCCTGGCCATATGCCCACCTTCCAGCAGAGTGGGCTGGAGGCTGGCCTGGCTCCAACTTGAGTCTGGTAAGTCATTCTTTGCCAACCTTTGGTGGCCATGGACTCTGTTTTGCTACTAGCCAAGCCCTTGTCCTGCTCCTGTATCTCGATCTCCAAAAACCTGGCAAGAGAGAAAAGGCATTGGCAAGAAGCTAGAAGACAGGGTTGGAATTCCCACAGGGCCCACATCTTTCATTCAGTCATTCAACAAACATTCATGAAGCATCTGTGGTATTCCAAGTAAAAGGCTAAACTCAGTGAAGCTAAACCAGACCAGAAAAGGTCCCTGCCCTCCTAAACAGGAAGAAATCAAGGAATCACAAAGAAATGGCGATTCCATTCAAGGCCTTAAACACATAACATCTCTCTTCTGCACATGCCAGTCAGTCCACAGGCACCACCTCCCTTCCACATGGAGTCCTGCGGCTTCTGCTCCACCCCACACCATCAGCCACCTCTTTCAGGATGACCTTGTTGTCCTGAGAATGAGGCCCCAGACACCCGCTCCGCACAGCCCAGAGGAGCTTCCTCCCCACCCTCCCTCAGGCTCCCCATGGGCCTCCCACTCAGAATCAAATGCAAACTCTGGGGCTGGGTGACAAGTGACCTTCCCACCTGACCCCCCTGCCACTTGCTCCTTCCACCCTAGACACACAGTCTCCTTGTATCTCAAGTTCACAAGCACATTCCTGCCCCACAGCCCTTTCCACCTGCTGTTCCTCAGCCTAGAATATTCCACACAGGTTTCCTGTCTCAGCTCAGACAGGCCCTGCTCTCCCTCGCCCACCTGGCCGAGAACCACCTCATGTCATGTTATGTATTATCAGTTTATGTCCATGTCCTTGTCCGGAGCAGGGATGCTTGTCTCTCGTTCTCTGCTACGTTGGTGCCTATAACATGCTGGACATAGAAGGTGCTCAACAAATATAAACAGATAAACAAAACCAGCTACAAAGGGACAAGGGCTGCTAATGAAAGTCCAGGAAGCCTGGGATCGCCGGGCAGGGGCCTCACTCACTGGGTGGGGAGGGTCAGAAATGAGAAGCTAGGACGGCCCTTCAGAGCTGGCGCATCCTAAGGCAAGGTGCCAGGCCTCTCAGCCTCCGCACACTGATCAGTCACGGGCTGTCCCTGGGGAGAGGACACGACATTGTCCCTGAGAAAGAGACACTGGAGCTGAAACTGAAGGATGTGAAAGAGCTGATGAATCACGGGAAAAAGCCCCGTGGGCAGAGGGACCACCCTGTGGGAAAGGGTTGGCAGGGAAACCAGAGGGAGAGAGACAGACCACTCAGAAAGCTGTGGTGACCTTGAAAATGCAGAGGAGGGGGAGGAGGCAGCAAGTCAGACCCTCGGTGAACCTCCCGTGGCACCAACCTGAATGTGCCACACGCCATGGTGGTTGTCTCAGGTGCTGGGCCCTGGGTGCCAGTGCAGAGGAGACTGCGGATTCTCCCACAGGGGCCCCTCAGGGTGCTGGGCCACCCCACAGGACGAGTGCCATGCAGGAGGAATTGCAGCAGAGGCCGCAGCCATCCTGTGGGAGCCGTGAGGCTGAGTCAGCCCTGACATGAACTGAGGTCAGGAGGCCAGACCTTTTTTCGGAAAAGCTAGACTTGCCCAGAGTGGGGAGGCTGAGGCAGGAGGATTGCAAGTTCCAGGCCAGTCTGGGTAATTTAGCGAAGCCCTGTCTCAAAATGAAATTTTAAAAGTGTGGGGATGTCACCCAGTGGTAGAACACTCGCCTAGCCTGTGTGAGACCCTGAGTCCAATCCCCAATACCAAAAAAAAAAAAAAAAAAGGCAAGAAGAAAGAAAATGTAGACTTAATGAAAAATTCCTCCCATCCCTTGTATATGTGGGGACTTCAGAGTGTTTACATGTCCAGGGGCCACCTGAGCAGCTCAGCTCCCAGTTTTGTTTGTGGTTTGGGCCCTTGGCTGAGACAGAGGCTAAGTTGGGAAGAGAAGATGGGGGGGTGGGACATGGGGGTCTACCAGGCCTAGTGCCAGATCCCCAGGGAGTCCCACCAGGAAAGAGGAAGGGAGATAAGAGAAGACTGGAGAGGAGAAGGGGAGTGGGGAGCTGGGAAAAAGAGCTTCAGACCCTTACAGCTGGTAGGAACACAGTGAGGGAGCGGGATGAGGACCAAGGAGAGTGCAGAGGGCCTCCTGGGCCAGCCTGGGCAGTGGGAGAGGCTCCCTAGAGCCCTTAGTAAGCTGAGGTGAGTAAACAAAGGGCCATGAGAGTGACTAATAGGACTTCCTGATCACGAGCTGTGCCCCCACTCGGGTGCCTGGAAGCCCCCACTTCCTTCTCTAGGAGCCCAGACTCAAGCCACTACCACCACATCTCCTGGGGCCCCTCTCACAAGATGTCCCAGCTGACAAGGTTCCTCCCTGGGAACTGCTGCCTCAGCCCATATTCAAGTCAGACAACAGGAAGGACTTCCTGACTGGGAGGGATGGGAGATCTGGACAAGGTGAATGGGGGCATTTCTGTCCAGAGACAAGGGACTAGATGCAATGGCTTCTAGAGGCTCTTTTCCACATGCTGGACAAAAAGAGTGGCGGCTTCTCCAACCTGGCCTGTGCAAAGAAGGAAGATTTTTAGAACACTGGGTGGGTGGGGGAGAGGTACTTGCTGCTAAATAGCATGAGGTTAAGAGATCAGGCTCTAGAGCTACATTTCCTGTGTTAAAATCCTGGCCCCTCACTAACTAGCTATGAGACCTTGTGTAAGTCAGTTGACTTTGTGCTTCAGTTTTCACAACTATAAAATGGGAGTAATGGCATTACCTGTCTCATAGAGCTCTTATGAGGTCTAAATGAATGAATTGAAATTTGTAGAGTGCTAACAACAGTGCCTGGTATGATATGAGCCCTATATCATTGACAAAAAAAAAAAAAAGGACAAGACATTAGTGGCTTCCATTTGAGAGCTTCCTGGGTACTGGGTACTGTTGGCAAGTTCTTTTGTTGTTGTTCGTTTTAATTATACATGACAATTGAATGTGTTTTGACATATCCCACATACACCGAGTACAACTTCCCATTCTTGTGTTTGTACAGGATGTGAAGTTTCACTGGTCGTGTGTTCACATATGCACTTGGAAAGTTATGTCCCACTCATTCTACTCTTTCCCATTCCCATACCCCTCCCTTACCCCCCTCCCCTGTCCAATCCGGTGACCTCCACTCCTCCCTGCCCCTGCCCCACTGTTGTGTGTCAGTATCTGCATATCAAAGAAAACATTCAGCCTTTGGTTTTTTCCAAACTTCAGTTAGCTTGATAGTCTCCAGTTCCATCCATTTACCTGCAAAAGCCATAATTTCATTTTTCTTTATGGCTGAGTATTATTATTCTATTGTGTATATGTACCACATTTTCTTTATCCATTCATCTATTGAAGGGCACCTGGGTTGGTTCCATAGTTTGGCTATTGTGAATTGAGCTGCTCTAAACATTAATGTGGCCGCATCACTGTTGTATGCTGATTTTAAATCCTTTGGGTATATGTTGAGGAGTGGGATAACTTGGTCAAATGGTGGTTCCAAGTTTTCTGAGGAATCTCCATACTGCTTTCCAAAGTGGTTGCACCAATCTGCAGCCCCACCAGCAATGTATGAAAGTACATTTTCCCCCAAAATCCTTGCCAACATTTATTGTTACTTGTATTCTTTTTTTTAATTATTAAGAGAGAGAGAGAGAGAGAATTTTTTTAATATTTACTTTTTAGTTTTCGGCGGGCACAACATCTTTGTTTGTATGTGGTGCTGAGGATCGAACCCGGGCCGCACGCATGCCAGGCAAGCGCGTTACCGCTTGAGCCACATCCCCAGCCTTGTATTCTTTTTTTTTTTTTTTTAAATCGGGGATTGAACTCAGGGCACTCAACCACTGAGCCACATCCCCAGCCCTATTTGTATTTTGTTTAGAGACAGGGTGTCACTGAGTTGCTTAGCACCTCGCTTTTGCTGAGGCTGGCTTTGAACTCTCGATCCTCCTGTCTCAGCCTCCGGAGTTGCTAGGATTACAGGTGTGTGCCACCGCGCCCGGCTTGTTATTTGTATTCTTGATAATTGCCATTCTGACTGTGTAGGTTTAATTTGTATTTCTCTAATTGCTAGAGATGTTGAACATTTTTCATATATTTGTTGACTTGTGGCAGGTTCTTCATTTACACACCCTCAAATCCCCCATACTCTACAAGGTAACTCCTCCAGTTCCCTTCTTACAGATGAAGAAACTGTGGCCCAGAGAGGTGATGCCATCTGCTGATCCAGACTTATCCCACCAGCACTCTGAACAATCATAATATTGCTTTTTCCACCATAAAGGCAAAGCATTGGTGAGACAGGGGGATGGACAAAATGGCTTCCCAGAGGCTCTCTGGGACCATGCAGCCAAAGCCCTCCTCAGCTTCGGCAGAGCCTAGGAAGATTCCCTAGTAGTGCAGGGTATCTAGCAAGCTCAGGGCCATGGTCATCACATTAAGCAATTACCCTGGTAACACCAAAGCAAGGAGTGACCTCACTACCATCTGGACACTTCCTGCCACCGGAGAGGAATCTAAGGGGGGTAATCATGACAATGGTGGCAGTGACTCTGATGGTGACACTGTGGAATGATGGAAAAGGTGACTGCTCAGTCAGATCTTGACGTTGGTAGAGGAGGCGACGGGGCTGGTAATGACTTGACAGTGGTTCCAGGGATGGTTCCTGATGGTGGCATTGATGGAGAGGTGACAGTGGTAGTGATGTCACAGGGCAGGGACTGTGGCTTGGTGTGCTCAACCTGCTGGGGAGGTCAGCCAGGGAACAACGACATCGCCTCTGCAGCCTGAGCGCCTCTGGAATCCAATTAGATTCCCGGGAGCAGGACTCGCGGTGCTGAGCGGTGCGCCCTCCTCAGCTCCTGGGCTCTCCCCCCTACAAATAGGGAGAATAGAGCAAGCGCTGTAAAGTGCTGGTTGTGGCTGTGATTTTGCTATTTCATCTTGTATTATTTCTTGACCCCTTTTGGCCATTTTTGCCAGCCAGCAAGGTCACAGTGACATGAGGGTTTTCTGCAGCAGCCACCTGGTGTCAAGTCACCAGTTTTTAGATCTCTGGCTTCCTGGCTATCCAGCAGCCGCTGCAGTGGGGAGAGCAGTGCCAGCAGCTTCTTAAACCCAGCTTCCTGGTCCTCCCCAGAATGAAGATGCTTTGCCCCTTGCCCCTCTACCCCAGTGAAGAACAGAAAGCAGGCTTGACATAATTTTTTGGGGGGGAGGGGGCTTCCTGGAGATTGAACCCAGCGGGTCTTAACCACTGAGCCACATCCCCAGCCTTTTGTTTTTTTATTTTAAGACAAGGACTCACTAAGTTGCTGAGGCTGGCCTTGATCTTGAGATCCTCCTGCCTCAGCCTCCAGAGCCACTGAGATACAATGGCATGCGCCACGGCAAGCCTGACATTCAAACAAGATGTTATCAATGACCCAGGCATGACAAAGAGTAAATAAGCATAGCCATTTTTTCATTTATTCTACAGCCACTTGTTGGTCCCCACCCTCTGGAGTTTGCATTCTGGTGGGGAAGACAGGGATACAAGTGATGCAGGTATGAGTAGCGGGCATCTGCAGACCCAGCACTTGGGAGGCTGAGGTGAGAGGATCACTTGAGCTCAAGAGTTTGAGATCCTGCATCCTAAAAAGGTAACACAGGGCTGGGGATGTGGCTCAAGCGGTAGCGCGCTCGCCTGGCATGCGTGCGGCCCGGGTTCGATCCTCAGCACCACATACAAACAAAGATGTTGTGTCCGCCGAAAACTAAAAAATAAATATTAAAAAAATTCTCTCTCTCTCTCTTAAAAAAATAAAATAAAAAATAAAAAGGTAACACATATAAACAAGGTGACTGTGGATGGGACTGGCAGGGTAGGCAGAAATGGGAGTGACGAAGTAAAGAGTGACTGAGGGAGCCCCTTCTAAAGGGGGGTCAGGGAAGGTCTAGTTGAGCTGAGGCTGGGGGAAGAGCAACCAGACAGGTGGAGAGCTGGGAAGGGTGTGGGCCTGACACCCCCGAAGAAGGACAAGCTCGCTGTGTTTGCAGCTCAGAAGGTGGCCAGCTGTAGCACGTGCATAGGAGCCAGGGGCTGGAGGAGGAGATGAGGGGAAGGTCAGCTGGGAAAAGAACTGAAAGGATTGGCATTTTATTCCCACTGCCAGGAAGCCACCGAGGGTTGTCCCTTAATAAGAAGAAGGACTTGTCCTCAGGAATGACTTGGGTTTGAAAGATGGCCACAGTGCAGGGAAGCACGTGGACTCGGACAGCAAGGTGAGGGCACCCGAGAGTCGGCTCCTGAATGTGGCACGAGGCGAGGTCCCCGCTGCGTGGAGCAGGAGGGCAGAGTGGCAGCAGGTGAGGCTCTTAGGCTATGTCAGGTTTTCCAGGGTCCCCATGCTACTAGGGAACCTGGTAGGTTTTCTGTTTGTTTTTGAGGGACAGAAACACTTCCTTGACTGTCCCCTCCCATCACTGAGAAGAGACTCAACCATCACAACCACAATGTCAGCCAAAGCCACATCATGAACACAGTCACCTTCACACCAACCAATAGGCACAGGGACAGGGCAAAGAACCCTTGGGGGAACCCTGACCTCATGGGCCAACTGGGCCCCAGTCCCTTCTGGGCCCTGTGGAAGACAAGGGAACTGTGCTGGGACAGAGCCAGGGCACAGTGTGATGTGGGTATTGGAAATCGGCCCTGGTAGGGGCTCCGGAGCTCACAGTTCCTGTTGTCCAGCTAACCTGTTTCCTAGCACGCACACCTGCACAGAGCCCTGAGACCACGAGAAAACCTGACCTCCATCCCTGAGTCCTGCTGCCCATAGGCAGAGCTGGCTACGGTGCCAATGGCCTCCGTAAGCAACCTTTGAGTAGAAAAGTGAAAGGAGGGCATCCACACAACCCTAGGGTCCTGTGGGGAAGTTGTATGGGGAGGGATTCAGTGACAACCCTCAGCCTGCCCTCAAGAACCAGTCATGGTGAGCCACAGGCCCTGGGATGTCACTGCAACCAGGGCCTCTCTGCTCCAGTCCTGGAGCCTAAGGCTGTGGCTTCACACTGGCTGCCTGACTCACCCTCCTAGAGTAGGAATCCTGGGCTGGGTCTGTCCTGACAGGGACCAAGGTCTGCTTCTCCCTGTTCCCTGATCCTAGGATGAGCCCTGACCTTGGACATAAACTTGAACCTGAGCCTGATGACAAAGATCTCCACCCAAGCCTAGACAGAGCTTCATCTCTTGTGGGCTAGGCCATGATGGAGCCAAATACACTCCTATCTCCATGAGGGACTGACACAGGCCAAACTCAATCTTAGAATAGTGACAGAGCCATTCTAACAGGCCCCCAGCATGGCTGGTTCTGTCTCTACTCTGTAGTCAGAGCTTGAGCCTTCTGTCTAGGAAGCAAGACATTGAAAAGTAAAACCAAATTAAGTCCCCATTGTCTCTTTCTTGCTTTAGTGGCACAACTTTGTTTTAGGAAATGAAACCTAAAGGCAAAGTATATTTTATAGGGCACTAAATCTCCTTCCCTTTCCTGCTGGGCTCTCTCTTTGATTTGCCTCACTCTTGCCCTTAACCCCTTGGATCTGTAAAGCCCTGGTGCCTCTTGTAAAGCCTTGGGGAGAGAGGGGTTTACTGTATCCAAACACTGACCCTAATAGCCAAGCAGGGTGATGCATGCCTGCAATCCCATTGATTAGAGAGGCTGAGGCAGGAGGATCACAAGTTCAAGGCCAGCCTCAGCAACTTAGAAAGGCCATTAGTGGGCTGGGGATGTGGCTCAAGTGGTAGCGCGCTCACCAGGCATGCGTGCGGCCCGGTTCGATCCTCAGCACCATATACAAAGATGTTGTTGTGTCCGCTGAAAACTAAAAAAAATATATATATATATTAAAAAAATTCTCTCTCTCTCTCCCTGTTTAAAAAAAAAAAAGAGCTGGGTATTTAACTCAGTGACAAAGGATGTCTGGGTTCAATCCCCCACCCCATCACTAAAATAAAAGAAATAGGCTCTGGTCAAACACTGGCCCCAGGTCCCAGGCAGCAGAGGGAGCTATGAAAACCCCAGAGACTTTATCTAAGAACCGAAGGAGCAGGACCAGAACCTTATCAGGCTTGTGAGCTGCAAGACCCTTCCCCTCTCTGGGCCTCAGTTTCCCCAAATTAGAATGAGAGATTTAGCCTTCCAGCTCTGATATCCAGGGTTAAGGATCCTGAAGGAAATTTGGAGCTCCACGTGCACACATGGGCAGTGCTGTACTTCCTGGGTGATGCAGACCCAGGAGACCTGCAATCTTTTCTTGACACATGCCAGGCATAACAGGATCCAGTCCCGGGACATCCTCCAAGCTCTGATACCTTGTACTAGTGAATAGACCAGGATGAGGATCAGTCTGGCCTGGCTCTCAAGGGTGGAAGACTTCCCCAGAACCCCTGCCCTCGCCAGAACCAGCAGGGATGATGGCAGGGAACAGCTGGGTCCTCTTGGGCTGACCACTGCAGGTGCCTAGCCTAGACTGTGGCAGAGGGAATGGGGGAGGAAAGGAGGAAGGAGAGGCACCTGGGCTTTACAGATCCAAGCAGGGACAGGGAAGAGGGTGGGGCTGACAGGCCCCGCCCCTCGCACGTCAATTCGCTGGATGGGCAGTTCAGGGCTTCCCTCCCTGCCCCGAGGCCGGTTCCCGGGGCGGGCTCCTCCCGTGGGAACTGCTGTCTCTGCAGCGAGGCGCTCGCCGCCCTGATGCCAGGAATGAGGCTGGGCTGCAGGGCGGGCCCGGACCCGGTTGCCCTTCACTAGGGCCCTGGACGGGTAGGCTCTGGGCGGATGATCCCGCCGGGAACTGGGCGCCCCGGGCTCAACGGGCCGCCCACCTCTGCAGACGGGGCCCTCTCCCTCCAGCCAGTGGAGCAGCAGCTGGGTAACACCAGGGAGCTGGTTGGAAGAGTCGACTCTGAGCTCCTTCCCCAGCCTCGCTGGCTCAGAATCTGCATTTTAATGAGGTGCCCAGGTGACTCATAAGCATGAATCCAACAAGCGCTGATCTACGAAAGTCTGCCTGAGTATTTATAGGATAAAAAGAGAGAGACAGTATAGGTTACTTTCCTTTTATTTCTTCACATTTTGGTTATGGCATTGATTTCCGCATTTTGGAAATTTAAGACTTGTACTACAGGAAAGAGGCATCTCAATGTTATTGTTACAAAAGGGGTGTGGAATGGGCTAAGGGCTGGAGACCCACTCAAGAGCACCCACTCAGGTGTATGCCCTGAGGAGGTAGGAATGGGAGCAAGACAGCCCTTGAACATCCGGAGGAGCAGAGAAGAGGAGCCAAAGGCAAATTGTGCCTTCCTGAGCCTGTTTCCTCACCATGAAATGGCCTTACTCACCTGTCATATCTATGTGCCTCCCTATCGCTTAGGGTGGGCTGAACAGAGCCCAGGGTGGAGAGGCTTTTACACCACCCTGAGGAAAGGGAGATCTGAATCCAAGAGAGGTGGAAAACCGGCCCTGCTCAGATCCCTGCGGGCAGCCTGGACTCTCCCTGTCCTTCGGATCTCAGGGCCTTGTCTCCTACTCTTTCTCCATTTCTCTTCCCTCTTCCTTCTCTACCTCCCTACCACCACCAGCATCAGACCACATCTCACATCTTTGACAACAAAAATCTGCACTCCTGTCTGAAATTTGCTCCAAATTAGCACTGTTTCTGTGAAGGAAAAGCCTTCCGTGTTGGCTATATGCTAGACACTGCTCACACACCAGGTATTTCGCACCAGCCAGGGAGGGAGGTCATAATGCCCTGATGAGCAGATGAGGAAACCAAGCCTCAGTGAAGGGGGAGTAATTTGTACCCAGGTCACAGTGCCCCAAGAGGCCAAGATGGGATAAGAACAGGAGCCCTGGGATTCTACTACACCAGGCTTCCTTGGCTGGGAAAATAGGAAGGAACTTCCAATGGCCCTCCTAAGGCCACACTCCACCATTCCCTGCAAAATCTGGGCTTGTTTTGTTGTTGATGATTTTTTTCCCCCCATACCAGGGATTGAACCCAGAGGCGTTCAACCACTGAGCCACATCCCCAGCTTTTTTATATATATGTATTTTTTAAATATTTATTTTTTTAGTTGTAGTTGGACACAATTCCTTTATTTTATTTATTTTTATGTGGTGCTGAGGATCAAACCCAGGGCCCCACACATGCGAGGCGAGCACTCTACCGCTAAGCCACAAACGCACCGCCAGTCCTTCTTTTTAATATATTTTTTAAAAATATTTATTCTTAAGTTTTAGGTGAACACAATATCTTATTTTACATTTATGTGGTGCTGAACAGATAAGGATGGAACCCAGTGCCTCCTGCATGCTAGGCGAGCACCCTACCTGAGCTACAACCCCAGCACCCCCAGCCCTTCTTTTTTATATTTTATTTAGAAACAGGGTCTCACTAAATTGCTGAGTGCCTTGCTAAATTGCTGAAGTTGGCCTTGAACTTCTGATCCTCCTGCCTCTGCCTCCCAAGCTGCTGGGATTACAGGTAGGTGCTACCATGTCCCTCTAAGATCTGGCTCTTACCTCCCTTCTTCAAGTTCTTTCCATGGATATTTATTGAACATCAACATCTTCTCAGGCACTGGATTACCCTGAAAACAAAATAGATAAAATCCCTGCCCTTCTGGAGAAGCAGTGGCCTGAGCCATGGAGATGGCAGAAAACAGGGAATGAGGGGGTGGGGGGTGGATGTGAGTGAGATGCCGTCTGATGCTGTCTGTTCTGAAGGTAGAGTCACCAGGACTTGCTGACCAAATAGAATGTAGGGTGCAAGAGAAAAAGGAGTAGGCCTGAGAGTGTGACTCAGTGGTAGAGCTCACCCTGGGTTCCATTCCCAGCACAGCAAAAAAGAGAGGGAGAAAAGAGTGAAAAACAGCTTCTAGTTTTCAGTCCCCAAGCTGGGAGTTGCCTTTTATTTGATAGGGAGGAGCAGCAATTCAGTTCAAGAATTCAGCTTTGAATATGCAAAGTTTGAGAAGATGATAAACATATAAGGAGATATGTGGAATAAAATTAAGTAAATGAGCTTTACAGTCCGGGAGAGAGCTCTGGAATTTGGGGTTGGCTGGTGCACAGAGGGCATTGAGAGCCCACTAAGAGTGCACAAGGTTGCCAAGGGAGTGGTGTAGACAGAAAAGGCAAGAGAACCCGGGAGTGCGTGCTAGGGTATTTCACTGCGGAGAGGTTGAACAGATAAGGAGGACCCACTGGGACAAAGGAGGCGACCAGGACAATGAGAGGTCTTAGAAACCAAGTATTCCAAGAGGGAATGATCCCTCACGTCACAAACAGTATAGAGATTGAGTAAGGAGCTAGGAGTGTAGCTCGACATAGGGTCCTGGGTTCAACCCCTAGCACCGCAAAAAAAAAAAAAAAAAAAAGAAGGAAGCAGAAAAGAAAAAGGGAAAGAAAGAAAAGGAAGGGGAAAAAAGAAAGGGAGAACAAAACTAAGATACCATTTCACACCACTAACATGGCTACAAAATAAAAGGACTGATAAAATGGGCATGGTAGTGCAGCTGTAATCACTTGGGAGGTTGAGGCAGGAGGATCTTGAGTTCCAGACTGGCCTGGGCGGAGCAGTGAGCAGAAGCGCCAATAAGGGAGCCCGGGCATCCGCCTCCCTCCGCAGGCAGGAGCCCCAGCCTGGCCCGTACGCTGCACGCCCCCTGCTGCGAGGGCAGCTGGAGCTAGCAAACAAGGAGGGAGCGCTGCGAGGGAGCGCAGGTGCGGGTGGTAAGGGGAAGCCCCCTATCCGCCCCTCCCCCCTCCCGGCTTGGCCGGTCACCACCCCTCACACACCTCAGAGAGCAGCGCAAAAGGACAGTCAGTAGAAAGGAGCTCAACTCCAACCACGACGGCGGACGAGACCCCAGAAGAAGAACAAGCAGCAATTGATCGTATCGATGAGATACAGAATGAAACAGACAGACTTACTGAGCAAGCCAGTGAGGAGATGTTGAAAGTAGAACAGAAATATAACTCCGCCGATCATTTTTTTCAGGAGAGGTCAGAATTGATCGCCAAAATCCCCAATTTGGGGGTAACAACATTTGTCAACCATCCACAGGTGTCCACACCGCTTGGGGAGGAAGATGAAGCGGTGTTGCATGATTTGATCAGAGTTGAAGTGACAGAATTTGAAGAGATCAAATCAGGTTACAGAATAGATTTTTATTTTGATGAAAATCCTTACTTTGAATATAAAGTTCTCTCCAAAGAATTTCATCTGAATGAGAGTGGCGATCCATCTTCAAAGTCCACTGAAATCAAATGGAAATCTGGAAAGGATTTGATGTTCAGGTCCAACGCAGAATAAAGTCAGCAGGAAGAGGCAGCAGGAACTGACAGCTTCTCTACCTGGTTTACTGACCATCCTGACGCAGGTGCAGGTGAGGTAGAAGAGGTCATCAAATCATCAAAGATGATATTTGGTCTAATCCATCGCAGTACTACTCGGTGGTTCCTGACATGGATAATGAAGAAGGACTGGAAGATATTGATGAAGAAGGCAATAAGGATGAAGGTGAAGAAGATGAAGATGATGATAAATGGAAAGATAACTAACTGAACACCGATGGATTCCAACCTTTTTTGTTTTCATGTTTTTTTTTTTTTTTTGAGGGGTGTGGGGCAGGTACTGGACGACTGAGCCACATCCCTAGCCCTATTTGGTATTTTATTTAGAGACAGGGTCTCTGCAGGCTGGGTGGCTGTGCAAGCCTGTAATCCCAGCAGCTTGGGAGGCTGAGAAAGGAGTTCAAAGCCAGCCTCAAGCAACTCAGTGAGACCCTGTCTCTAAATAAACTACAAAAAAAAAAAAATACGGCTGGAGATGTGGCTCAGTGGTCGAGTGTTCCTGAGTTCAATCCCTGGTACCAAAATAAATAAATAAACAAAAATAGAGATGGTCTCACTGAGTTGCTTAGTGCTTTCCCCCACCCTCCCTGCCCCACTTATGCTCAGTGGCCCTGTTCTTGAGGTCTGTTTTCTCAATCCATGGTTCTCAACTTATTGGGAGGGAGGGAATACCTTGAGCAGAGTACAATGGGAAAAGAAATCGCTACACCCTTCTGTTCTAAATTCATTTTTATCCCTTTCTGTCTCAAAAAACAAACAACAAAAACAAAAACAAACAAAAAGCCTGTATGGAATGTACACCACTGTGCTCTGTGGGGGAAAAAGAAAAACCTTCTTCTCTCTTCGCTCTGCCAGAGGCTGGAGGGTTCTAGGCCCCTGTGTAATAGTGCATGGAATTCTAGCCGTTTTCCTCCTTTCTCTGTATATTATTACACTGTGTCTCCTTGTGAATATGGACAGTTAGCATTTACCAGCATGTATCTGTTTTAAATCTTGTTTAAAAAAAAAAAAGAAAAAAAAACTTTAAAAAATGGGGTTATAGGCTGGGGCTGTAGCTCAGTGGCAAGTGCTTGCCTAGCATGTGTGAGGCACTGGGTTCAATCCTTAGCACCACATAAAAAAATAAAGGCTCACTGTCCATTTACAACTATGATTTTTTTTAAAAAATGGGGTTATAGAAGGTTAGCAAAGGGTGGGTTTGAGATGTTGGGTGGGTTAAGTGGGCATTCTGACAATATGGCTTCTCCTTTGGCATGTTTAATTGTGATGCTTAAAGGACATCCTTGCAGCTTAAGATGACACTTTTAAAATAAAATTCTCTCCTAATGATGACTTGAGCTCTGCCACTAGATGGGAGAATCAGCAGAATCTGTAGGATCTTATTGGGAATTGACATTCTCTATTGTAATTTTGTTTGTTTATTTTTAATGTTCTTTTTTGTTTTCACTGGAAAGGAAAGTGATGCTCACTTTTATTTTTTTTTTAATTTTTTTTATTATTCGTTGTTCAAAACATTACAAAGCTTTTGACATGATGCTCACTTTTAAATGTTGAAAGTGTACAAGTTGCTTTGTTACAATAAAACTAAATGTGTACACAAAACTGGCCTGGGCAATTTAGCAAGACTATCTCAAAAAATAAACAAAAACAAAAAACAAAACAAAAAAACTGGGGAGGAGGCTGGATGTATAGCTCATTAATAAAGTGCTTGTTTTGTATATCCAAGACCTTGGGTTCAATACTCAACACCATTAAAAAAAAAAAAAAAAGACAAGCCAGATAACAACAAGTGCTGGTGAGGATGCAGAGGAATTCGAGTCCTCATGCACTCTCGATGAGAATATAAACAGTAGAGCTGTTGTGGAAAACATTCTGGCAATTCCTCAAATGGCAAAACAAAAAATTACCTTATGACCAGCAATTCTAGCCCTGAACATATATCCAAGATACATAAAAACCATATATAAATACAAAAACTTATACTTGAATGTCAGTGGCACATTCTTCAAAAATAGCCAAAAAGTGGAAACAATCCAAATATCCACCAACCAATGAATGGATAAATAAAATGTGGTATCTCATATAGTCATAGAATATAGTTGACAATAAAGGGAAAAAATGGGACTTTGGGTCTAGCTCTCAGCCCTGGGTTCAATCCCTACCACCAGGGATAATTAAAAAAAAAAGAAAAAAGAAGAAAGAAAGAAATGCTGACACATCCCACAACATAATGAACCTTGAAAACGTTAAAGCCAAATAAAAGAAACTAGTCATAAAAGGCTACATATTGTATGACTCCACCTATATGAAATGTCCAGTATATGAAATCCACAGAGACAGAAGGTAGATTAGCAGTGGCCTGGGGCTGGGAGCTAAGGACACTGAGGAAATGGGGAGTGGCTGCTAAAGGGTACAACATTTCTTCTTGGTGTGATGGAAATGTTCTAAAACTGATTGTGGTGCTGGTCATACAACTTTATGAGTACACTAAAAACCCCTGAGTTACACACTTTATATGGTGGGTTATGTCATGTGAATTATAGCTCAAAAAAGTTGTAACCAACAGAAATTTGATGATTTGACTTAGCAACGTGACCTTGGCAAAAGCAGTGTTGGTGGAGTGTTGAAGTGTGTTCAAGAGGGAGCAGGGGAACCTCGGAAGCAGCAGCGTGTGTAGACATTTTTGGAGTGTTGCTGTCGGAAGGGAGGAGGGGCTGTCAAGAAACACTTTGCTTTCTTCTTGTGGGTTTTGGTTTTTGATTTGAGATGCCAGAAGTTCTGTTTCAATGCTGATTAAAGTGATCCAGTCAGCAAGTGAGGAAAAGTGGCTAGAATTGAAGCCCTTGAGCAGGTGAGAAAGATAGGGCCTGCAGTGGGCTCAGGGAGAAGGGAGCAGGCTCACCCCATGTGGAGGAGGGAGGCTGAACAGGAAGCACGGAGGAGCCAGGCAGATGGGTAAAACGGTGTGGAAAGACCTGGAAATGCTCTTCAGGTTGCTTCTGCTTTCTCAGTGGAGTAGGAAGCAAGGTCATTAGCTGAGAGGAGGATGTAAGCAGAACTTCCAGGGACTGAGGAGAGAGAAGGTACGACCCTGTCCTCTAGGATAGTGGGAGAGTGAAAAGACTGGGTCATCTGTTAGGCTTTCCAGACAGCGCCAGGAGCACCCTGGAGTGGTGGGCCTGATGGTAAAGTGAGGTCAGTCAGAGGGCCTTGGCCTCCAGCTTCCGTCAGCTGTGTGGGCTTAGCCAGGGTGTGGTTTTGCCAGGTGGATGCAATTTAATGAGAGGGGAGCAAGGGGTTCCCGGTGTATGCAGGGAGGTAATTATAGCAATGGTCCATGGACTCCAAGTTAGTTCAGGAGGAAAGTCAGGTCATGAGAGAGAGGAGGAATAGAGACCCAAGTGGGAGGATCAGTAGATTAAAGGTCTGGTGGGTCAAGGAGTTATTGGAGTTGGGTGTTACAAGAAGTGAGCAGAAAAGACAGGAGGTGATGTTGATATTGAAATTATGCAGGGTGGGGTACAATTATCAGTAATGACAAGGTCCATTACTTTGGCCATGTGGGCATGAGGTAAGGTGATCTCCATGGGGGAGAACCATCTGTGTGTACATTTACTCCGCCATTCTCATAGGCAAGGTTCTGGGTAGGGCCTGGGCCTGGGATTCAGACAAACCTGTTCTGAAGTCTCTTTCCACTGTGGGGCCCTTCACAGATTACTGTTTCTCTGAGCTTCAGAGTTTCCTCTCCTGAAAAGTAAGAGGTTGCTTCTGTGTCATAGAATATTGTTCTGAAAAACTTTTTTTTTTTCTTGTGAACTCAGGGTACTTCTACCAATGAGCTATACCCCCAGTTACCCCCAAGCCTTTTTTTCCTTTTACTTTTTATTTTGAGACCAAATTGCCCAGACTGGCCTCAAACCTGTGATCTTTCTGCCTCAGCCTCCTGAGTAGCTGGAATTATAGGCAAGTGCTACACACCACCTGGCAAATGTTCTGAAAATCCAATAAGACTGTGGAAAGCTCTGGTTTAGTTCCAAGAGTTCCCAGAATGCTCTTGTGTCTGGGGTCTTAAAGCCAAGGAGGAGCCATTGTAGGGACCAAGACTCTTTCCAGGACCCATTCTCCCTTCCCACTACCTCAAATCATAGAAGGAGTGAATGGAAGAACCTGATTCCCATTTCACTCCCATTTTACAGAACAGGAAACTGATGTCCAGACAGGGAAATCACTTACCTATGTCATTAAGAATCAATTATCATAGAAAATAAGTTCCTTTTCAATATCAATTAGGGTCTTAAGATGGGAGTTTGGGGGGATGTGGGAGAAAGGCTCCTCTATAACATTGGGAGGTCAATTGAATTCATGAGGATATTCCTCAGCCAATGTTCCCCTCCATTCAAGGGAACAATTAAAAGCTGGTTTCGGTGAAAATGGAAGATCTTACTGGATATACACCCATGCTCTCTCTCAGTCTTCTACATCCCCAAGTGACTCCACCCCACTGGACAAGCATGGAAACCATCAGCTTTGGGGATGGACAAGTCAACAGAAGGGTGATTCACCACGCACGCATCTGCTAATTGCTCTTCCTAGCCCAGACAGAAGGGAGGAGAGAGAAAAAGAGACCTCAGAGTTTCCTTAGAAAACTTGATTCAAGTGCATAGGGTGGACACAGCTTTAACTGGCCCCCAGGAGGTCCTGTCCCCAGCACTAGCTAGGGTTTCCAGCCCTAGCTAGTCCTCCTGCAGTAAATCCCTCCTGCTTTCTGTACCCCAGTCTCCCATCCAGAAATTGAGAAGAGAGTGAACAAACTTGTTGTGAAAGGCCCGCCCAGCTGGGGCCTCCAGAGTCTAGGAATGGGAAGCCTTGTGCCTTTTCTGGGGCCCTGGCTGTCTAGGGACAGGCACAGGAGATGGGGCAGAAGTGGATCTGACAGACCCAATGGAAACATCACCTTGTTACAGAGTTCTTCCATGATCACAGCATCTAACAATGTACATTGATTTCCCTAGTTCTTTCTGTCCCTCCCTCACATACAGCATTATTCTCTCTCCTATGACCCTATTTTATTTTCTTCTTATCACTATCTGAAATGCCTTAATTTTTTTTTTCTTCACTAGTGTCTTTCTACATTAGGAAGTTCTAGAAAGGATCTAGGGATAGAGTTCAGTGGCAGAACATTTGCCTACCTAGTATGTTCAAGGCTCTTGGTTCCATCCCAGTATGGCAAAAGGAGGGCAGGAGAAAAGAAAAAAGAAAGCTCTAGAAAGACAAAGACTTTGCCTGCCTATCTCACAGCCTAGCTCAGCACCCTGGTACACAGTAGGTACAATATATATATATATACACACACACTAAAGAATGAATAAATGGATGGATGGATCTGGTGGGTGGTGCCAGGGCTGTGCCAAGCATGACTGTGATCTGTGGCAGCTCTTCTAAGAGGAGCACTTGGAAAATTGGGCTCTGGAGTCAGGAGACCTGAATTCGAGCCCCATACTGCCAATTAGTGATTGTTTGACCTTGGGCTTATCACTTGATTTCTCTAAGCCTCAGTTCCTTCATCTGTAAATTGGGAATAATGATACCACATCCTGAGGTATACTTTTAAGAATTAGAAGTCATTATGTAAACTGATCTGGACATAGTAGGTATTCAGTAAATATTAGGTTCCCTTTTCCCCTTCCAGTGCTGTGGCTGAATCTCAAGCTCTCTCATCAGTAGCCTCAGGAAGACTTAGGGTTAGAGTTTGGAGACTGGACTCAACCTAAGGAGATTTCTTATCTGTTGTTTATCTTTCAACAGAAGGTAAAACAGGCTGGGCCTGGTGGCATAATAAACCCAGCTACTAGGGAAGCTGAGGCAAAAGTATCAAAAATTTGAGGCTAGTCTGGGGGAATTTAGTGAGAACCTGTCTCAAAAAAGGAGTGGGTGTGTGTTGGAGATGAATCTCAGTGGTAGAGTGCCCCTGGTTTCAATTCCTCAGTGCTAAAAAAAAAGGAAAGAAAAAAAAAAAAAAGAAAAGAAAGTAAAACAGAATAGCAAGCAAGGACTTGGACTTGCCCACGGTCACATGGCCAACAGTGGTACAAGCTATAAGTCACCTCTCTGAGGGCCAGGATGCCCTCAGGCCTCCAAGTTGAAGATAGACAGGGGTAGCATCTTGCTTGAACTAAACTCCAGAATGGCTGCTCTGATCTGAGAGTTAGGCTCCTGAATTCTAGTCCCTGGTGCATCAAGTCAGGCTGGTAACCTCTGCGTGTAGTTTACTCTTCTAGGTCTTGGTTTCTCCTTCTGTAAATTGGTCATATTACTCTTTCACAACCTGCTTTACAGGAGAATGGGAGAATGTTAGGAAAAAGATATTTAACTTGATATATTACTAGGACAATTATATTTAAGAAAAAATATTGTAGTGATGAATCAGGTGGCCTCAATTTCTGAATTTTTGCCACAGTACATATATTTAAAATCAGGAAAAATGATTAATTCAAAAGTAACCATTACAATAAGTCTCACCTTCTAGGCTTTATAAAGTGGAGAGAAAAACATGTAAACATGGTATCCATCCTCTAGCCCTAAAAATGTCCTAGGTCAGTACAGGTGCAGCGGAAAGAGGATGCTCTACAGATTCTATACCCGTGGACCACGGTGACACTCACTTGCTGTGAGAGGTTGGAGGAACCACTCCCACTTCAATTTCACCGAACTTAAACTGGTACTTGAACGCTGTTCATACTTTGATTTGCAAGGACCAATCAGGAGAGGGAGCATCTACCCGTTATACACAGAGTGCTTTACCTTGCTTCTCCTCTGGAACACAATTGGCGAGTAGGAGGAACACTGAGCAAGCGGCACGATTTCTTCGGGCTTCTGAAAAATAGCGGATGAGCAGGACCAGGCCAGGCGATTCCTCAATTTCTTCCAGCGCAAGAAGAAAAACAAACAAACAAACCTCAGTGGTCTTGACTCTGCTACAAACTAGTGATTACTCCCCTGCCTTCTGCCCCTGAAGGGCACGGTCCCTTTAAATGCAGGCCCGCGGGGTCCAATCACGTTTAACCGAAGTTCTTTGAGGACCAAAGGAGGGAATTCAGCCTGAGCGGGAGGGCGGGGCAGCGGCGTGCCTTCCAACCAATCGGAATCTCCTCAAGGAATAGTGACTCACCTGCAAAGTTCTGTTGACCAATGGCAGGGAGGCCTAGAGGCGGGGCGGTTCCCACTGTGTGACAGATGCCCGGACCAATGAGCTTGTCGCCCGCGGCCTATAAGAGTCCGCTGAGCCCGGCACCGCAGGCTCTAGGGTCGGTTAGCCGTCGCCGCCAGAGGTGTCCCCTGGGTTTGCCTCGCTGTCGCCCCGTCCCTGCATCCCCGCCCCAGCCTTGGCCCCAGCCCAGCGCTCTCCTTGCCCTCCTCCCCTTAACCACCCCCCGCGGTTTCTGCCGTCGGGGCTCGGGGCCGGGCGAATGATGCCGTCGGAGAGCGGAG
>NW_026000082.1:34794048-34795698 GCF_001458135.2 Marmota marmota marmota
GGCTGCCCCAGCAGGCGGCGGCCCCGACCCGGAGGCCTCATCAAACTCCCCCAGGCACCTGAGCAGGCTGGCTTGGCCACAGGTGAAGCGGCTGGACGCGCTCCTGAGCGAGCCGATTCCCATTCACGGGCGCGGCAACTTCCCCACGCTGAGCGTGCAGCCCCGGCAGATCGTGCAGGTGAGAGGGCGCTGGGCGGGGTCAAGGGGAGTCTATCCCTAGGCTGGAAAGCACCAGGGTCGGTTCGATTTACTGGGACAGTCGAGAAACTGAGGAACGGGGACAGGTGCTGTAACAATTGGACACGTCTTCTCTGTACCTAATAAACCTTCCCCACTTGGATTTCCCGTTCCCCCTCCTTTGGCGGGGAGGAGCCCTAATTCTCCCGGGACTACTCACCCAGGACTAGGCTAGGAGAGGGGATGGAGGGACTCTCCAGCCCTCAGGCACTCTTCCCCAGGTAATATGCATGCTTGCGTCCAAAATAGCTTTTCCTCCTCCACCCAGCATCTCTGGGCCTCCTCCCCCTTCACTCTTTCAAGGTTTTAGGGGCTCTGTCTTTGCACTCCCACAGCCCTTGGCTTAAGAACCCCTGGCTAAGTGGAAAAGCCCAGAAATCCTCGTCAGTGACTTCCTCGATGTCACTGGGGTTGCGGGCGAGAGGAGATTAATTAAGTACGAGGCCAGACCTGAGACTCCACCCCCGAGGGCAATATGAAGTGTCTAGTTTTAGATATTCCTTTTCTCCCCAAGATTGGAAAAGATGGCCATCCCAAGTCTACCCCCATCTCTCCCCTGAAGGACAGATGAGAGAGAGAATTGTGGCATCCTTTCTCTCCTTCGAACTTCTTCCCTTTTTCTGATTCTCAACTCCGGAACTGCTCTTTCATCTCTATAGCCCAGGCATGGTTATGTTCTGAGCCATAAGAGGATGGTAATTATTGTACTCATGTTATAGCTGAGGAAACTGAGACCTCAAGAGGGGCACTGAGCTATCTAAGGTTACCTAATGAGTGAAAATCAAACCCAGGTAATCCTGGACCTTCCCAGGAGAAGGTTGCTGCAGGTTCAAGGTTTTCCCGCTTCTCTGGCTCTCAAGCTGAAGGTCTAGGTCTATCAGGAGGCCCCTGATGGGGGTGGGGGGATCCAATGCTGAGTGTCCTGATAGCTTTTCAAACAGGCTAGAAAAAGCAGGCCATTCTCCTGCCTCCTCCACCTTACGTCCTGAAGAGGGGGAAGGGAAGGGCATGCTGGGGGATTACCTTGCCCTCCCTCCCAAGGAACCAGGAACGGAGCAGTAGGGGGCCTGGCAGATTTTCCTAGGCTGACTCACAGGCAGCCCCAGCGGAGCAGAGGCATTCCTCAAGGCTCCCTGTCATCTGGGTGATTGGGAAACCAGCCAAGGCTTTTCTCCCTGGGATGCAGGGTCAACCCTGCCCTCCCCCAACCCCTGAGCATCACTGTGACAGCTCCCCTGTACAGGGACAAATATGATTCAAACTGTGTCCGCTCTGTTCCCATGCCCTGTGCAGGACACTAGGGGCTAGTTCTCAGCCTCTCTGCCTTCAGGTGCTCCTGGCCAGGTCAGGGAGATTGCAGTCAGCAGGACCTAACTTCACCATGTGGTAGTGGTACAGTGTCGTTCTCCGGCC
>NW_026000082.1:34796163-34806032 GCF_001458135.2 Marmota marmota marmota
CAGGGCCCAGTGGTGGTAGGGGGGCAGAAGGGAGGGGCTGTATGGTGGCATCACTAACAGCTGCCTTGCCTTTTCTTGCAGGTTGGTTTAAAGGGAAGGAAGATTAATTAGTCTGTGCTCCTTCTGAATCCTGGGACTGGAGGAAGAGGATAGGCTGGGCTGAGGATGTAGCTCAGTAGCAGAACAAATGCTTAGTCATGAAGAAGCCCTGGGTGTTCCATTCTAGCACCAAAAGTTTTTTTTTTTTTTTTTAAGAGGATGAGGGTGCTCAGTGGTGCACACTTGTAATCAGAGTCTGAGGTAGGAGGATCATGAGTTCAAAGCCAGCTTCAGCAAAAAGCAAGGTGCTAAGCAACTCAGTGAGACCCTGTCTCTAAATAAAATACAAAATAGGACTGGGGATGCGGCTCATTGGTTGAGTACTCCTGAGTTCAATCCCAGGTATCCCCCGCCCCCCGAAATAAAGGACAGTCTTTGGAGCTAGTCATACCTGGGCTTGAAGGCACCTCCATGTGATGGAGAGCAGGTGACTTTGCTCCTGTCTATAACACAAAGACGATAAAGATCTGTTCCCCATGGTTATTTGGTTTGGTTTCATCTCCCCTATGTTGGGGATTGAACCCAGGGCCTTGCAAAAACTAAGAATGAGCCACTACTGAGCCACATCCTAGCTCCCCATAGATTTTAGTCAAGTGCAATGCCTGGCCCTCCCTGAGTACCTAACCACTGTACTCCTCTCCTCCACCCTACCCCTGGTCCTGCATGCTTCTGATGGCCAGTTACTTACGCTCCATTGCCATGACAACTCCCGGAAGCCTTCTTGGAGGGAGCCGCCCGCCTCAGATTGCCCCACCACGGCTTGCCTCCTCAGCACTTAGGCGCATTCTTTGCAGTAATTCCCTGGGAGGCAGGCGAACAACCACCCAGAGCTGGGCGCTGACTTGGCAGCAAGGTGGGGTTGCAGAGTCACTCAGAGCAGGAATGCTGCCCGGTCACTTTCAGGACAGTGTGTGAAGTACTTTGGGTGCTGAGAACACCTACGGTCTGACCCCAGCTTTTTTTTTTTTTAATATTTATTTTTTTAGGTGTAGATGGACACAACACAATACCTTTATTTTTATGTGGTGCTGAGGATCGAACCCGGATCCCTCCCGTGCTAGGCAAGCGCTCTACCGCTGAGCCACAATCCCAGCCCTGACCCCAGCTTCTTTTCCCCACCTGTTGCCTTGAACTGGGGAGATGCCCTGAGCTAAAGGACCAGGTTCAAGCAGACTTAGAGGTTTGCTTGTGCTGTTCCTGTACAGTCAACCCTGGGACTCTCAGATGGGTCCTCCATCTCTTCCCAGTTGGCGTGGGAGGCTTCTGGAGGCTTTACCCCTCCCCTTTCTCAACAGTGAAAAGGTCTGGCCTTCCAGCCCTGCTATTTCTGAATGGCTTCTCCTTTGAGCCTTAGGTGTTTCACCATCATAGGCCTCAGTTTCCTCATCTGCAAAATGAATATAGTGTTTGCCTCATTGGGTCCTTATAAGGATGAAATGAGTCAAAAGAACATGCATGACTTGGCAATCCAACCAGTCTGGGTTCTAGTCTCAGCCTGTCTCCTCTGTGACCTTGGACATGTTTCTTACCCTCTCTGTCCACAAGTCCCATCTGTGGATTGAAATAGTAATGCTAAACATAAGATTATCATGAGGCTTAATGTGGTAATGCATGTGAACTGCTAACTATATTCCCACAACATTTGAGCAGTTAACACAGTGCCTAGAACAATGCTAAGGATTTTATTTGCAGTTTTCAATAGTGGTAGAGCTCCCCTGGGTTCAATCCCCAATACTAAAAAAATAGGAAAGTCCCCATCTTAACTACCTACCTGAGTTACATCCCCGGTCCTTTACATTTTGATTCAGGGTCTTGCTAAATTTCTGAGACTGACCTTAAACTTACAGTCCTCCTGCCTCGGGCTCCCTAGCAGCTGCGATCACAGGCATGCACCACCACACAAGGCTCTGTCTAAATTTAATTCCTAGCTTTTCTTTCACCAATTATGTGACTTTAGGTAAAACCTGGTCTCTCTGTGCTTCTATTTCCCCATCTGCAAAGTGGAAATAATAGTACCTACCTCATTGGGTTATTGTGAGAATTAAGCAAATTTATATCTTAACATAGAAAGTGCTTCGATCAGGTCCTGGTGCTTAGTAAATTCTGTGCTTGTGTTTGCTCTTACTTGCTCTTCTGAGTCATACCTTCAAATGGATCATTCTCCAGATTTGGCAAATCGAGGCTTTCAGAAAGGGTTTGACTTTCCAAAGGCACAGCAGCTGGTACATGGTCAACAGTAGATGATGATACTGTAATGATTACCTCGAAGTCCTGCTTGCAGACGTTGGGAGGCCAGGCTCCTGACACTGCTCTTTACTGCCCTTCTCTCCCTCTGCAGGTGGTCCGAAGCAGCCTGGAGGAGCAAGGACTCCGCGTGCACAGTGTGCGACTGCACGGCTCAGCCGCTAGCCACGTGCTGCACCCTGAAAGTGGCCTGGGCTACAAGGACCTGGACCTGGTGTTCAGGGTGGACCTGCGTAGTGAGGCATCCTTCCAGCTGACCAAGGCAGTGGTGCTGGCCTGCCTGTTGGACTTCCTGCCAGCCGGCGTGAGCCGGGCTAAGATTACACCACTCACACTCAAGGAAGCGTACGTGCAGAAGCTGGTGAAGGTGTGCACAGACACAGACCGTTGGAGCCTCATCTCGCTGTCCAACAAGAGTGGCAAGAATGTAGAGCTCAAGTTCGTGGACTCTGTGAGGCGACAGTTCGAGTTCAGCGTCGACTCCTTCCAGATAATCCTAGACTCCCTCCTGCTCTTTGGCCAGTGCTCATCCACCCCCATGTCTGAGGCCTTCCATCCAACTGTGACAGGTGAAAGTCTGTATGGGGACTTTGCAGAGGCCCTGGAGCACCTGCGGCACCGCGTCATCGCCACACGCAGCCCTGAGGAGATCCGTGGCGGTGGCCTCCTCAAGTACTGTCACCTCCTGGTGCGGGGTTTCCGGCCACAGCCCAGCACTGATGTGCGTGCCCTACAACGGTACATGTGCTCCCGCTTCTTCATCGACTTTCCCGACCTGGTGGAGCAGCAGCGCACGCTGGAACGCTACCTGGAAGCTCACTTCGGCGGGGCCGATGCAGCCCGCCGCTATGCCTGCTTAGTGACACTGCACCGGGTGGTCAACGAGAGCACCGTGTGCCTCATGAACCATGAGCGCCGCCAGACACTGGACCTCATTGCCACACTGGCACTCCAGGCCCTGGCTGAGCAGGGCCCAGCTGCCGCTGCTGCTCTGGCCTGGCGCCCTCCAGGCCATGATGGAATTATGCCAGCCACCGTCAACTACTATGTGACCCCTGTGCAGCCCCTACTGGCTCGGGCCCACGCCTATCCCACCTGGCTGCCTTGTAACTGACTATGACCCTGGCCAGAAGGGACTGGGCCTCATGGGCTGGGGTGGGGTCACCAGGAATATGTGAGGAAATGGCGAGAGACAAGCAGGCTGTGCCAGCCAGCCCAGCACTCCTGCAGGGTTGGGCCTTCGGTGGAACATGGCAGACTTCACTGAAGGAGGCCTCTGTGGGCTTCAGGCCAAGCAGATTCTTGGCAGGAGGACCCTTTGGTTACTGCACCGCATTTTTGGATCAGCATGATTGTGGGGCTACTTGTTTTGAGGGTCCATTGCCTTTAGGAGACAAAGCAAGTTTAGGAGGTAGCCTCAATGTTCAGCACCCTGGGTTTATTTCCATGGCCTAGAAAGAATCTTTTTGACTAGGGTCAGCCAGCCCAGAGACTGGTATGTGATGAGGGTGTCTCACTTTGGGTCAGGCTGAACCACTGAGTCTGGTGGCCCAGCCTGGCTAATCACTTGGGGGAGGGAAACTGAGGCATAAGGCAAATACCTGGGTTTGGGGAGGGAGGGTTTGACCCAATCTCCTGAAACCCATACCCCAAGCTGTGAAGCCTTCCTCTTGAGGGGCGGGGAGTATGCAGTGGGCCCGAGGTGTACAGCTAGGAGATGTAGTCCGACCCTCCCAGTGTGTCCTTCTTTCCCTTGTATGGTGAGAAGCCCTGCTTGCCTGGGAGCTTGTCCTTTGGAAGGTGCTGGGCCAAAAGTTTCACTGGCAATTTGAGTTGTCCCACCCCACTGGCTTGGCTAGAGGACTCTGACACGCAGGGGAGCCCTACCCTCACCTCCTTTTCCACTCCTCTGGGTTCGTTGCTATTTTGCACTGTTACCACCTACCAATAAAAATTGTCTACACTGAGCCTTGGGAGAAGGATCCTCCCAGTCTGAGTCTGGCTTCTATCTTGGGAGAGGAGGTGGGGTCTGAGGTCTGGACAAGGCTGCAGGGTGGCCCCGCCTTCCCTCTGCACCAGCCCCAGCCTAACAGCTTGTGTCTTCCAGTGTCCTGCACCTGCAGCTTGTTGAGTCTAGGATTCTCTCATTAAAGATGAAATGTTTCAATTGCCCAGGTTTCCTACCTAGGGTCCTAGGAGGCCCAGACCTTGCCTCATACTGCAATACCCAGGGCTGCTTAATTCCAGCTCTGCCCAGAGCAGGTGGGGAACTCACTGGGTGAATCTGGAGTGAAGGACCCTCCAGTAATGGCAGCTGAGACTGGGGGGACTTCTTGTGTCCCCTAGAGTCCAGATAGGGTCCCCCATCTAGGAGAGTCTCCTTCAATCCTCCTCCTTCCTTTCCACCTACAAGTGCTCTGAATAGCAGGTCCCCTGGGAGGGACAGGGTCTTTCCTTTCTGAACCCAGCTGGGGCCAAGCCAGGTTGTCTGGGGGAGCTGTTCCCTCAGGGCATCAGCCACTCACCCCTGGACGCTGCCCACTGTTTACCTGGTCTCTTTGATCCAGGGATTGCAAAGCCCTTAATATATTTAGCCTCATTAGGGGCCTCT
The DNA here is from genome assembly GCF_001458135.2 of Marmota marmota marmota. Taxonomy (NCBI): domain Eukaryota; kingdom Metazoa; phylum Chordata; class Mammalia; order Rodentia; family Sciuridae; genus Marmota; species Marmota marmota. The sequence goes on from NW_026000082.1 coordinate 34,801,118, forward strand.
GAAGTGGTGACTTTGATGGTTCCAGCCAGGGTGGGGAAAACAAGGCCCCAAAGGAGACCTCAGGTCATCAAGGTGAGTCCAGCCACCTCACCTATTCTGTGGGTTCCTGCTGGGTGCCCCAGCTCCTTCTGCTGGGCTCTAAGGGGCTGGGAGGGCACTCACAAGGCTGTTCTGGCTTGATGACAGCAAACAGTCTCCCAGCCAAGCCCACCCAGCTTGGGTCCTGGGAGGGACAAACTTCGTCCCACCTCCCAATTTGACCATTTGAACCTGCATGAGAGGGACTCAGTGTAAGCAGCAGGTTCAGGTTGTGGGAGTGGAGCTCACCTGGAGGTGCTTGTTTTAGGAGGTGAGAAAATCAGAAACCCACGCAGCACACATGTGTATACACTGCATCTAGCCTGTGGGTACAGGTTACTGCTCTGGTGTTGGGACTACATCAGACAAGACAGATACACCTGCCTTTGTGAAAATACATTCTAATGAGGTAGACAAAATAAATCCTGTGGTCTTAGAAGGTCAGGGATGCATAAAGATATATATAGCTAAGCAAGGGATTGGAAGAGCTAGGGTTTGCAAATTTTAAGACATCAAGGTGCACCTCATTTAAAAAAACGACATGGGTTGAAGCAAAGACATAGGTGGTGGGAAGCAAGCCACAGGACTGCCTGAGGAAGAGTGTTCCAGGCCGAGGGGACTTGTGGATGCACATGTTTGCACGTCTGAAGGAGGGTACATGTGCTTAAGGGTATCTGGCTGCCCCTGGGCAGTGAGTGTGCTCGCTGGTGCCCATGTGCCTGCTTGCACCAGCATGAGGGAGCTGGGGCGTGTGAGACAGGAGTCCTCAGGAACAGCTGCTATCTGGCCTGCGCTTTACTCCAGGCCAGGCACTCGACTCCGGTCTTTCCAATCATTCTCATTCATCTTGCAACTCCACAAGAGAAGAGCAAGTGTTTCCACTTTACACATGAGAAAACTGAGGTCAAGGAGGTCTGTCTGACTCCTCTCCCTACACTGTGATTTCATGTGGATGATCATGATGGTGTCTCCTGTACATATATGTGGCAGGGCATGCTTGACATTATTGTGACATTTGTCATTTTCCTATGATTGACTGGCATAGTAGTCTGCCAAGATGTACATTTTCTTGCCATGGCTTGTGGTGACTGTCCTGGACCCACAGTGGCAACAGCATGCCTGTGGGTGTGTTCGGGAGTGGTGCAGTTTCCGGGTTTGAGAAAAACACTGACTCAGTGGCTGACATTATTTCTCTGTGGACAATTCCTGCAGCGACCTGATATGTCAGGACAGGTGGGAATCAAGAACTAGGATCAGAGCCAGTGAGGAGCTGAGGGAGGAAGCTCCTGTCCTCCTTCTTCCATCTTCTCTGGAGCAATAACAACCCACCTAGGCTTTCCAGAGGGAAGAAACAGTGCTATGGCTGGCCCCTCCAGATCCACTCTCCATCATCCTCAGGCCTGTCCCTGGGGAGGCTGCCATCTACCCAGGGCATCAATGGCTCCCTTGTTCCCTGGGGCCCTGAGGAGACAGGAAGGAGGAAAGGTTTATTCTCCCTGGTCCAGGATGTCATGGTTGGCCACAGTTGCTTCCCTTGCCCCTTCAGGCCCAGGAGACTAAAGTCTTTCCACCTTGGAGCCCCCAGACATGCACCATCCCTGGCTAATTTCTTTTCCTTCCCTGTTGGTTTGTTTCCTGTGCTGAGGATGGAACCCAGGGCCTCATGCTAGGTAAGGGCTCTACCAGGGAGCTACAGTTAGTCAACTTGTTAGTTTCCTAATTAATAAGCCCAGCACCCACTGTTGGAAAAAGTACTTGCTAAAACTTCCCAGTTTGAGTGTGCCCTGTCTCCTCTGGGGACCCTGCTAGACAAGCAGTCACTAACAACCCCACAGGCTGTCATGATGCCATGTTATCAATAATGGGGACAACCTCCCCCCTCGTCATACAATCTCTCACACACATTCCTGTCCCTCAGTTTCCACATCAGATCTTTTAACTGAGGCGACTTCTTTGGGAGGGTGAACTGTGAACCAGGTCAAGGAAGGTATCAGTCTCTGCAAACCAGTTGACAGGCACAGACTGCCAAATTAAATAGAATCTGCTCATGGAACTGTCAACTGAAAGAGCGGTGACAGACACAAAGGGAAGGCAGCAAAGACACTTGCAAAGGGGACCTCAAAACCACACACCTTGGCCTCATATTATTGAAATTTATTCTTCCTGAATGCATATGTCAGGGGACTGATTCAATATCCATTTGCTTGCAGAATTTTACAAGTTCTGAGCTGTATGTGAATAAATGTGCACTTTCCCTCTTTAGCAGGATACTTTATGAATAAATATATAGTCTTCTTGTATTTAAAATGTTGCTTAGGAGTTTTATGTTGCCACTACCTCTTCCAGAGAAAGGGGTGTGTCCCCTGGGAGGCAGCAGCTGATTGTCTTGAGGGGCCCCAGGCACACCCTCATATGGGGAGAAGAGGACAGTGGGCAGGGAAACAGGCATTTCTCAGACCAGGGTTTTCCCTCAAACATCAGATTCAAAAGCAACTGATATCTACCAGATGGGGACTCCAGCTGTTCTGTGACTTAAGAATGATAACTCTACCTTTAAAGAGAGGTCCTTTTTGTTGTCACTTTGAAAATGTTTGCTACACTCTCAAATAATCTGATTGCATCTCAGGGCCCTGTGTTACCATCTTCAATCATACAGAGCAAAGCCAAATGTGGTGCATGTAGAGAAATTCATAGTGTGTGGGCAAGTTCCCCAGAACCCAGCCCTTTGCCATGGTGAAGTGGTGGCTCCAGACAGAAGGGCACTGAGGTCAGGTAGGGGCAATTCTCAAAGTCTTCCTGAAGGTGTCCAGGGAAGGAGCAGAATCTAGGAGTTCAGATCCATAGAGTAGAGGCTCTGAGGAGCTAGGAGGAGCTGGAAAGAATAATTCCAAGAGTTTTAATGACCTCTTTCCCACAGTCACCCAACCCCAGCCCAACACTTCAGCGACTACCTCTGGCACCAGCTTTCCACAAAGGCCCCTCTTAAGGAGGGGCTCAAGGAGAAAGCAGAGGTTCCCTTGGGCCTTTGTCCTTGGCTGGGATCCCCACTGGTCTGAGCAGCTAGAATGGAATGTTCCTGGGATGAAAAGCCTGCCTCTCCTCCACCTCTCCCCTTAAGGAGTTCTCCAGGGCCCAGTGGAGGGGAGGGACATTCCAGGGATTCCTGATGTGGAGCTGCTCTGCTGTAGAGAAGCCAAGGCCCACCCTGCCCCACAGACTAGAGGCTGTTCTGGCAGCCTCTTCTGGCCTAGGCAGAGTGGTTCCATCATGCACAGACCTCCAGTATGTGCTAGGCACTTAGTGGGACTTCCCATTTAACGCCCAGAAGTTAGCTCCATCCTAGGCACCTCCGGCCCAGTACAAAAACAAACAGAAGAAACTGACTTGGAAAAGAGAAGTCATTGCCCAAAATTCCTCAACTGAAAAGTTTCAGGCCAGTACTGAATCTCAGGTCATTTTGTTCCACCTGGGCCCTTTTTGTACACCAGGGAGTGTGTTACTCTTGTCACCTGCCAGGTGAGAGCCCAGTGATACCCCTGGCAATGGAGCCATTATTAGCATGCCTAATGTTTAAGGGTTCACTTACAGGTTCTATGTCTTTGACTAAGTCTTCTGCCCTCCCTGACCCTGGTTATCCTCGTCTGTGGAAATGGGGATAACCTTTATTTTGCAGAGTGGTTGGGAGAAAAAAAAAAAAAAACAAATAATGGGTGTGAAGTGCTTAGCACAGTGCCTGTCATGGAGGAGGTGGTTAATTTACTATTCCAGACCCAAGGCTTCCCCTCCCCCATCACTCCTGGCCAGGGTGTGGTCAGGGAATAATGGGAGAAGAAATAGATTGGGAATTTCCCAGCTTTCCTAAATACTTCCTCTCTGGCAAGCCATAAAACTGGGAGCCTCTCCTTCAGTTCTCCAGCTCAGGGACACCTGAATTGTTCTCAAGGGATTTGAGGGTCGGGCTCCTCCAGGTCACTGCTCATTGTAGGACTGGAGCAGTTCAGACACAACCTCTCAGTTCAGCCTAATCTCTAGACCACCTCTGTTGCTAGGTGGTGCCAGGACAGGATGTTCTGATCAATTATCATTGTAACAAAATCTATGAATAGCGCCATGGGGACACACCCCTGTAATCCAGGGACTCGCAGACTGAGGCAGGAGGATTGCAAAATCGAGGACAGACTGGGAAATTAAGCGATACCCTGTCTCAAAAAAAAAAAAAAAAAAAAAAAAAACAAACAAACAAAAAAAAACTAAAAAGGACCAGGGATATAATTCAGTAATAAGCGCTCCTGGATTCAATCCCCAGTACACAAAATAACAACAATGGTGAATATGATGGTGATGATGATGATGATGGCAGTGGCTGGTGACAGCACTTGGAACATGCCAGGCATGTGTGTCCCGAACCAATTATACAATGTTCACATGTTATGGGGAACAACCTCTTTATAACAGGCAAGGAAATAGGCAGACAGAGAAGGTTAAGGAACTTCTCCCAGGGCACACGACAGTGGAGCTGGGTTGGATCAGGTAGGCATCTGTGAGTTAGTTGTTCAGTGGATCCCTGAGAATTCAAGAGTTGAGAGCAAACTGCTGAGCCAGAAGGGCTACCAAGGAATGAACCACAAAGGGCCTCGAAGGCGGCTACATGAGAGCCTTGGGCACCTGGCAGTTACAGTGTCTTCCACGTAGATTCAGGATTAAATGTCCACCCAGGCATGGTGGTGCTCACCTGCAATCCCTGCCACTTGAGAGACTGAGACAGGAGGATCGAAAGTTTGAGAGCAGCCTCAGCAACTTCTAAAGACCCTATCTCAAAATAAAAAAAAAAAAAAAA
>NW_026000082.1:34806111-34860220 GCF_001458135.2 Marmota marmota marmota
AAAAAAAAAAAAAAAAAAAAAAACACTCGACCTGGGGCGGGGCGGGGCTGGGCTGGGCTGTGGCTGTGGCTCAGTGATAGAGGCCTTGCCTAGCATGTATGAGGCACTGGGTTCCATCCTCAGCATCACACAAATATGTAAATAGCGAAAGAATTCTGGGCTTCTACTCAGAGGGGTAACCTCTTTCCAGGAAGTCATCCCTAAAGGACCTTCTTCCTGAAGAGCTGGGCCTCCTCTGCGCCTCTCCCTGCCCCTACTTAAGAGGCACACAAGTTGAGTTTCCAGCTTGACCACCCAGGAAGCCATCACTGGAATTACACCCCCACCCCCGGGCCGATCCGACCGCCACCACCCGCTGGTTCTGCACACCCTTACAGTTCAAAGTCAAGGAAACCCCGGGACTACAGGAAAGGGGATGGTTTGTGGCGGCACCACCGGGGATCCAACCCGATCCAGACCACGCCTCCATGTCTCAAGAAGTAGCCCCACACTGCCCTCTGGTGGCAGCACCCACATACTGCTGAGCTCTGCCAAGAGAGGGAAGAGGCTAATCCTGGGGATGTGGAGCAGCAAGGTTCCATACTAGATCCCTGAACTGTCTCCAAGCCCCACGCTCCAGCCTGAAGAAAGGCTCCTGTTTCCCCTCAGTCCTCAATCACGAAAGCCTCAGTGTCCTCAAAGTACAGGCTCCACAAGATTCCTGTACTCAGTCCAATGGCCACTGAGAAAGTGTTCAGAAAGTCACAGGAGGAAGGGAAGGGTCTGTCTCTTGCCAAAGGGCTAGTTATTAGCGGAGGTCTAAAAAAATTGCCTTCCAACAACACAAACTTCTAGACCCCAAGGGTCCTCTGGGAGGGTGAAGCCAAGGAAGTCTGCCTGGAAGAGGGCTGGAAAACAAGCTCTCAGAAACAGAGATTCTCTGATCTGATTCTGAAAACCCTGGACTGACATCAATATTTGTTGATTGAGGAAAAAATGGAGTCAGGAAGCTCTATGGCGGAGGGTGGGGTGGTGGCAGTCAGGCATGAGTGGGAAGGTGACTTTTATTAGTTGGCTGAGGAGCAGTGGAAAAAACACTAACCAGGAGCTGGGGTTTAAGTCACTGAGCTCTTTATGCCTGGGCCTAGGTCCTTGGTAGCAAGCAGTGGGGCACCTGGAAGTGAAGGGAAGGGACAGAGATGTCTGTGACATCAGGACTAATCTCCACATACCCACCCCTTTCTCCTGTGAGTATCATCTCTAATTCTCTACGAATCCACCTACCTCCCCCTCAAATCAGGATAAAGCTGATTACCAACAAATCCCAGAGAAATGCAAAACTGATGGCACAGAGCACTTCATGCCATTAGCTAAAAGCTCCTTTGGACCAACTGCTCCTGCGACCCAGAAACCAAACAGTCCTGGTTGCAGCCCAGCACTGCTGCCTGAGCTCCCTCACTGTGTCACCTCCAGAAAGTCCTGGTCTTTGGACCCGAAATGACCAGAGTGGCTTTGGAAGGTCCTCTTTCTCCGGAGAGACTAGAAGATGCCAAGGCTCCTCACTGTTTCCCTGGTCCCCAAACTTTCTCAAGAGCTCTGAGATAGAGCCTTCCTCCAGCTAAACAGGGGTTCAAGAAGGCCTAGTTGTTAGCTGGGAAACCAGCCAAAAAGTTTGTTACCTAGGAAAAGGAAGAGCCGATTGGGGGGGGGGCAGATGAGGGGTCCCTGTCTATCACCGCAATGGAGCTAACCTTTCACCACTCACAGTCAGATTCCTGAGACTGACAGATTCATCACTTTCCTTCCCTCTAGTCTCAAGCCCTGATACAAAGAAGGACAGCTACAGTCAAAGAGGAGGACACTGACTCAAAGATGGGGCAGAGTTGTTTTTGGTCACACTATAGATGGGCCCAGAGGTCAGCTCTCTCTAGCCCCAATATAGAATATTATGTGGATACACAGAGGACTGGGTTCCTTGTTCTGTCCCTTCCTGGCAAGTGACCTTGAGAAAATCCCTCTCCATTCTGTAAAATGAGGACTTTAAATTAGCTCCTGGCTCCATGCAGAAGCAGTGTGTGGCTGTAGGTGTGATTTAAAAGAGTAAAATATCTTTTCATGACTTACAGTGGAAGAAGACAGTCCTTTGCCCTTAATTTCCAAATAGCCCTTCTGGGAGGTAGTGATACCCACCTGACAGACTAACAAGTGAAGGTGCAATTATCTATGAGCAGGGAAGCAAGGACCAAGCCATCACAGATGAGTGGGGGCAGAGGAATGAAGGATCTGAAGGGCATCTGCACAGGAAGAAGCAGATCATATTTCTAGTCTGGCCCTTTAAAGCCCCACCTTTCTGGAAGATGATGCCATACCTGCCCCCTTGGGGCTGTTAAAGGGTGTCACACCTGGCGCCATCACTGGCAGAGCCACCTTAGAGATGAGTTGGGAGAAGGGCCGCTAGGTGAGTAAGTGCCAAATATCCCATCCTAATTATCTCAGACTTAACGAAGCTGCATGAAACATGAGAAAAGCTCTGTTTCCAAGAAGCAGAGGGTCTAAGTTTAAGTATGATGGGGACAAATCCTCAAATTCTCTGGGATTCTATCTCCCCAAATGGTAAAGGGGCTCAGAAGAGAACTCAGTCATACAGTCCTGTGCCAGCCCCCACCCCATCCTAGGACCTCATTATTCTGTCCTGATATTGTTGAGGCTTGAGGCTGCTGTTTTCTCGAAGTGCCAGAAAACAGCAGCCTCAAGGGCAAGACTTCTTACAGCCCCGAGGGATCCAGAAAAGGCAAGGAAAGTAGAGGTGAGGGTTCGGTGTTGCGCCAGTGCAGCGGCAGCAGCTGGCAAAAGTTTGCCACCAAATAAATCCCTCCTGGGAGTTGAGCACCCTCCATTTGTCCAACTCTATAACAGGAACTTCGTGCTGCCCCTTACCCCCTGGTGGTCTGCAAGAGGCGGCCACGGAAAGTGGACAGCCTTATTAAGGGCTCAGCAGACGCCAGAAGCCCCAGGGACAGGAGATCCTGGGCCCTGCAGCCCCACCGCCCCTTGAAACCACCAGCCACTAACACCGCACCTCAGCCTCCTTTACTGGGCTCCTGGCCCCCAGTATGTCTCTTCCTGTCGTGGGTCAGTCTGTTCATCAGCATAGGTGACACCGTCCATCCTGCTGGCATCCTCAATCCGTTGGTTGGCACCTCGGTGATGGCCTGACCTGGGTGGCCAGGGGTCCGGGCGCCTGAGCTCAGCGTTGGGGGGAAGCGGGGCCGCGGGGCGGGCTGCGCGGAAGGGCGAGTCGGGCTCGGGGCCATGGCCGCGCCGCAGCCGCCCGGCGCCCCAGGGCACGCAGCTCCCCAGGCCGAGAGCAGAGGCCAGCAGCGCCGGCGGGCGGCCGCGGCGGCCACGACGCGAGCCCTTCTTGAGGCGCGACCCGTGCGCCACCAGGTAGAGCTCGGCCTGCGCCACGCCGCCGCTCAGGCGGCTCAGGCTCTCTGCGCGGTGCGCCAGGCGCAGCTCGGCGGCCAGAAAGACTCGGTGTAGCTGCAGCACGCGGCTCTCCAGCTCCGACACCAGCCGCCGGCGGCCCTCCACCTCCAACAGCCGCCGCCGCGCTTCGGCTAGCTCCAGCGCGCGGCTCCCAGCCCCCGCCGCAGCTCCGGAGCCACCGCCGGCGCCCCCTGCCGCCCCGGTGACCCCAGCGCCCCCACTAGCGCTCTGGCGCCAGCGCTGCAGCTCCTGACCCTCGGCCTGCGCAGCTGACGCCTGGGCCGCCTTCGGCAGCGGCCGGGACTGAGCTGGGGTCGGGGTCAAGGTCGGAGTTGGGGGCGGGGGCTGAAGGGACGACAGGGGCTCCCGGGGCGGCGGCGGGGGGGACCCCGGTTCTGCCGTCCCTTCCTGAGCCCCTGGGCCGCAGGCGCTGATTCGGCAGCCCGGCATCCCCCGCCCCCCGGCGGCCTGCGGGTGTGGGTCCGCGGAAAGGATGGACGCTGGGCACGCGAGGAGAGAGAGGCGGCCGCNCCCGCCGCCGGAGCGTCTTATAGAACAGGGGCGGAGCGATGGGCAGCCCAGCCAATCAGAGACGGGTATACCCTGAACCCGTCGCCACCAGCTCTGAGCTTTCAGGACCTTCCCCAAACCCTTTAGCTTCTCAGTTCTTACTCCAGCCCTCCGCTGTTAGGGCATCAGGTTCCCATTCACTTCTCCACAAATTTGGGGTGAAAAGCGGGCCGTATCTTCCTCCACCTCGTCCCTCAGTCAAAAACTGTGAAGGTTGGTGCTTAGAAGTCAAAGAATCCAGTGTCCACTTCGGGGAGGGGCCCCCCGCGTGACAGAGCATGGACTACTACTCAGGAAGCTTGACTTTCACCTTCCCATACGTCCTGCTGCCCCTTGGCCAAATCAGCTCTGCCTGATTTGGGCCGCAGTCTCGTTAGGACCCCCTCGCATCTCATTGGGGTAATGGAGGGGCGACTTGGCGTCCCTTCAGCCCAGGGAATGGACATCTGGCTGGGTTGGTCCTATGCCAGGCCGGCCATTTGCTTGCAAAACAAACACTATAATCCTGCGGCTGAGCACGCAAATCTTGGTGCCTGCCTCCTCCCAGGACTCCTGGACTCCAAGGTGGGCAAAATTATTTCCCTGCCCCTCTCCTTGCCCCTCTGTATGCTCCTCTTAGCAGGTGTCCCCACACCTTTACACGAAGGGAAGACTTAGACGGTGCCTTGGGGCCTTGCCCGGGGTCACATTGCCCGCTAGTGGCTGAATCTGGACAGAAATGCAAGAGCTTTAGCTATTTATGCCCTCTGAGGACTCAGACACCTTGGTCCCCTGCCTGTCGCAGAGGGACCCTCCATATTTGGAATTCAGTCACTCTGGAAAAATGAAAGCAGTGAGTCCTGCCCACTCTCCTGGCAGCAGAAATGGCCCTGCTGTTCCACTTACAAATACGGGCCAATTCACCATGGCCCTACCTCAGGTTCCGTCAGATGGCAGGTGTCTGTGGTGGGAGGAGGCAAGGTCTGGAGGGCCAGAAGCCCGCTCTGAAACCAGATGGGGAGGACCTAAGAGGAGTGTGGCCAGCGAGAAGAGGAGGCTGCTGACGGAGCGTCACTGACTTGAGGAGGAGGAGGAGGAGACTCATCTGTCCCTGTGTTCTCCAAGTGCTTACAGATGCCTTCCGATGAGTGATGGGACTCGTGGGCGAGACAACTCAGCTCCAGAGAAGCAACTCGGCAGAGCCTCCGAGGGGAGGGAGGAGCCTCAGGGGGAGCTGCGCCCACTGAAGAGGGGAAGAGGGCTCCGAGGGATCAAATGAGAGGGAGGTGCTCAGTGACTGAGAGTAGGAGAGGCTCCTGCTGGGGGTGGGGGATGGGGATGACCCAGTCACCCGGAGAATGCTCACCGAGGGCAAGAAGAACCTCTGAGGGCAGGCGAGGGACCTGCAAAGGAAGCTGAAATTTAGTGGGTGCAAAGGTGCGAAGGAGACTCGCAGTGGGGGAAGGGAGGCTTAGCGCATGAAGATCCTGGGAGCCAGAGGGGTTCGGTAAGGATGAGGGAGGCTTAGGGGTTCCCAGGTTGCTCCCAGCAAGGATGAATGCCCTCGAAATGGTAACATCCCTTTGAAGAGTTTCCTCTGTGTCATCAACCTGAGTCTTCTCAGCGCAGAACCTCCCCGCCACACACACACATCTTCATCAGGGTGGAGATTGACAGGTGTTTTGTCAGAATCAGGCAGGTCACTGCTCCTGATTCCTAAGGATGAATGAAGGGGAGTAGGACCACTTACCTCCACTTCTACTGTTGATTAGATCCAGAGAACCAGTTAGATCTGGTTCAAACCCCTCACATACTGTCCTTCCAGGTAAACTTGGACACTAATTTCTCTGAGTGGGAGGAGATTCTCAATAAATATTTACTGGGGGCTGAGGTAAAGCTCAGTGGTCAAGTGTGTGTTCAGCATGCACAAGGTCCTGGGTTCAATCCCCAGCACCACATAAATAAATAAATGAATGGATGAACTGGATGAATGTTCTCTAGATCAGCATCCTTTTCTTCCTAATGAAAACCCAGAGCCCCCCAAAGTTGCCTCTCATCTCCCTGTTATTGCCCCCAAATAATTCCTGTTCCTATCTTTTTGGCATTTCTCACAATGTATGTATTTATTTAGTTTTATGGGGTTTTCCTCTCTTTTTTGGTACCAGGGCTTGAACCTGGGGCACTTAACCACTGAGCCACATCCCCAGCCCTTATTATTTTTGAGGAAGGATTTCACTAAGTTGCTGAGGCTGGCTTTGCACTTGAGATTCTCCTACCTAAGCCTCCCAAGCTGCTGGGATTACAGGCATGTGCCACCACACCTGGCTTATTGTTTAGTTTTTAATAATCTTCCCCTAGACTGGTTTTGTTTATCATTAGAATACTCTGGCTCTCAATAGAGGGCATTCAATGTTTTTTTTTAAATATTTATTTTTTAGTTATAGATGGATACACAATATCTTTATTTCCTTTCTTTTTTTTTTTTTTAATGTGGTTCTGAGGATCGAACCCAGTGCCTCACCATGCTAGGCGTGCACTCTACCACTGAGCCATAACCCCAGCCCTCAATAATTTTCCCCCCAGTACTAGGGATGAAATCCTGGGTCTTATGCAGGATCAGAAAGAGCACTAATACTGAGATACACTCCCAACCCAATAAAAAATGTGATTGAATTAGGAAATAATGCAAGGATGGAACTTGCTGAGAATGAAGAGTTCTCTTTTCCATCCATTCATTTATTCATTCTTTCACTCATTCAACAACTTGTTCATTACCTCCTCTGCTGGGCTACCTGCTGAGTGGCACAGCACTGATCAGATGAGCCCTATCTTCTGTGAGTCCAGCGGGCACACAGACAGGTGACTGTAGCTGGGTGAGATTTCTACTGGATGTGGGAGGCTGAGGGAACAGCACTAAGGCCAACTGAGTGGGGAGAGAACACAGAGGGTTTCCTCTAAGAAGTGGCATTTCGACTGAGACCTGAAGGATGAGTCAAAGAGAGTGATGCAGAGATGGTGGGGGAACAGGGAGGGAGATTCAGGATGCAAACAACACGTGCAAAGGACCAGGGGTGAGAGAGGTTTGGCATCTGACAGTTTTCTTGCCACCTGCCTTAACTGACCTGAGCTCTACAGCCCCAGGTATGAACAGTGGACACCTCCACATCCTTCCTCCTCTTGTCTTTTTCCATCTTCTCTTCAGAGTCCACAGTCAACCACCTACCTGTCAGTGCCGTCATCATGGAAAACACAACACTTAGAATGAGGGAATGCATTTCTAAACTATGACGAATAGTATGTTTTTTCTGATCTTTATAAAAAGTATACATTCTTTACATGGAAAATATTATAAATAAATAAATAAATAAACAATCAAGAGAGGAAAGGGACCTGAAAGAAGACACTTGTGTTTGAATCACACCAAGGACTTTTGTCCTTTCCCAGCTGTGCAACCCGAAGAAAAGAACTTTTTTCCTGAACTTCACAGTTCTCATCTAAGAAATGGAACTGCTATTGCCTCTGGCATAGACAAAGACAGATTAAAGACTTTGCCCAAGATCTCCCAAATCAGTCGTGTCTACTGACTCAAAACCTGTGCTCTGAGTCTGAGGCTCTGGAATAGAAGAGGCAGCCCAGGCCAGACTCCCGAGGCCTGTCCAATAGGTACCCAGTCCCTCCCTGAGGACAGTCAGGAGCAAGAGAGGTTTGCAGAGGGAATGACCAGTGTCAGATGGCCCCAGTCAGATCCCCTCCATTGCTGAGAGTTGGATGGGGTGGGGGTCAAGGCCTGAGGAGTCTACTTTCAGGCCAGCCTAGAAGATTCGAGGCTTCAGCTGAGATCCAACCCCTCCCTTTCAGTATCTTCCTGGCAACCTGGCCTGGCATCCTCTATGATGTGATCTCAGTTTAATAATTTAGTAGATGCTGACAAAGATAGCATGGGTCTGAAAATAACCCAGCCAGGCCCCAGCCTGCATCTCCCCTTCCCCCAGCAAATGACCCTGCCCTCTCCCTAAAGTCTCTAGTTACCCTGCACGCCTGTCAGTTCCCTTCCCTGCCGGTGGACACCTGAGTGGACACCTCCACATCTTTCCTCCTCTTATCTTTTCCCATCTTCTCTTCATTTCCTCTTTTTCTCCATTCTTCCACTTTTAAATCAATTAGGGCTTAAAGAAGCCAGTAGACTTGGGTTTAATTCCCTGTTTGGGCATAAGCAAGTCTCTTCCCCTCTCCCAGCCTCTGTTCCTGCATAAGAGGCCTCTAGATTCCTAAATGTTGTGTGTGGGTTGCTGAAGGGCGGGAGGTGGGGGTGGGGGGTTCCGTGGACAGGAGACTGGATGTCTCCCCAGGAAGGCACAACTACAGTGGCAATATCATCTCAGCCAAGAGCACTCCAAGCCAGTCTGCTGCTCCATGCAGAAAGCTCGGGCTTTCTTTGTTTTTAATCTCTCCTGTGATGAAAATTTTGCCCTAGTTTTTATTCTGGGAATAAAAGGCTGTGACTTGTGTTCACAATGGAGGTAGCAGATGCCATGTGCTTTTGAGGCTTCATCTCATTTATGACAAGTAGAAATTATTCTCTTTACCCCTTGAAGTCTTGCTCAAATTATCCTACTTTTAGGGTCTCCAGTTTCTTGTGTTTGTTTGCTTTAAGAAAAACAATTTTATTAGGAAGACAAAAATTATTGTATTCTTAATTTGAACAGGTAGGTTATATAAGAAAGGATCTGATAGCCTGCAAGACTTGGACCCCATTTTTTTTCTTTTGGTACTGGGAATTAAACTGGGGCGTATTAGCACTGAGCTACACACCCAGCCTTTTCTATTTTTTATTTTGAAACAGAGTCTTGCTAAGTTGCCCAGGCTGGCCTGGAATTTCTGATCCTCCTGCCTCCAGGGTCGTTGGGATTACAGACATGAACCGACACTCCTGACTTAGATCCCATTTATATGCACCTTGGTTTTTTCCTCAGACCTCTGACTTCAGCCTGGAGTTGAGCGAAGACATGGCTTACTTTCCTTCAAATCATTCCTGGGCTGCAGACGAGATGATGGATCTTTGAATCAATAAGTAGGTTACTGGCAATAGTGCCCCTTAATGCTGGAGAATTTTCAGTGGTATATAGGAATAAGCTGCTTCTGAATCAGAAAGTCACTAATTAGCAAAGTATCCAAAACAGTAAAATCTATTCTAGCTACTATTGTTACTGGAAAGAATAAGAAAAGCTAAGCAAACGCTAGCCATAGGCATTTACAGACCCTGGTATGGAACTAGCTCCCAGTTATCCAAGTAGGTTCAATGATACTGGCTCAGAGGCTAGCCCTGGGGGTAAGATGGGAAAGATGTTTGCTCCTCATTGTTACTTGTTTGTTTATGTTGTTGTTGTTTTTTGGTTTGTTTCCAGTGCTGGGGAAATACCTACCACTGAATCTCACCAAGATTTCAGTTTTCACATCTTGAAAATAGCCAGGTGGGGGCTGGGTATATAGCTCAGTTGGTAGAGTGCTTGCCTTGCATGCATAAGGCCCTGGGTTCAATCCCCAGCAAAAGAAACAGAAGAAAAGGAAACAGCTAGATGTTTAAAGGGCTAGTAGGACTACAGGGCTGAGATGGTGTGTTTTCATGCATTCATTCAACAATCCAATTAAGCACCTGCTATAATACCAGCCACTATGAAAGATGCTAGGGGCATAGTAATAAATACAAAAAGTATAATATCTGTTCCCACATCTCAGAAATCAAAATAATTAAATCCCAAGAGATGAGCCATGAAAGAATAACCAAGTCTCTGGTAACATCTACTTAGTGCCAGGTACCAATACTGTGAGGTACTATTTATAGCCTATTTTACAGATGAGGAAACTGAAGGATAGAGTGGTGAGTGATCAAGGTCACATGGTCAAGAAGTGGTGGGACTATGCCTAGAATTCAATGTCCAGGGAATCTGTCTCTTGAGTGCTTCCCTAGAAATCACCAACAAGGAAGAAACTAGTGACAGGATAGAAAAGGGGTTCAGGAAGGGCTTCTCCTTAAAGGTGACATTTAAGCTAAGACCTGAAACATAAACAGGAATCAGAAATGTGAAACTGGGGAGAGAGAGTTCCCGACGGAAAAAAATAGCAGTGCAAAGGCCCTGAGACAGAAATGTCAGTGTGTTGGGTGACTGGTGAGCCTGCAGGAAAATGAACTCAGAGATGTAACTAGGTCTGAAGGCTGGGGAGAGGATTTCAGATTTTACTCTCTATGCAGGGAGAGTCTTTGAAGGATTTATGTTGGGGATCAACATGATCTGATTTGTTTCTAAAAGATCATGCTGTTTTATGTGTAGAGAATGCAAAGAAGGGAGTGAAAAGGAGTAGGAGGGAAATGATGGGGCCCACTTAGGAGATTATTGTAATAATCCATCTGACAGAGGACAATCCCAGGAGTATTGGCTAGGAGTGGGCGGGGATGGATTTGAGTTTTATTTGGATGAACGAGAAGACTTGTGGATGGATTAGTGTCAGGGTGAGGGAATGTCCTCTGGGTTTGTGGATGAGGCAGCAGGATGGATTTTGATGCCCTTGACCGAGAAAAGGAGGAACAGATTTGATGGAGAAATCAAGGTCAAGACTTTTTCCCTTATGTGATAATTACTTTATTCCAAAAATAAGAACAAAAGGGTTTGCAGTAATAGCCTATTACATGTTTTTTTCTTTGGCGGGATGAGTGCTGAGGATGGAACCCAGGGCCTCCTTTGTGCTAAGCACACAGTATACCATTGAACTACATCCACAGTCCCATCTTCCTTTTTTAAAAAAAAAAAAAACTAAGAAATACCTAGTAGGGGGTAAAGATTCAGCTTTAAAGTTAGAAATGATACCAGGAGCAATGACACATGCCTGTAATCTCAGAGACTTGGGAGGCTGAGGCAGGAGGATAGCAAATTTGAGGCCATTCTCAGAAATTTACTGAGGCTCTAAGCAACTTAGAAAGACCCTATCTCAAAATAAAAAATAAAAAGGGTCGGGAATGTGGTTCAGTGCTTAGGCACCTCTGGGTTCAATCCCTGGTCCCCAAAAACAACAACAACAAGAAATTGAATATAGACTTATAAAATTGTGCTCACTATGGATCAGTCTAATATGGAAAGGCAAAACTCAACAACAACAAAAACGATATGAAGAGGAAAATGTGTGTGTGTGTGTATTTCTGGTAAAGATATACACAGAGGGGATAGATAAACATTTGGAAAAAACTTTGTTTTGGACATCCAAGTTGGATAGCCATGATAAACAGGCAGGTGTTTAGATGTTTCTGGAAGTCAGCAGTAGAGAGTCTGGGCTGGAGATTTAATTCAGGGAGTCATCAAAGTCTAGTTGGCACTTTTTTTTTTTTTTTTTTTTTTTTTTGCTGCTCAGGATTGAACCCAGGGGTATTTACCACTAAGCTACATCCCCAGTCCTTTATTTTTTTAATCTTTTATTCTAATTTGTTATATATGACAACAGAATGCATTATAATTCATATTACACATATAGAACACAATTTTCATATCTCCGGTGGTATAAAAAGTATATTCACACCATTCCTGTCTTTATACATGTATTCAGGGTAATGGTATCTATCTCATTCCACCATCTTTTTTACCCTCATGCCTTCTCCCTTCCCCTCCCACCCCATTGCCCTATCTAGAGTTCGTCTATTCCTCCCATGCTCCGCCTCCAAACTCCACTACGAATATAAGAGAAAACATTCAGCATTTGGTTTTTTGGGATTGGCTAACTTCATTTAGCATTATCTTCTCCAACTCCATCCATTTACCTGCAAATGCCATGATTTTATTCTCTTTTATTGCTGAGTGATATTCCATTGTGTATATATACCACATTTTCTTTATCCATTTGTCTACTGAAGGGCACCTAGGTGGGTTCCACAGTTTAGCTATTGTGAATTGTGCTGCTATAAACATGGATGTGGCTGCGTCCCTGTAGGATGCTGTTTTTAAGTTCTTTGGGTGTAGACTGAGGACAGGGATAGCTGGGTTAAATGGTGGTTCCATTCCCAGCTTTCCAAGGAATCTCTGAATTGTTTTCCATATTAGCTGCACCAATTTGCAGTCCCACCAGCAGTGTATGAGTGTGCCTATATTTTTTATTTTGAGACAGGGTCTTGCTAAATTGCTGAGGCTTGTCTCAAATTTGCGATTCTCCTGCTTGAGCCTCCAAAGTCACAGGGATTATAAGCAGGCACCACAACACCCAGCTCTAGATGGTACTTAAACCATAACAGGATGAATGACCTTGGGAGGAAATGTAGTGATGGCCAGGAACAAGCAAAAAATCCTGAGCAGGAGGAGGTAATAAAGGAGGAACACAGAAAAGTGACTAAGAGCCCCTTTGTGTGCCCACAGGAATGACCCAGCAGAGAGAGGACTACAGATGCCTTCAGGTGGAAGATTGTTTTGCTTTGTTGTTGTTGTTATTGTTGGGGTTTTTTGTTTTGTTTTGTTTTGTTTTTGAGACAGGCTTTTGCTAAATTGCCCAGGCTGGGCTAGAACTCAAGATCCTCCTGCCTCAGGCTCCAGAGTAGCTGGGAGTAACTGGGACTACAGGCATATGTCACCATGCCTGGCATGGGAGATTCTTAGAGTGCCTGGCTCTCTAACAAATTCATTCCTGCCATGGCCTTTATTAAGCACTTACTGCGTGGCAAATACTGTTCCAAGTTCTGGGAATATGGGAGTGATCAAGAAAGACTAAGCTCCTCTCAATCCAGAAGAAGAGAGAGAGGCCATAGCGAACCCAAACAAGAATCTTGCATGCTATGAAGGAAGAAAACAGTGTACTGAGCACTGTGATACACACCGATAATCCCAGACACTCGCGAGGCTGAGGCAGAGGATCTCAAGTTCAAGGACAGCCTCAGCAATTTAGCAAGGCCCTAAGCTACTTAGTGAGATGCTTTCTCAAAATAAAAAGTAAAAAGGGCTGGAGATGTGGCTCAGTGGTTAAGCGCCCCTGGGTTCAATTCCTGGTACTAAAAAGGAAAGAGAGAACAGTGAAGTGTGGTGACCAACCAAGGACACCTACACTAGACAGGGAGGTCATCAATGGTGGAGTGGGTATCTGGGGTTCTTGTGTTCCCATCATCCATTTGTCTCATTTTGTGGGGGCGAGTACCAAGGATTGAACTCAGAGGCACTCGACCACTGAGCCACATCCCCAGCCCTGTTTTGTATTTTATTTAGAGACAGGGTCTCACTTTGAACTTGCAATTCTCCTGTCTCAGCTTCCCAAGCTGCTGGGATTACAGAGGTGCACCACCACACACAGTTCCCAATTTATCTCACTTTTGATAAGAGTATCTTTGTATTTTGGGGGAAACCACTGCTCCTCTATATGCATATTTTGTGGGGTTGACCCCACCCCATCTCCAGGACCAGGCTTGGCACCCTGGCCCTGCCAATGACACTACACTAATATATTTACTGGAAATAATGAGAAAGGGAACCCTTCTTCACTTAGGTGTTGTTGGCTGAACAGATTTTAAACTCAGGCTGCAGGTACTACCTTCTAGCCACAAGGGAAGTGAGTACCTGAGGATGAGCCTACCTGACAGGAAAGCCCAGAAACAAAGAGAAACCTGATGAGTGGTCAGATCTCTAGAGCACCTAATGCCAGCTGTACCTGAAGGTAGTTCTACCCTTGGATTTTTCAGTTAGGTTAACCAATAAAATGTCTTATAATTGAACAGATCCCAATTGATGGAGAAGACCAGAAGGATGTCAAGGAACCAGGCTGGAAGCACTGGGAGGAGCCATCTGGGTGGAAGGAAGAGGAAGTGCAAAGAGTCTGCAGAAGAGGGTTTGAAGCACTTAGGGAACATGAAGTTGGCAAATGAGGCAGGAAGACATTGACCCGTGTTGGTGGAATGAGATGGGACAGAGTCGCAGGAAGAGAGTCCCATTTCCACAAATCAGCAGAAGAGGGAGGGGAAATCCCATATATAGCACTTTAAAAATTAATGGCTCTATTAGAAAATTATCTTCTTAATTTTTTTAAATCTTTATTTTATTATTATTTGTTTATCTTTATGTGGTGCTGAGGATCGAACCCAGTGCCTCGTGCATGCTAGGCAAGCACCCTGCCACTGAGCTATGCCCAAGCCCCAGAAAATTACCTTTTGCAAGGTATTGATGAACCAACTAAAAAGTAAAAGGAATATGGACTCCAAGTATAGCTCTGGGTAGCTTACCTAGCACCCGAAAGGCCCTGGGTAACATCCCCAGCACCACAGAAAACAAGCAAAACGCTCTGGATATTTAATGGAATATCCCATTAAACAAGAATGCTGGGCATCCCAGAGACTCAGGAGGCTGAGGCAAGAGAGGTTTGAGGTCAGCCTCAGGAACTTAGTGAGACCCTGTCTCAAAATAAAATAAAGCCAGAGCCGGGCACAATGGCGCACACTTGTAATCCCAGTGGCTCATGAGGCTGAGACAGGAGGATCCCAAGTTCAAAGCCGGCCTCAGCAAAAGTGAGGCACCAACTAACTCAGTGAGACCCTGTCTCTAAATGAAATACAAAATAGAGCTGGGGATGTGGCTCAGTGGTCGAATGCCCCTGAGTTCAATACCCGTACCCACACTCCAAAAAAAAAAAATAATAATAATAATAAAAAAGCCAAGTGTGGTGGCACAAGCCTGTAATCCCCACAGCTCAGGGAGAATTACTAGTTCAAAGCCAGCCTCAGCAACTTAGCAAGGCCTTAAGTAACTCAGTGAGACCCTATCTCTAATTAAAATACAAAAAAGGGCTGGGGATGTGGCTCAGTGATTAAGCACCCCTGGATTCACTCCCCAGTATCAAAAAAATAAAAGGGGTTGGGGATGTAGCTCAGGGGCAAAGTGCCCCTGGGTTTAATCCCCAGTACCAAACAAACAAGTGGTGGATACCTGGATATTCATTTTTAAAATATTTCTGCAATTTAAATGATGCATATACATTTATATACATATGTTTATATATTATTTCATTTATATGTATAAATAAATGTACACATACAGTCTTCTACACATATATTTCAAAATAAAAATTCTAAAACGGGGCCAAGGCACTTGCCTAGCATATGCAAGGCCTTGAATTCAATCCCCAACACTGCAAAAAAAAAAAAAAATCTAAGATAAAGTGTTGTAAGGACAGTAGGGCTGTGTAGACCAGGGCCCACTGCAGATACACAGTGATGCACAAATAATTAAACCCTGAATCATTTACTGATATCTGGTTCTGGATCAAGTCACCGGCCCCTGCTCTCTTGGCTGAGGCTCCAGCTCTGGTTGGCTGCTGTCCCCTCACCTCCACTGGGACAGCTGGTGGAGATTCTGGATGCTCCCTAGGGTCTCTGACTGAAGTCTCCAGTCTCCAGGCCTAGTGGGACTGCTGGTTTGCTCCCAGTTGCTTGGTTATAGGATGCTAAGGGACATGGGCTCTACCAAGGGACGGATCCTCAGACCCAGGAGCCAGAGGGACACAAATGGTATGGCCCTGGGAGAGAAACTGCCTGGAGCTCCTAGGGACCACAATGGAAGGGTCCTTTTCCAACCTCTTAGGTGGGGTTGACAGTTCAGGCTCCCCAGTTCTGAAGAATGGATGGACACAGCCCCTGTGTTCAAGGGGCCAGGTGATGTTCAGAAGTCTGAATCCTACATGGGTGACTCCCAGGTCACCAAAGATTTCATGATCCAAGCACGGCTGACAGTGAGTGGAATAGTCTTTAACCTGCTGGGGTCAGATAACTGGAGTGTCCTGGGGACCAGACGGAGGGCTGTGTTCATGTCTGGTTCTGTAACATCTCTGAGCCATGGCCCAACTATGTGGGTTATGGACTGAGAGAGCCCAACGATAATGGAGACTGGATTTCCCGCCAGTCAGATGGCAGGAAGGCTCTGGGTGGGTCATAAAATATAAATAGCCCATTTCTTGCCTATTTAAATGTGTGTACAAGTAACCATCTACCCCTGCTTCTTTTTCCTCTGTTTTGTCTCTTTCTGAATCTCTAGTCTCTGTCTCCACCTCCCTCTTCATGTCTTTCTAGGATCCAGCCTGTCCCTCCCACAGGGACCCTCCTGTGTCTCAACATGTGACTAAACCAGTCAGGGTCACTCCAGGAGAACTGGGCTGGCACGAAATAACTACACACAGACAGAGAAATACTTTTTTTCTTTGGGTTCTGTGATGGCTCCTCTGACCCAGCTCCCACAAGGAGGCAAGGCAGGCAAGAAAGAGAGGGAGCACGCCCCGAAACTGGGTTTTATTGGGGGAGGCTGTCCCATGGAACATTCTATCCCCCAAAAGGCAAAGGGGTAGGATTACAAAGAAACAAGGAGGCAGCCCACTCCCACTCCTGGAGAGGCACCTTTTTATCAGAGTGGAGCAGAGGTAAAGTCCACTTGCACTGCAGGGTGCCATGCCAACCCAGTACCTCTTTACTCAGGACTTAAAGGAGTGTGCGTAGCTCCTGTCCAGGGCTCCCCAACGCTCCTCCCCAGGTCCTCTCTGCTTCTCTCTGTGGAGTGCTCTGATTCCAAAGACAATAAGATGCTGCTTCCTCTCCTTCTCTCCTTCCATCTCCCCCTCCCATATCTGAGGTCAGAATACAGCAGTGGCCCCTCACCCACCCCCAAACCAGCGGAGGGGAGGGAACCACAGGGCTGGGGTGGGTTGGATGTGGGGCTGCCTTTCCTTCCGCAGGAGGCCAGAGTATTATTGAGCTGTGCTGGCAGCTCCACTTGGCAGCACTTGGGGACCCTGGGGACCAGCCTAGGAGAGTGGAACATGCTCAAGGTTACTCAGACAGAGGCTGAGCTGGACCAGGCTCTAAGCTTCCAACTTCCCTACTGACCTGAGCCCCTATAGCTACATCTGGTAACTAACCCCCCTTCCCCATTTGGAAGGGAACCTTACCCAAACCTGGCCAGAGATACTCCATGTTCTCTCTGGTCCTGTCCTATGACCTCTGACCTTCACTGGCTTCCCCTCTCTGTTGTGATTTGGAGAGGCCACATATCAAAGGCTTGGTTCCCAGTTGGCACTATTGGGAAGTGGTGGAAACTTCAAGAGGCGAGGCCAGGTGGGAAGTCTTCAGGTCATTGAGGGCACACCCTTAAAGGGGTTAATGAGACCCCAGTTCCCTGACCCCTTGCTTCCTGGCCCCGAGGCAAGTGGTTTTGCTCCGTGATCTTGCACATGATGTGCCACCTGACACAGGCCCAAAGTAACAAGCCCACTGACATGGACTAGACCTCTAAGTGAGCCTAAGGTCATCTCAGGTATTTGTTAGAGCGGTGGAAACCGAATTCCCTCCATCCTTCATTCCTCTAGACTGGGGGTCCCTGAGATCAGATCTGTTCCCCGCTGTTAGGCAGACTATCCCTGAGGTCTGGATTACACAGGGACAGGAGGGCAAAACTGGGTTTCCATCCCTAAACTGGGGGGCTCCTTGAGGACAAGCTTGATTCTGCCTACCTCAGTCCAGGTCTCCCTTTAGGTTTCTTCACAAAGCTCTGCCCACGATGAGAAAAGATGGGGCTTTCTTAGGGAAGGTGACACAAGTCAGGACAGAGAGTGAGGCAGCCTGGCAGCAGTTCTGCACACTCCCAGCCCACTCAGGAGTGAGCCCTCTGCTTCCCCACCTTCTCTAGGATTTCAGCAAGAATCTCCCAGGGAGCAGGAAGCAGTGGCGCATGCCTATGATCCCAGTGGCTCAGGAGGTTGAGGCAGGAGGATCGCAGGTTCAAAGTCAGTCTCAGCAAGTTAGCGAGGCTAGTGAGTCCGTCTCAAAATAATTTTTAAAATTTTTTAGTTTTACATAATATGTTTATTTTATTTATTTGTTTTTATGTGGTGCTGAGGATCAAACCCAGGGCCCCGCATGTGCTAGGCAAGTGCTCTACCGCTGAGCCACAACCCCAGCCCTCAAAATAATTTTTTTAATAAATAAATTTTTAAATTTTTTTTAGTTGTAAGTGGACACAATACCTTTATTTTATCTATTTATTTTTATATGGTGCTGAGGATTGAACCCAGTGCCTCACACATCTTACGAAAGCACTCTACCACTGAGCCACAACTCCAGCCCTAAGTAAAAAAAAAAAAAAAAAAAAAATTTCAAAAGGGTTAAGGATGGGCTGGGGTTGTGGCTCAGTGGTAGAGCACTTACCTAGCATATGTGAGGCACTGGGTTCAACTCTCAGCACTACACATAAATAGATAAAAATCCAACAACTAAAAAAATATGTTAAAAAAAGGTGTGGGCGGGGACTAGGGATATGGCTCATGGTTAAGCACCCTTGGGTTCAATCCCTGGTACCAAAAAAGAATCTGATAGGATGGAAGAAAGTCCAGGAGGTAAGGAGTCCTATCTGGTTTGTTACCTCTTCCCTAAGAGCCTCAGTTTGCTCCCCCGTAAAATGGGAAGAATGTTCCCTATGGGTGGCCTTCACAGAGACCCCTTCACAGCCAGGGTTAGGGGCACTGGCCTCTTCCTGCTCCAGCTCCACCATCTTGACTCCCCCATTGGGAGGTGCTCTTGGAATCCTTCCCTCGGCACCCCAAAGAGCCTGGGCAACCTTCTACTGCAGCACTAAGCTGTTGCCTCTCACTGTGTTGGCATTTCTGGGTGTGGCCTGGCTTCCCAAGGTCACAGTGGAGTCTTATTCCTCTCCATTAACTACCCAGGCAAGTCACAGAGCAGGGTGCAGTGGGACTTCTCAGGTTCTCTGTCCCCACTCCCACCTCACCGTGCACAACAGGGCCTGTATTTCTGCTGCTACTGGCTTTTCCAAGCCCACTGTCTTCCTCGGGGTCCAAATCAGGAGGTCCTGGGCAGAATGTGCCCCTCCAGCAAACTCTGCCCATGTCTTTTTTCCCCCTAATATATGTATTTTTAGCTATCAATGGACCTTTATTGTATTTATTTATATGCGATGCTGAGTATGAACCCAGGACCTCACACAGGCTAGGCAAGTGCTCTACCACTTGAGCTACAACCCCAGGCCTCTGCCTGTATTTTTTGCTCTTGCATTTCATCCATCTCCGAGATCACAGCCCCCATGGATGTGTTGAACCTTACACTAGTGGCCTCCAGTGAGACAGGCCTCTAGGTTTCTGTGCCTTTGTGTGGTCCCTTGCCATGGTGGCTCCCATCCTGGCTATTCCTTTGGCCAACAGGACATTCAGAAATCGTGAAGCAAGCAGAGGCTCAATAACCATTTGCATGCTGGGGTTTGTCTTCTTTGGAGACACCTGAGGAGCTACAAAGGAGGTCACCCAGACTTCTGAATGGTGAGAGGCTGAGGAGGAAGAGCAGCCCTCTTGAACCAGCCAGGCCCAGCCAAGCTCCCAGTTGAAACAGTCTTATGAGGGATCCCATATGAAACCAGCAGCACTACCCACCAAGCCCCGGGGGAAGCACAGAATTGTTAGAAATAATATATTGTGGTTGGGGCTGGGGTTGTGCCTCGGTGGTAGAGCGCTTGCCTGGCAAGTGTGAAGCGCTGGGTTCAATCCTCAGCACCATATATAAACAAACAAAATAAAATAATGGTATTGTGTCCATCTACAAATAATAATAATAATAATAATAATAATAATAATAATATATTGTGGTTGTTTTAAGTCACTAAGTTTTGGGGTAGTTTAGTTCTCAGCAACAGGAAACTGAGACAAGAGACATCTGAGTTCTCACTTCAGACCCTGGCCTTCCATGTCCAGTCCTGTGGCATCTGCTTCCAGAATATGTGGTGGATATGACCACTTCCCACCCTGCCCTGGGCACCGTCATTTCTTGCCTTGATGACAGCAACAGTTTCCTCATTGGACTCTCTGATCCCAGCCTCACCCCCCCCTCAGTCACCACACAGTATTCAGAGTGCAGCTTTTGAGGTTTTGATTAGATTAAGCCACTGCCCTACTCAAGACGCTTATCGCTAAGATCACAAGCCCAATTCCAGGACCTCTGGAGCCCCATGAGATGC
This sequence comes from Marmota marmota marmota, assembly GCF_001458135.2. Classification (NCBI taxonomy): domain Eukaryota; kingdom Metazoa; phylum Chordata; class Mammalia; order Rodentia; family Sciuridae; genus Marmota; species Marmota marmota. Next base: position 34,826,145 of record NW_026000082.1, read on the forward strand.
GCTGCCTACTTGTCTCTCCATCGCCTTCTCCAGTCTCGCTCAAGTCTCCTGGCCTTGCTCACCATACTCCAGCAGCACTGGTTCCCTTTCTATTTCCTAAACATGCAGAGAGCTTATCCCTACCTCAGGGCCTTTGCACTAGCTGTTTCACTCTGCCTGGAAGACTCTTCCTCTCAGTTTTTCCATTTGAGTCTTTTAGTTCTCAGCTTAATTGTCCCCTCCTCAAAAAGGCTATTTGCAGAAAAGGAAACTAAAGTTCAGAGAAGTGAGATCATTTCCCAAGTTTGCACAGTTAGGAAGATGTTGGGCCAAAAATCCATCCTAGGTCAATTCTGCCCTCACTCCAGGGCTGTTTCTGCCACATCAGTGGTTTGTGAGGTGGGGGTGGTGGCAGTGAGAGCCCATGACACCCATGACCTTCCACAAACACTCCCAGCTGTAGCCCTTGAGCCCTTCTCTGAACTGGATGATGGGGGCTCAGGGAAGGATCAGACCAGTCCGCCCCGCCCTCTGGGAGCTCCCATCTAAAGGCTGAAAGCAGCAGAAGAGATCAAGGTCATTCAGAGGCTCAGACAGACTTCTGAATTAGCTCAGAGGAACAGCCGTCTAGCTGGGAGCAATCCAGAAAGATATCAGGGGAAAGAACATGAAATTGGCTGGGGTGGGCAGAAAGCAAAGGGGGTGTTCACTTTCCTATAGCCCCCGCGAGTGATCAGAACACTCAGGCTGGGGGTGCAACTCAGCAGTAGTCATGCCTCTGTGTGTGGGAGAGGGAATAGGGTAATGGGGGGAAGAGCATGAGCAAGAGAAGGGCCAAGGGCCACCTTCACTGGGTCCCATTCCTTATTCACCATGTGACTGCAACTAAGTTTGTTTCTTGGCCACACTTGTTTCTCAGTAATTGAGGCGGTGGGAGGAATGTCCTTTTAGCACAAAGACTGTGGGAAATAGTCCTACTAGGGTTTGGAACAAAATTCAGGACCAAAGAAGCAGCCCTGCTTCGACCTGGTACAAGATGTTTCTTCAACCTGCAGCTCCCTCCAGGCCCAGGGTCCTGGGTGCAGCACAAACTAAAACCAGGGAGCCTCCAGTGTCTCCCAGTTTCAGGTGGAGCCAGGTCTTCCCACCCAACAGTGCAGCCAAGAATCCCAGAGCCCTCAGGATTACAGAGTTCTCACTGTCCCTCTGTCCGCTGCACCCGCCCAGCCCAGAGCCCAGCTCAGCGGCCCTCACCTCCCAGGGTAACTGCCAGACTCCCCTGGTTCGCTTTAGCCTTCAGGAGGCGCCACCCTGTGGCCCGGAGAAGCAATAGGGAGAGGCAACTCTGAATGGCCATTGGCCCATTGTATGACCTGTACAGCCAACCTGGCCAATCAGAGAAGCCCAGACAGCCTCAATTCACACCTTCCCATTGGCCTTATCTTAGACCATTCTGCTCAGGTTCACCACACTGGGCTCCTCTTTCAGCTGGTTCCATTCCATTTATTCCATTCAGAACTCCAGGAAATTCTATCTAGGGAAAGAGGGGAACAGCAGGCAAAATTGGAATTTGTTAGAGTAGAGAATTCTAGAGGAAGAATCTTCATTCTTCTGGGCTTGGGCTAACCCCACTCCAGGACTCAATTCCTGGGGTACCCATAGACACCACTCTAGAGAGCTCAGACTCTGAATCCAAATAAACTTAGGCTTCTCCTGGCCTGTCACTTACTATCGGTGGGTCTTGGACAAGTGGCTTAAATCTCTGAACCTCTGTTCCCTTTGCTATAAAATGGGTATTTGGGATTCATTCATTGGGTTTCTGTGAGGATTAAATAGAATAAGGCTTATACCTAACAGGCAGTGATGGTCAGTAATACAGTAATTTGTTCTCTTGCTTATTCTCAGAGGCAGTGGGCTTGCCTTTGAGAGTCCTGGCCCCAGATTGGCTGAGGTTGGAAAGACAGAGGGTTTAATATAAAAAAGCTATAAAAAGTAAACATCTGTCTGGGAGCAGTGGCACATGCTTGTAATCCCAGCAGCTCAGGAGGGAGGCTGAGGCAGGAGGATCGAGAGTTCAAAGCCAGGCTCAGCAAAAGCAAGGTGATAAGCAACTCAGTGAGACCTTGTCTCTAAATAAAATGCAAAACAGGGCTGGGGATGTGGCTCGGTGGTTGAGTGCCCCTGAACTCAATTCCAGGTACCCAAAACAAAACAAGAAAAAAAAATCTATTTATCAATTACCATGTGAACCTGTTACAGAGTTCTTCCCTTACCAGCAACCCCCACAAGTAAACGCCTGAAACCTTGAATAGTACTGAACCCTATGTGAATGATACATACATTCCTATGATAAAGTTTAATGTACAAATTAGACACATTAAGAGATTAGCAATAACTAATAATAAAATAGGAAATTTTAACAATATCCTATCATAAAAATGACATAATATGGTCTCTCTCAATACATCTTGTTATACTGTAAGTCTTAGCAATCTCAGCATGCCATCTTTTTTCTCTCCTGAAGGGAAGAACTTTCATCTTTTCACTTAACAGGAGGACTTTATGGCTTCTGTCTGGCATATCCGAATTGCCAGCATTGCTACTCTTGCCCTTTGAGGTCATTATCAAGTAAAGAAGGGTGACTTAGACAGAAACGCTGTGATACTGCCACCATTGAGTGATAACTGAGATGATTCCCAGGTGACTCATGGACAGCTCGTGCACAGAGAGAGCCTGGATCTGCTGTAATGCATGCAGGATGATTCGCATCCACCCAGGCCAGGGCAGAACAGCACAAAACTTGATTATGCTACTCAAAATAGCACTCAACTTAAAACTTATGACATGCTCATTTCTGGAGCGAGCCTGCCTGCCTGCCTGACTTTCTAGCTTTCTTTTTCCTCAGCACCCAGGGGTGCTCTACCAGTGAGCAGCATCCTTAGAACTTTTCATTTTTTATTTTGAGTCAGGGTCTTGCCCAAGATTAGCCTTGAACTTGTGATTCTCCTGCCTCAGACTCCCAAGACACTGAGATTAGCCAGGCAGGGTGGCGCATGCCTGTAATCCAGAGGCTCGAAAGGCTGAGGCAGGAGGATCTTGAGTTCAAAGCCAACCTCAGTAACTTAGCAAGGACCTAAGCAACTTAGTGAGACCCTGTCTCCAAATAAAATATAAAAAAGAGTTGGGGATGTGGATCAGTGGGTAAGTACTCCTGGGTTCAATCCCTGATACTAAAAACAAAAACAAAAACTAGGATTACAGGAGTGAGCCACCACCCCTGGCTATTTCTGGAATTTTCTGTTTAATATTTTTGGACTGAGATTGACTGCCTGTAACTGAAATTGGAAAGTGAAGCCACAGACAAGGAAAAACTAGTGTGCTATCTCCACTTCACAGATGTCTGAGGCGCACGGACATTGAATAACTTGGTTAAAGTTAGATGGCAAGTAAGTGGGGCAGAGTTTCAAGCCCTCTGGCTTTAGAGCTCACACTCTACACCATCGTACTAGCCTGCCTCAATGTTAAAACCATCTTTGATGAGAAATGCTGAAGTTCCAAGATTATGTTCGAGCTGGCATGGTGGTGCATACATAGAATACCAGCCACTCAGATGGCTGAGGCAGGAGGATCTCAAGTTTGAGGCCAGACTGGGAAACTTAAAAATAAAAGAAAAATTAAAGTGTGGGGATATGGGTCAGTGGTAAAGCGCTTGCCTGGCACGTGTGAAATTCAATCCCCAGTACCACAAAAAAATTAAAAGTAAAAAAGATTATATTCACACTGGCACTAAGGATTCTAACTCTGATCCTGTGACACTGAAGTTCTGGCCATTTCCACTGTTGTGTGCTGCCCCCTAGTGTCCCTTGAGAGAAGCACACCAGAGGCAAGTTTCAGACCCAAGAGGAAGGGAGGCCTGGGAAGCCTTGGCTGCCTGATGCTGGCTCCACACACCACCATCCAGATTCCCCAGACCACTGCTCCTCCCCAGCCCTAAAGCTGCACTGTTGCAGCTTCTAAATAACACTCTGAATGTCATCCATAAGTACAACTGTGATGTGCCTGACTATCTCACAAGTTCTCAAATCCCACTGTTTGCATTCTTGCACCCTAAACTTGTACTCCAAGGCAGAAATCCAGAATCACCCTTGATACCTCCCTCTTACCCCCAGTCTGTCACCAGCCCAAAAGCCTGAATGGTGGCAGAGGAAGGTGACCAGAAAAGTAAAAATCAAATGGGAGCAGTCCCATCAATAGTGAAAGCAGAGGGTCAGGACAATGGCCCCAGGTCAAGGCCAACAAGGCAGCTCTGGTTACAAAGGGAGGCCTCTGGGTTGGGAGTGGTTCAGTGGCCCAGAGGGTGTAGCATGCAGGGGCCTTGGGTTCACCTACAGCATCACAGAGGGGGGTAAAAAAAAGGCAACCTTCTCATCTGTTTAGAAAGAGGTCCAAGCACAGCTTGAATGGCTTGGAGTAAGGAGCACTGGATAGAGACAGGGTTCCCATCCAGCTCCATGACCCACCCAGAGCACAGCCTTGGGTAAACAGTGTGACCTTGAAGGGCTGCAGTTTCCCCGCCTGTAAAAGTGATAGCCCTCCTCATTGTTGTAAGGATCAAATAAAAGGTGGATTATTAATCTGGAAAATTCATCCATCCTAGGAGACCTCTCTTTCCTTTGTCATGCCGAATGCTGGATCAATGAGACACCCAGTTGTAGTTTCAAAGAGTGTGGTGTTTTGTTGTAGTTGTTTGTTTGTTTGTTTTAATTGACAAGTAAAAATTGTATATATGAGTTTTTATCTGTGTGGGCACTGGGGATCAAATTCAGGGCCTTGTGCACGCCAGACAAGTACTCTGCCTGTGAGAAACGCCCCCAACATTTTTCTTTTTTGTTTTTAGACAAGGTTTTGCTAAGTTGCCCAGGCTGGCCTTGAACTTGTGACCCCCCAGTTTCAGCCTCCTGAGTAGCCAGGATTTGGCATGGGTCACTGAGGACTGGGGTTGAGAGGAGGGACTGATCACCATGCCAGCCTTGGTTTCTAAAATTATGGTATTTATATAAAACAAAGTTTGCCATTTAAGCCATTTTTAAGTATAAATTCAGCAGCATGAATTATACTCAAAATGTTGTGCAATCACCACCTCTATTTCAAAAACCTTTTCATCACCCCAAACAGAACTCTGAACCCATTAGGCAATAACTTCCCATTCCCCCCTTGCTCCAGCCTCTGATAACCTCTAATCTTTCTGCGTCTGTGAATCAACTATTCACAATATTTCAGATCAGTGAAATCATACAACATTTGGCTTTGTGTCTGGCTTATTTCACTAAGCATAATGTCTTCAAGGTTCATTCATAGAATAGCATACATCAGACCTTTATTCCTTTTTATGGCTGAATAATATTCCACTGTATGTATAGGCCATATTTCTTTAATCCATCCACCTATTAATGGACACTTGGGCTTTTCCACCTTTTGGCTATTATGAATAATGCTGCAGTACTGACATACATCCTTTGGGTCCCTGCTTTTAGTTCTTTTGGATGTGTGTCTAGAATATACATTTTTTAACATGTATTTTGACAGGGGGAAGGGCCCTTGGAACAGGGCCCAATGTTTTTGAGTGTCCCACACTCAAAAGGGATAGGGAAAAAGAAGGGAGGTAGTTTCAGTGTGACTGTGATCAGGAATAATAGCTAACCAAGCTGGGTGCAGTGGCTCATGCCTGTAATCCCAGAGACTGTGGAGCTGAGACAGAAGGATGGCAAATTCAAGGCCAGCCTGGGCAACTTTGTGAGGTACTAAGAAGCTTAGCAAGACTCTGTCTCGAAAAGGATTGGGGATGTAATTCAGTGGTAAAGTACTCTGGGGTCAATTCCCCAGTACCAAAAAAAAAAAAAAAAGCTATTTGCCTATTGCATAATACTCCACATAACCCATAGGGGAAATATTATCCCTATTTTTATGAAGAGAAGGGAATGGCTTGCCCAAGGCCACATAACTGGTATGAGGCAGGGCTGGAGCCCTAAAGCAAGGTTCCCTTACATGCCACAGGGGTAGCCAGTGGTTCAGAGACGAAATTCTCCCCTTCCCTTCCCTTTTCCACCTTCCCTCCCTTCCTTTCTTCCGTCCTGATTTTTCTTTCTAGGTAAATAAAGTAGATCTGAGCTGCTTCAGTCATAATATTTTTTTTTCAGTCATAATCCTAATCTACAGCATTTTAAGGACCACTGAATTGGAATTTTGTAGTACAACTGTGCATTTTTATAAGTTCTAGAAAAACAAACTATGGATACAGAAGAAAAGATCAGTGGTTACCAAGGACTGGGTTTGAGAGGAGGGACTGATTCTAAAGGGGTATGAGGAAATTTTGGGGGGAGATGGAACTGATTTTTATTTTTTGGGGGGGATACTGGGGATTGAACCCAGGGGCACTTAGCCACTGAGCCACAGATTTTTATATTTTATTTAGAGACAGGGTCTTGCTTAGGGCCTCACTAAGTTGCTGAGGATGGCTTTGAACTGGCAATCCTCCTGCCTCAGCCTCCTGAGCTGCTGGGATCACAGGCGTGCGCCACCACACTTGTCTTAATATATCTTGATTGTGGTCGTGCAATTGTATGCAATTTTCAAAACTCATAGAACTGTACACTAAAAAGGGTGAATTCTGCTGTGCAAATTATGACTTAATTTTTTTTTTTTTTTGGCATGGTGCTCATTTGACAGATGCTGTACCACCCAGCTATACCCCCTGGCCAATACCTTGATTTTTAAAGAAAAAGAAAAAAATGAATAAATAAATGAATAGGGAAAAAAAACCTAAATGAGATTCTTACAAGTTTGCATACCTTAAGAACTTTGCAAGCAACAGCACCCTTAATTATTTAGCACTAGAGCACAAATTTCTGTTTTCTTTCATTATAAAACAAAAGCCCTTAATCTACCACCCTACTCAAGACCCAGACCATTACTAACAATGAAGTCTGCCTATAGGATTCCTGTCCTTCGCCTCTGTCCCTCTCTACTCCTAAGTAATAATTATTCTCAATCTTCGGTTCCTCATCCCCTCACTTTTTTTTTTAATATTTACTTTTTAGTTGTAGTTGGACACAATGTCTTTATTTTATTTATTTATTTTTATGTGGTGCTGAAGATCGAACCCAGGGCCTGGCACGTGCTAGGCGAGTGTTCTACCGCTAAGCCACAAGCCCAGCCCACCCTGGCTCTTGTTTTAATAGTTTTTTTTTTTTAACATATAAATTAGACTGAACTATATGAATGTCACTTTTTTATGTCAAATAACAGCAATTTCATGATTCAACCTAATAATGCCTACACACAGCAGTTCTAGGTATTTTTGAACTGCATGAAAACAATCCTATTCTGTATGCAATCTCCTGGGACTCTCCTTTTTCCACTCCATATTATATTAACCAATCCATCCAAATTGCTATTTTTCATTCATTTTCTACTGCTGTATAATTATTTCTTTGCTTGATTTTCCACATTTATCTCCCATTAGCAGTATTGTGTGTTTTCCATGTGGGACTACCATGGACAATGTTTCTTTTCTTTTTTGGGGGGCGGGTACAGGGGATTCAACTCAGGGGTACTCAGCCACTGAGCCACATCTTCAGCCCTATTTTGTATTTTATTTAGAGACAGGGTCTCACTTGAGTTGCTTAATGCCTCGCAGTTGCTGAGGCTGACTTTGAACTGCCGAATCTCCTGTCTCTGCCTCCCAAGCCACTGGGATTACAGACCTGCACACCGCTCCCATCTATGAACAATGTTTTTATTAACATTCTTTTCCATATTTCCTCCTAGTGTCTGACTGCAAGAGATTTCTGTGGCTGTGCTTTAGAAATACACTTGCTGGGTCTTAGAGTACACAGATGTGCACTGTGAGTTGATTAGACCCATTTTCTCAGCTCCAAATGAGAATACAATGTGCCTCTTGCCCAAGGAGGGAACGTGTGTGAGATGTGTTGGAAGGGTTGCCGTTAAGGCTTTGGTGGAAACTGCACGCCTATGTCTAACTTAGCCAATGAACTTTTTCATATCTTTTATCTCACTGTTCATCCGTTTTTTATTCCTCCCAGGAGGGAGAGGTACCATTCTTTCCCCTTTTCGACAAGAGAAGGAAAGTGCCTTGTTCAAAAGTCAAATAGTTTGTGCCAACTGCCTGAGCAAATAATTTCCCCTCTCTAAGCCTCAGTTTCCACATCAGTAAAATGAGACTGATAATATCTGATTCCACAGATTAGTGGGAGGATTAATACTATGCAAGCTGGGAGTTTAGCTTAGATCCTGGAAAAGCTCCCTAAGTCATTTGTTTATTGGCACTATTGTTATTAAGGGTAGCAGGAAACCAGGGTAGGGTGAATTCTGACTTCTTGCCACCCAATGATGTTTGCCTCTTTCAGGGACCCCCTTACTACTCTTGGAAGGCAGTGATTACAACCCGTTTTGGCTTCCTCTGTTGATCCAGGAGGTACCTCTCAGAGCTGCATAGCCTGATGCTCTCTCCATCCTACTTGGGCAGCTCTGGAGCAGAGCTTCACCTGTAGATTTCCCGGAAGAGATGAGAGGGTGAACTGACTACTGGGCAAAAAACTCAGGTCCCTAGTTCTGCCTAAGGAAATCGGCGTCAAGCCATTTGTTCAGTGGAGAGTATTTGCTGAAAACATAGAATGTGCCAGGTCCTGTGAGGGACATCAGGAATATAGAAGACCAGACCGGTCCTCAAGGTCAGAGGCTAAAAAGCGGAAAAAGAAGACAAGAAAACAACCTGCTGAGTACCGTGGCAGGGAAATTCAGAGAATTGTTCCACATTACAGAAAACAGGCAGGCTCAGGAGTCCGAGAAGGCTCCCCAGACATGCCCTTAGAGCTGGAGCCTTAAGGGCGCTGGGAGGCTGCAGGGACGCCCGCCCATTGACAGGAGGAGAGCCCGAGCCCAGCACTCGCCCGCCGCCCCCGCGGGGCCTCACTCTCCGGGCTAGGCAGTCCGGCTGAGCGTCGGGGCCCAGCCCAGGTGCCCGCCCAGAACCCCAGGGCGGGGCTTCAGCCCAGGTGCACGGCGGCAGCACTTCGCGGAGGCAGGAAGTGTGTCCCCAGCGGCGGCCCGTGGAGCGCTCCCGCGAGACGCTCACCTGCGCCCCAGGTGAGCGGCGAAGGGGGCGGGGGAAGCGCTGAGCCGGAGGCCGCTCACCTGGCGGGACAGGTAAGCCCCGCGGCGGGCCCGAGGGGCGCGAACTGGGGCGGCGCCGAGGGGGGAGCCCCTGCGAGGCTGCGCCAGAACGGGGAGGGTCCCCACGGGGTTCCGTCCCCCCGGGGGGTGCCCCTCCCACTTCCGGGGTGCGCGGGCCGGGCCCGGGAGCGGCCTGAGCGGGCGTTGGGGCTGGGCAGGCAGAGTGGGGCGAGGGGGCCGTGCGCGCCCGAGGGCTGGGGACTGGGTGCGGGAGCCGCGCTCGCCCGAGGGTGGGAACGGCGTCGGGGCGAGGGCCGAGCTCACTCCGAGGACCGGTGTCAGGACCCGGGAGCGGCTGCGTCTGCCCGCGGGCGGAGGCCATGTAGCTGCAGGGATGGCGCTCGCCCCGAGGGCAGTGCTGGCAAGAGGCTGCGCCTGTCCCGGGCAGCGCAGGGTCTGGCTCCCCTTGACCCAGGACCAGGCGCCCACGGACAGGGAGTCTTGGGCTGCTCCTTTGCGGCGGGACACTGAAGGTGCATGGATGCCCCCCCCCCCCCGGCCGCCCGAGCCGACGGCTGTTTGGTGAGCGGGGCTGCTCCTCCCGTCGTGGGGTGGGACAGACGTTGCTGCGGCTGGACTGCCCCGGGGTCCCTGGGAGGAGGGTCCAGGACTGAAGTGCATCCGTTCGTGGGGACGATGGCGGAAAGGCGAAGCATTCGTGGGAAGTGGGCTGAGCTCGGGATCATCTCTGTGGTACCTTGGAATGCTCAGTGTCTGAGCTCCTCTCAGATGCCAGGCACTCTGCTAAACCCCTGTACACTGTGTTTCATTGACTCTTCATAGGAAGACCACGAAAGTACTCTCTCTCCTTATTTAAAAGATGAGGAACCTGAGGCCAAAGAGTCTTGCCCCCAACCAAAATAGAGGCCTCCCTCACTAAACCAAGAGAGTGTTCCTAAGATTGGGACGGGGGTGTGGGGGGGTAGCAGCAAGGAGAGGAAGATATACCCTGCAAGAAATAGACTGACTTCAGGAGGAGAAACAGAAGCCAGGCACTGACCCCAGGTCTTGGTCCCCACATCATCCCACCCCACTGGAGGTGCATGGCACAGAGCAAAATGCATGGGTTCCAGAGCCTGGCAGAACATAGCATAAATCCTGCTTCATCCCTTTCCAGCTTGGTGTCTTGTGACAAGGCACTTCACCTCTCTCAGCTTCAGGTTTCGGATCTGTAAAGTGGAGGTATAGTACAGGGCAGTTGTGAAAATCCTCTTCGGCTAGAGCCTGTTCCTGAACATTCACTGCTATATCCTCAGCATTTAATATAGTGCTGGGCCCAACAATAAATATGTTGGATTAATTTAATCAACAGTAGCAAGCCCTAAAGGATTGGAGGTGGGGAAAGAGACAGTGATCCAGCCCATCACCAGTAACTCCTGATGCTCTTACAAATCCAGACATTCAGAGCTCAGTATGGTTGAACAGTGTAGATCATCCCACACTCCAGATGAAGGCCTGAGCCTAGAATACTCAGGGGTCCCCATGTGGGCCTCCTGGGACACAGGCTGTCCACAGAGCTGGTAGCTTTGAGTGCCTCTTTCCTTACAAGTAACAAATGGGCTGGGATGGTTGTCAAGAGCCCTCTTTTGAGAACTGGGATGGAAGTGGATGAGAGTCTGGGGCCAGGCCAATTGGGTACAAATAAAAGTGTGGCTATGGACAACTTATTTAACCTTTCTGTGCTTCTGTATATAATACCATAAAGAGAGTGGTCAGAATTAATTGGTTTATTACAGACAAAGCAGTTAGAACAATGTAAGCCATCAATAATCACTTTCTCTAAACTCTCAAGGCAGGGAGTTTTGTCTGTTTCATCACTGTATTCACAGAATTTAGAACGATGTCTGGCATGTAGTAGGCCTTCAGTAAATATTTGTAAATTCGGTGAATGGGTTAAGCATGGTGTTGCACGCCTGTAATCCCAGCAGCTCTGGAAGCTGAGGCAGGTGGATTGTGAGGTCAAACCCAACCTTGGCAATGGCAAGGCACTGAGCAACTCAGTGAGACCCTGTCTCTAAATAAAATACAAAATAGGGCTGGGGATGTTGCTCAGTGGTTAAGCACCTGGGGTCAATCCCTGGTTGAGAGAGAGAGAGAGAGAGAGAGAGAGAGAGAGAGAAGGAGAATAAATAAGTCTGTGCCCAACCCTACATTGCTCAAACCATGGCAAAGATTTTTAATCAGGTGCCCCTGAATTTAAAGTCACTTATTACAATTTCAGAGATGAGATTTCACATACCCTCTCCTCTGGATTGTTGGTGCCCACTCTGGTCAGCCTATGGCCTTTTTCTTCTACCCAGTGGTCCTAATTCTACCCTGATGTCACATAAAATGTGTCTGTTCCCTGAAATACCTTCTGAACCTGACCTTGCTCCACACGCTGAAACAGAAAGGGAGCCAACACAGTCCTTGCCCTTCTGGGTCCTGGTTCTTGGGGAGAGAGGCTCATCTTAAAACAGATGGCACAAGGCTGACCCAGCCCACAGAGCCCAGGTGAAGGCTGTGGGGAGGGGTTTCCATCTGACTAGGGGTTCTCCAGGTCCATGCAGGAGGAGTGCTGTGTGACCTGTGGAGTGGAAGAGTTGCAGGAATAAAAAAAAACTCCTGTATCCTCCTCACCCCTCCACAGTCCAACATTCCTCCCTCCAGCTCTAGGTTTTTGTTGGTTGGTTTGAACCATTTGAGATTAGGTTGCAGAGGTGCATCTAAACCCCTAAGTGCTTTAGTGTATATTGCCTAAGAATAAGAACAGTATCTTAAATAATTATAGCAATCAAATTCAGAAAATTTAATATTGGCATATTACTATTAAATAATTATCCACATTAGCTAGTCTGTTTTCTAATTTCAATAATTATCCACATTAGCTAGTTTTCCAAATTTTCCTCCTTTTCCCCAGTTCTATCCAGGATCACACAGCATGTGTTATCATGTCTCTCAAACTGGGCTTGTCTTACGTGTCCTCGTGATCACATTCAGGATAATCATTTCGTCAGGTGTGCTTTGTAGTGGTGGGTCCTTCTTAGTGCATAGGATCAGGAGGCACTTGATGTCATTTCATCACATTATTAGTTATATTAACTTTGATCATTTGATTAAAGTGGTGTCTGCCAGATTTCTCTAATTTGTGGTTTTTTGTTTTTTTTTTTCCAAAGTTTTCATTGGCTGCAAGTAGTAGGGAAGGAGGTAGCCTTAAAGGTCCTTAATGGTTAGAGAAAATGGTGGGCCTGTTCAGGGAGATGGCATTGTTTTGCTGATGGCACACATAAGGGCCAGAATGGAACTAGAAAAAAGATATCTTGGTGCTCAGTCCTTTCTTCCTCACACTTTACCAGGTTTTAGGACCCCAGTGTCATTAAATCAGGGACAAAAAGATAAAGAATGGTATCTCAGAAAATATAGGCTAAGGACAGTTAGTGCCCAGCAAATCCTTATATGTGATCAAAAACCCTCCCAAAGCCAGGCACAGAGGCATAAGCCTGTAATCCCAGAGGCTCATGAGGCCAAAGCAGGAGGATCACAAGTTCAAGGCCATCCTCAGCAACTTAGTGAGACCTTGTCCCAAAATAAAAAATGAGGGCTGGGGATGTGGCTCAAGCGGTAGTGCCCTCGCCTGGCATGCGTGCGGCCCGGGTTCGATCCTCAGCACCACATACAAACAAAGATGTTGTGTCCCCTGAAAACTAAAAAATAAATATTAAAAAAATTCTCTCATTCTCTCTCTCTCTCTCTCTCTCTCTCTCTCTCTCTTTAAAAAAAAAATGAAAAGGCTGGGCATATAGCTCAGTGATAGAGAGTCCCTAGATTTGATCCCCAGCCCCTACAAAAAAAGACTTCCCAAATACACCACTGCCTATTCTTCCTCAGGCAGCTATTTATTCCCATAATGCCTCATTATATCTTATATCTTCTACCTTACAGGCTTTTAAGAATCTGTTTTTCTACAAAAGCATGTGTGAATCACCAAGTACAGGGTCTATAGTTCATTAATCTTCTACAGTGCCTGACAGAGCCAGGCTCAGTATTTATAAGTGAATAAAGTCTTAGCTCTGAGCCTCCTAGCAACCAAGTCAGAAAGAGAATGAAGATGTATTTTGTGTCTCATTTTTTTCTAATCAGAGGAAGCAAAACTTCTTGGTGTTAAATATTGTTTAGGAGAGCAGCTGAGTCAGACAGGGGACCTATTACATTCCCATGTCTGATATGAAGGACAAAAAGAAGGAAGGGAAAGTGCTAGTGATCAGGTTTCATAGCAAGTGGATAGAAAGGCATTTCTTGAGTCCTTCAGCAGCTCTGTGCCACGCTTTCCAACAGTAGGAAGGAACCAAGGAGTCCATTTCTCATAAAGTGAGAGCCTGAGAAATCTTTCTGTTTTGTGGTAAAATATACATTAAAATTATCATTTTAGTATTTTTTAACCACTTTTTTTTTTTGTACCAGGGATTGAACCTGGGGACACTTAACCCCTGAGCCACATCCCCAGCCCTTTTTATATTTTATTTATAGAGACAGAGTCTCACTGAGTTACCTAGCACCTCACTACGTTGCTGAGCTGGCTTTGAACTCACGATCTTTCTGCCTCAGCCTCTTGAGTCACTGGGATTACAGGTGTGCGCCATTGTGCCCAGCTTTTTAAAATACTTTTAAGCTTACAGTTCTATGATATTAAGTACAATCACATTCTTACACAACTATCACCACCATCCATCTCCAAAATTTCATCGTCCCCGGATGAAAGTCTACCTATTCAACCCTAATTCCCCATTCCCTCTGCCCCAGCTCCTAGCAACCACCATTATACTTTCTGTCTCTATGAATTTAGTTGTTCTGGATATTAATTAATTTATTTATTTTTGCAGTACTAGGAATTTAATTTAGGGATGCTCTACCACCAAACTGTAATTCCAACCATTTTTATTCTTTATTGTGAGACAGGGTCTTGCTAAGTTACTGAGGCTGGCATGGAGTTTGTGATCCTCTTGCCTCAGCCTCTTGAGTAGCTGGGATATAGGTATGCACCACTGTCCCCAACTATTTGATATATTTAAGTAGTGCAATACAATATTTATTCTTTGCTTTCTGGCTTATATCACTTAGTATAATGTCTACAAGGGTTAAGCATTTTGTAGTATTATCAGAATTTCATTCCTTTTAAAAAAAAATTTTAGCTGTAGATAGACACAATATCTTTATTTTATTTATTTATTTTATGTGGTGTTGAGGATCAAACCCTGTGCCTCACATATGTTAGGCAAGTTCTCTACCACAATCCCAGCCCAAATTTCATTCCTTTTAAAGCCATATAATATTCCATTGTCTGCATAGACCACATTTTCTTTAGCCATTCATTCATTGATGGAACATTTTGGATTGTTTTCACTTCATGGCTACTGTGAATAATGCTGTTGGGAGCCTTATATACAAATAGATATTCAAGACCATTTTCAAGTTTTTCGAGTATGCCCAAAACTGGAATTGCTGGTATATATGGTAATTGTGTTTTATAAAATAATATTTTTTTCAGTGCCAGGGATGGAACCCATGAATGCTGGATTGAATGCTCTATCACTGACCTATGTCCTTAGCACTTATGTTTAATTTTTTAAGGAACTCCATACTGTTTCCTACAGTACTTGGCCATTTTTGCTGTCACCAGCAACACACAGGACTCTGCTCTACATCCTGCTAACACTTGTTTTCTGGGTTTTTGTTGTTTGTTTAGTTTATTTTTTTAATATTTATTTTATTTCTTAGTTTTAGGTGGACACAATATCTTTATTTTACATTTATGTGGTTCTGAGGATTGAACCCAGTGCCTCATGCATGCTACTCTACCACTGAGCCCCAACCCCAGCCCCCCCCCCCATTGTTTGTTTAGTTTAAGTAGTCATTCGGTGGGTGTGAAGTCCCAGGAGATTTTTGAAATTTGGGTCAGACCAAAAAAGTTTCTCTTTGGGGAGAGAAGAGCACAAACAGATGGTTAATGGGCACACTTGGCCTCTCAGAAGTCAGAAGTCTATTCTCTTTAGGACGGCCGGAGCTTGTCCCTGACCTCCCGTCCTGACTTCTTCCTGGCTTCTCCCGGCAGGTACCTGGCTGCAGGAGACCATGCAGTGAGCCATGCCCCGGCCAGGACAGCCCCGCCCATCATCTGGGCCACCTCGCTTGGGACCCTGGGAGCAGCCAACAGAGCTATGCTTGGAGGCGTATAATGAAACACCCCAGCACCCACCAGGCCGCCGCACCCGGAGGCCAGACCCCAAGGACCCTGGCCACCATGGGCCAGAGAGCATTACCTTCATCTCCGGCTCTGCAGAGCCGGCCACCGAGCCCCCAGCCTGCTGCCTGCTCTGGCGCCCCTGGGGGTGGGACTGGTGTCGGGCTGCTTTCTGCTTCCGCCGCTGCCGGGATTGCCTCCAGCGCTGCGGGGCCTGTGTGCGGGGCTGTAGCCCCTGCTTGTCTGCTGGGGACTCCACTGAGGAGGCTGCTGAAGCCAGCTGGGCCAAGGAGCACAATGGAGTACCCCCCAGCCCCGACCGCCCACCCCCTAGCCGCCGGGATGGCCAGCGGCTCAAGTCTGCAGTGGGCAGCAGCTTCAGCTACCCTGATGTCAAGCTCAAAGGCGTCCCTGTGTACCCCTACCGCAGCACCACCTCCCCAGCTCCGGACTCGGACTCCTGCTGCAAGGAGCCACTGGCCCAGCCCCCTCCCACGCGGCACAGCCTGCCGAGCACCCTTGCCAGCAGTCCCCGAGGCTCAGAGGAGTACTACTCTTTCCACGAGTCGGACCTGGACCTGCCGGAGATGGGCAGTGGCTCCATGTCGAGCCGGGAAATCGACGTGCTCATATTCAAGAAGTTGACCGAGCTGTTCAGCGTACACCAGATCGACGAGCTGGCCAAATGCACGTCGGACACGGTGTTCCTGGAGAAGACCAGTAAGATCTCGGACCTGATCAGCAGCATCACGCAGGACTACCATCTGGACGAGCAGGACGCTGAGGGCCGCCTGGTGCGCGGCATTATTCGCATTAGTACCCGAAAGAGCCGCGCCCGCCCACAGACCTCAGAGGGGCGCTCCACCCGGGCTGCAGCCCCAACTGCTGCCCCTGACAGTGGCCATGAGACTATGGTGGGCTCAGGTCTCAGCCAGGATGGTAGGTGGGACCAGAGAGTCAGAGTAAGGAAGGCTCTGGCCAAAGGAGGGGCTGGACTGGGGTCTTGGGCTATTGTGGGTCCTCCTTTCTCCCGTGCATTCCATTCCCCAGCTCCCACTCTGGCCCTTCCCAGTGAGATCTGAGAAAGGCTGAGAGGAGCATGCTCTTGGGTCATTGCTCTGTCCCAGAAGTGCAATGACCCACCCAGACAACAATTTGACCTAATAGGCTCCTCCACTACTACTTGCCCCAGTAGCTTCCAGACCTAGCCTGGGGCCCATATGAACTTGAACCTCTAACATAGCCTGGCCTAACCAAAATACCCACCTGCCCATCTACCACAGCAACTGACAGGCACACATGCAGTTTATCTGTGTCCTTGTTTTTAAGCATTATTCCTCTAGCCCTACCCAGGGATGAGTGACCCCTCATTAGGCAGCAAACTGAATTAGGGGGTGGGGATAAAAGAATGTGAAATGATCACTGCTCCCTTATATTCCCTTCCTAGAACTGACAGTGCAGATCTCCCAGGAGACAACAGCAGATGCCATCGCCCGCAAGCTGAGGCCATATGGAACCCCAGGTGTGGTCCTGATCCCACAAGGAATGCAGAGGGTGGGGGAACTATCCTAGGGGCCCCTCACATGCCCCTTTCCCAGCTACTTTTTGGGATGGGGAGGATAAGGTCAGAAAGGGACAAGGGGGCTGAGCAGCCATAAACTCATCCCAGTCTTATAAACTGGCTTCAAATAAGAGGTGCTCAGAAAACATGGGCTAGAAGGGACCCAATCCCAATTCCAGTCTTCAGCCTTCTGTTACAAAGGCACCCTGTGTGGTTCTACTGTCTTCTGGGCCTTCACAACAACCCCCTGGGAGAAGGAGGCTAGGATTCAGATGTTTAAAATTAAAAAAAAAAAGTCACTCAAGCTGAGTGACTTGACCAGGCTCAAGCCCTGCTCTGTTCCCTCTCATCAGGCTTCTCCCTGGCAGTGGGCCCTGGATGAACTCTTTCCCCTCTCTCAGCCTGTTTCCTCCTCCCACCAGGGTACCCAGCCAGCCATGACTCGGCCTTCCAGGGCACTGACACAGACTCCTCAGGGGCACCCCTGCTCCAGGTGTACTGCTAATCCCTGCTGGGTACAGCAGGCACAACCCTTCTTGGGAGCAACGTAGCCTACAAAATAAAGAGGCATCAGGACCTTCTTTGAGGGAGGCTGGACTGTGAGGCCAGAAGCAGTGCCCACTCTAGCTCTTCCTGCCTTCACTGACTGCTTCCTGGACCATGTGCATTTCACAGGGCCAAAGTGCCCACATCCCCAGCTGGCCTGACCCCTGCCTGGACCTATTCCTTTCTGTGGATCGATCATGGAAAACAAAGACTTAAAGTTATCTTCCAGGACTGAATCCCAACTCTGTCCTTGTAATGTCACCCCAAGTAGTCATCATTGCAAACTTGAAGCTTAAGTAGATTGAGTTGTGGGTGGGCAGTGCCCACTTCACTTTATGCTGTTGAGCAGTTTGTTCTAGCTAACAACCACAGTTGAAAGTACAAAGGTAATGGACTCCTATCTTATAATCTGGGCTACAACATAGTCCTTTCTGCCTGCTTTGCCTTGCCTAATGGCTGCCCAGGAGACAGGACATGGGTATGAGGCTGGGCTGTGTGGCAGAGTTGAGGTCATGATGTGGAGCAATACTGCCTGTGTTCCAAGAACAGTGTGGTACCTGAATAGCTTTTGGACTTCTCAGTTCTAGGGATGCTTGTTGACACCATCGCTGCTCCCCCTGTCCACTGCCTGCAGGCTGGCCTGTCAGCCATCCCAGTCCCCCCCCCCCCAAATCCCTGATCATTTGTCAGCAGCCCCCACCCAGCTTAACCCTGCTGGTCCCCTCCACCTCTTCCCTGTGCTAACAGCACAGTGGTTTTCAGTTACCTTGGCCTTTCTAGCAACCCTAGAGTATAAGGGAACCTGGGGTTGAAAAGTCAAGGAATTAGTGGGTCACAGAGGTGGTAACTGCGGCTCTGGACCTGGAAGCTAACCTTGGGACAGCAGAAGGTTCCCCTTGCTTGGGCACCAGCATCCAGCCTATCCTTCACTGCTCCTCAAACAGGCTTGTCTAATAGGATCCTTTCAGCAGAGACTGGGGCAGGTCCACCAACCCATCTTCAACTAATAAACAAGCTGGAAGATGTTCATGGTCTTCCATTCCTACCCCTTTATCTGCAGCCCTTTTTATGTCCCCATGGGCACCCTTTGGAAAGTGACTAGACAAACTACTTGTTTGTCCAGTTTCCTATTAGATACACAGGATACTCCCCTAGGGCTATGACCATGGGGCCCAGTTGTAGCTACTGCAATCTAACTGGGCCCTTTCCTTAGGCTCTGTTGTCCCATCTAGGTCAAGGCCTGAGAATAAAACCAGGCTGGGGTGTGTGTAGCTCAGTGGCAGCATTTGTCTAGTAGTCAGGTCCTCCCTGGGTTTGATTTCCATCCAACCAACTACAGAGCACCACAGTAGGAGAGTGACACCAGTCCCTCCACTCCAGCCTCAGCCGTAAAGCACCTTTTTCTGGTAAACAGCCTTGTGAACTATCATCTGCATTCCCCTAAAACAGGATTTATCAAATTTGGGAAAGAGACAAAGGTAAGTGCTGCAGTAACCTCTATGGTGCCTGCAATGACCTCTACCCTCTGGCAGAAGCAGGGCAGGGCCAGCTAAAGGTCCTGGGGCTGGACAGAGGTAACATGTCCTCAGCTCTGTTACTGCCTGGGGGCTGGCTCTGAGGCCTTAAAAATTGCACATGTCCAGATGAGAGACAAAAACAGTGGGGCCTTACCAGACTTTACCCTGTACTTTAGGGCAGGTCCCTGTACTACACAGAACAAATCTAAGGCATGGGTGATCCCATCTCCCTCACCTGAGCTAGGCAGTGTCACCAAGGCCTTGTTGCTCTTTTGCCCTGGGAAACAGTTCAGAATTGGAAAAATACTTGATTCAGGGCTGGGGGTGGTGGAGGGACCCTCAGAGATGAAAATAAAATCAATTAAGTCCAGCTGGCCTTAATCTTTGCTGGTTCATGGGCTCCTTTGAGAATCTGACATACGTCCTGCTCTGTAGCCAGAAAAACTCTCCTTTGCTTGGAGCCATACAGACTAAAAACCTTGTCCTAATCCTCCAAGAAAGGAGGAGAAATTCAGGCCCCATGAAGGGCAAGGACTTGCCCTAGGTCACATGGCAGAATCTGGGCTAAAAGCCAAAACCCTATCTCCCAGCAGCAGCCAAGAGGCCTGCTCCAGGGAAAGGCCAGAAGGAGGAAAGGACACAGGTGGAGCTGGGTGAAGAGGTTTAATGTGTAACAGTAGGCCAACTGGGGAGGGCAAGACCCCCAAGGCCCCAGCCCTTCTCCCATGACGCCCCGGGACCTGTGTGCCTGGGCCAGTCCTATGCCTGCCCCAGCCCTGAGGCTCCCTGGTCCCAGGGAAGGATGGGAAAGAAGCTGGATGGCTGGGGGCTCAACCCCAAGAGTTCAGGGAGGCAAACACAGGAGCTAGTTGAATTTGGCCTTGGAGAAATCCATCTCTGGATGCTGATCCATGAACCTGGAGAAGTGGAAGAAGAAGGTCAAACAGGCAGTCCTCCTAAGCCAGTTTGGTCTCCCAGTTTAGATGTCAGGTCTAACCTCTTTAGAACCCTAGGAAACCTGGAGTCAGGCTGGGAAGGGGTGGGGTCCCAGGTGTCTGAGGCCCACTGGAGGCCCTGTGGCTGGAAACAGTTGCCAACACTGGACACACTTTTCCTGTAGGTGGCAATGACTGCCTGTAACCCCTTGCTTCCTACCCTGAGTCAGCTTTGCCCTAAGAGTGACCTCAGCAACTGATTAGGGTAGGTAAGTCAAGGTCATAAAACCATAAACTTGGCTGGCTCATGCTGGAAGGGGGCAGGGCAACTCCTAAGTCCTGCTGGGTGACCCCACTCACTACTGTCACCCAGGTCTGAGCTTCAGGTACCCACCCTACCCAAGTCCCCATCTGAGTTGCTCACTTCTTTAGAATCTCCTGTTTCTTTTGCTCATCCGATGTGGGCAGCCCCATGGACTTCTGCCTCTGGTCGTACATCATTTTTTCCACCATGCTGCGTGTCTCACTGTCCAGGTCTGATAGCTGCAGGCAGGCAAGGACAGTGAAGGTCAATGTCTAAGACTAAGGTCCCTCACCTCCTTGCCGAAGCTCTTCCAACCAGCCAGGGCTCACCTTGGAGTTCTCAGGGTTAATCTTCTTGGTATTGATCTCAGGATCACTGGACACCAAACGGCTCCACCATTCCATCTTATTAATCTGTAAAGAAAAGGACACCCAGTGGTAGCAAGCTGGGGACCTTCACTCTGTGCCCCAGCAATCACCCTTCAACCATTTCAGAACCAAATTTCCTCCCATCCACATCCTGTACCTGAGACTCCCACAAGCCTGTGCTGGGACCAGAAATATAGATAAGCCAGACCTCTGCTCTCCTAGCAGCTGGGGGAGACAGACGCAGAGGCCAACAGTGACAAACAGCATCATAAAGGAAAGAAAAAGCTGGATGCTATGGCAAATACCTGTAATCCCATTGGCTCAGGAGGCTGAGGCAGGAGGGTCACAAGTTTAAAGCCAGCCTCTGAGGCCCTAAGCTACTTAACAAGTTACTTCCTGTCTCAAAATTAAAAATAAAAAGGGCTGCGGATGTAGCTCAGTAGTTAAGCACCCCTGGGTTCATTCCCCGGACCAAAAAATAAAAGAAAGTATGGAGGGAGACAGTCATGCATGGTGGAGGGAAAGAAGCTAAAGAGTGAAACCAGGCTTCTTGGTGACATGGGTTTAATCCCAGCTAACTGGGAGGTTGAGGCAGAAGGATGGCACTTCAAGGCCAGCCTAGGCAACTCAGTGAAATGCTGTCTCAAGTTAAAAAGGGCTGGAAGTATAGCTTAGTGATACTTGATTGTCTGGCATGTGCAAAGCCCTGGGTTCAATCCCCAGTACTGCAAAAACTATGTCCCTTGATAGAGACCCCTTTTATTTACTGCTGTGTCTCAGCTCTGGAAAGGCAGTGAGGTAGAGAAGGTCGGCTTCCTGAGGGTAGACTTTTCTACATTTTGCTCACTCTTCTCTCTCCAATCCTTAGAACAGCAAGCACATGCACAGAGTAGAGGTTCAAGTATGTGTGGAACTGAAAGCATGTGCAAACTTGATGGAAAGGCAGAGACTTGGCACCAAACAGGGTTCAACTTGGACTCTCAATCACAGCTCTTTCCTGACTCCAAAGTCCCCTAGTATGGCCCAAGTGGATCAACAGGTCCCTACCCGTCTTGTCAGCACCCATGCTAGGAAACCAGATCTCACGCACCTTCTCCAAATGCACTGTCACCACCTTGCCATCCTCAATGAGCCAGGAGCTCTCCTCCACCTTCACTTCGTTGTAGAGTTCCCCATCAATGACTGCTGGTTGCCCCTTGAGTCCCACCCTGAGGTGCCGCCGCTGGATATCCACCACCACGTCCTTCCCCTTCAGCCGGAAATTGACACGAAAGGGCACTGCCAACTGCATGGACACAGACAGTCAGGAGAGGTCTCTTGGGGCCACCAAGACCCCAGGTTGGTTCCCTGACCTCCACCCCTGGCTCCAGTCACTCACATCCAGCTCCGACAGGGTCTGGGTCCAGCGGTAGTTGGGCAGGTCAGCCCCATTGCCCAGGTTGGGCTTCAGTTTCCCTTTGTCCTTCTCGTCCTCTTCCTCCTCCTCCTCCTCAGCTTCCTGCTCACAATCGGAGGTGCTCAGACAAAGACCAAACTCCACTGGGCCAGGCCCACGGCTGGCACTGGGCATATAGCCACAAAACAGACCTGGCCCCTGTCCACTTCATGCAGGGGTAGATAGACCCAATACCCTAATCCACCAGGAACCAGAGGTAAAACTAGTTCTGATCTCTAAGAGGAACTCAAAACTATTATACCCATGTGACAAAGGACATGGCTGTACCCACAGACCCCCAGCCTACTTTGGATGGTGCCCTATATAGGCACTGCCCTCTCAGGGTATTAGGCTTTCTACGTAAGGCCTAAGGCTAGTGGGAGCTGTTTTGTTTTTTAACCCATATCCATGTGTTCTATGTCTGTGAATCAGATCTTGAAATATGGGGAGGATCCCTAAAGCTAGGGGTCAGAGGATGGTAAAGGAGAGCATTCCAGAGGACTAGAGAAAGGCTAGTTCTCAAGTCCCTAACTAGTCCCAAGTGTCAACAATCCATCTCACCTGCTTCCCTGGTGAGCCAAGGCTGCCATTCTTGAGCTGGGCCTCATGATTCTCTGCATCCTTTTTCTGTGGCAAAGGGTACAGCAGTTGGCAACACAGTCCCCACTTTCTAGTGCCAATGGAAATCTAGGGGGGGATAAAAAGGGAAGCCCACCCTAACCTGGTCAATCTCCAGCTGCAGCCTCTCTGCCTCCTCGTCAGTCAGCTCCTTGATCTGTGGCCCGGGGGTCTCTGCTTTGGCTTCCTTGGCCAACCTGGCCGCCCTTTCTGCCTTCTCCCGCCGCTCAGTCTCCTGCCGTGCTCGCTTCTCCCGCCGGGCTTTCTGTGCCAGCTGGTTGTGGTGGTTAAAGGTCTGTGTGATAAGCTGGAAAATGCAGAGAAGACAGTAAGGACAGTGTCCCAAGTTTATCTCTACCTGCTGGGCACTGGGCAAAGCACTGTACTCAGAACTTGTTTCCTTGCCTGTAAAGCGGAGATAGTACACTTATCGCAGAGTAATAATGAGAATACCTTCAGCCTGGCACAGTGGTGTATGCCCATAATCCAAGGAACTTGGGAGACTGAGACCAGAATCACAAATTCAAGGCCAGCCTCAACAACCCAGCATGGCCCTAAGCAATTCTGTGAGTCCCTGTATCAAAATAAAATAGGGCTATGGGTGCAACTCAGTGGTTAAGTGCACGTGGGTTAAATCCCTGGTACCAAAAAAAAAAAAAAAAAAACAGGCTGGAGCCAGGGGCATAGCTTAGCAGTACAGCACTTGCCTAGCATGCTTGAAGGTCCTGGGTTTGATCTCCAGCACCACATGAAAGAAAAAAAAAAAAAAAAAAGTAAAGCTGTTATAAGCAGAATCAAGCATCAGCCAGCCCCTTTAAGGGGCAAGTTGATCCTCTACTTCTTTTACCTGTGTGTGTCCTGTCCCCAGAAGCAAAGCCCCACTCAGGCAGCACCACACCAGAATGGCCATATTAGCAGAAGCCAGAAGTTTCCTAGGCAAGAGGCTGGTCTCCCTCTCCCTAGCCAGCAAGCAATCAATTTTAATCCCTTCCTCTCCCATTAAGCGTTCCCAGGATGCTTCCATTCCACAACCTGCTAGCTGACCTCCCTGCCACACTGAAGTGCTACCCGTCTTGTCACCTGTCACTATCTGGCTGTGAGGCTTCACAAGTGAATAACTTTGACTCTTTCTAAGCCTCTCAGGTTCCTTATCTATCAGAAAGACTGAATATGAAAGCACTCATCAAGAGCTGGGTACAATCAGTCCCTTGCTTGGGTACAACAAGTCATACATAATGTGTTGGCTTCCCAAAACCTTGACCAGCTGGGCTTGTGTGTACATAAACTAGGGGGAACTGGGAGAAGCACCTTCAACACAATAGAAAAACAGTGGCAGGCCAACAGCTCCCAGCGGGGCTCCCCTGACTGACAGTCCCAGGATCACCTGGAACCCGTTAGTAATGCTAAATCTCAGGCCCCACTCCAGACCTACTAAATCAGAAACTCTGGAGTGTCACCCTGAGGTTATCTCTCGGTGCCTCTCTAAAAGCAGCCTTGGCGTGTGCTATTTTTTGCCTAGAACATCTTCATCCCCACTCCCAGGTTATCCAGCAAGCTCCTACTCACTCTCCAAGACCACTTCAAATGTCTCTTTGACTTTTACCTCCAGTCCTTCAGCAGGTGCCACATTACCCAACATTACCCAACCCTGTGACCACCAATACATGGCACACATGCGAACACCTGTACCTGGAGACCTCACAGAATACCCACCAAGTGATCAGTGGTATAAAAACCATCTTCTAAACACCTCTAAATCCGAGCAGGTGGAGAAAAGGATCTGCAAAGGCTCAGGATCACAGAAGTCACTCACAGGCTGCCAGACCTGGGGTTCTGTCAAATGCCAATGGATTCTGATCCATCTGCTTCCATTCCTCAGGCTACACCCAAATGCAGCCCACATGCCACACCATAGGTGTGCCATACTCTGAAATGATGAAGGCCACCAAAAGCCCCCACAAAGCACATGAGTTAATAAAACTATGGGGGAGGGGTGAGAAATGAGCCACCTGAGGGCCATTCTGTTGTCAAGAGGAACAACAGGTCATGAGACAGTGACACAGCAGACTGTTCAACCACAGGGCCTTGCCCAAGTCCCTAATCAGGGGACCTTGAACTCAAGCCATTCACCAACCTGCAGCCAAGGGGAGGCGTGAACAGGACCCTCCCCTCTCCCAGTTCTATGAATCATGTCACATCCCATTTGTCTTATACCTTCCTAGCTCCTGGAGGTTAAGTGAGGGCAGAGATGAAGAGTCAAGGCCAATCACAGTGGCCTCTGACCCCTCCTCCTACCAGAAGGACATCCTTGGCAATATGGCAGCCTCCACAGAGGTGCCAACCAAGAGGCTATCATGGAGTCACGCTTCAGGCACTAGACATACCTCTAGAAAAAACAGTCCAGCAGGATGGGGAAGGGTCTGAGGGGGCTGGGCCTGCTGGGTGGGCACATGTGAGCACAGGCTTTCCCTGGCTGGGCTGAGTGATGGGGAGTAGAGTGGTTCTCATCAGTCTGGCCAGGGCAGACTGCAAAGTCATTTAAACTGAACCCAAAGGCATGAGGTCCTGAACTCCACCACCCTAGAAAGAGGGTACCCCAACACAGTTGAGGGAGAGGACACATTCAAAGAGTAGACAATAGCGCTGACTCTGGTGGGGAATCTCAACCACAACCCTACTGAATTCCTCCCTACCTGAGCAATTCTCCTGTCCCCTAGCCCTGCCCCACCCCACCCTTCCCCTACACCACAGCCAAAGAGCTGGAACAGTACACTCACCTCTGCCTTTCACCCAATTGCCCAAAACGGGCTCCTGGAGAAGGACCGAAAGGTGACAGCTGGGGGATGCCTGGGGAGGCAGTGAGAGGAGGCAGATCCTCACCTAAGGCACAGATCCAAAGGTCCCCAGCACTGCAACTACCAGAACATCACTGGGGGCCACTGCTGTGATGCCCAGAGCCAACCTGGAGTCTCTGCACCTTCACCCACAAGTCAGTGTCCTTGGCAACTTTCTCCTCCCCTAAAGCTCCCACCTTGAAGAGCAGAATTACCACCCATCCAGGTGCCTGAGGCACAGTCTCAGTCTGTGAGTATCCACCTGGTACCAATCTTACCAGACTCAACATTCTGCCATCCTGGCCACCTCAGGCTGGGCCTTATCACTCTCCCTGTCTGGACTTCCAGCAAAAGCAGAAACAGCTCTGGTGCAGAACCACCCCAGCTCCCCCACAGCCCACAGTACAGCCCTAGTTCCTCAGCCTCTCTCTGCTCAGGTCCTTTGGTCTGCTCTTTGTTGACCTTGACCTCCTGGGAGTTCCTCTTCCTCCTCAGATCAGACCCAGTTTGTGCGGGTCATACGTATGCCCTCTCTTGGTGGATTAAGAATTTCCCTCTAGAATTTTTTCCCTACCACAAGTTTCCTACTGTGCATCTTGTCACGGTGCCTCCTGCACCTGGGACATTGTCCTGCTCCTCAGCCATCCCAATCCCACTTCAGCTTTCAGGCCACTCCAGTGCTGCATCCTCCCCCAAACCTTTCCTGATTCTCACCAACTAAGTGCCCTCTCTCTTCCTGAGGGCACCACAGAACTCCACCTCAACCCCTCCATCAGCACTTTTCCTCCTTGAATTTAACCATCTAGGTCTCTGACATATGGCCCTTAGAAACACCACCCTAGCCTGATTTAGCTTTGTAGCACCCAAAATACCTCAAACACTTTTCTGAGGGAAGAATTTTATGAAACAGTTCTTGCTAAAATGCTAATCCATTGGGAACTATCCCTGTAAAAACACAGAAAATTTAAAGAACAATGACACAAAGAACCCCCGCATATCCTCTACTGAGAGCCAAGGACAGAAAGACAGACAGAAAGGAGACTCACATTAAAATAGGACAAAGGATTTGGGAAGTATGGTATGGCATAACAAAGAAACAGACTACTATATGGGCATGCACAAGCAATGGAGAGAGGGCTTAGCACTGGAGCTGACAAGAGTCTCAACATTATTATCAGGAGCCAAACTAGCCCGTGTCCTTTGACATAGATTTCCCTCTTGGCTTAACTCAGTAAAAACAATTCCAAGTGCCCGAAACACAGTTTACTCAAGTTCATTAATTTATAACAAAAATGAGGGGGAACCCCCTCACTGGTCACTTTTGGATTGGGAACCAAGTAATTATCCCAAAAGCTGTGAGGAAAGAGCTTTTCGTGTGTGTGCTCTGTCTATGAGTTCAAGACAGGTCTCAGGTAACCAAATGGTTGGTGAGGAAAGTTTCACCAAGAAAGAAAGAATGTAAGTATCAGCATTTTGCAAACCTTGAGGAATGAAATAGATTTAGGAATGATTAGTGATTGTTAACATCACAAAAAGAAACAACCAAAGGAGATCAGGCTGGGATCAGTGGTAAGTGCTGGCCTAAGAGGGCCAGACACTGGGTTCAATCCCAGTGCCACAGAGAAACAGAGAGGGAGAAAGAAACAACCAAACATCGTGTGCTCCTCATGGAGTACACATGACCATCTATAAACACAGGAGAGGAAAAACAAAAATAAAAACAAAAACACTCACCTTGAGCAAATCAAACCTTGAAATACATCTACCAACATACAGGAACTCCAAAGGACAAAGAAGCATAAACAAACACCACAGGGATACAAGAGACAATCAGAAGCACAGGCAGTATTTGGTCCATACCCCAGGTTTCTGACACAGAGCTCCTAAATCCTTTGAACTTCCTAAGTAAAAGGAGCCTCTTTTGTTCTAATGAGGCCATTCTTGTTAGGACTCTACACATATAGCTTCAGGATAAAGACTAGTTGCCAGTAAGACCACCCAAGATCAGAAGATTGGATCTCACAGATCCCTTCCCAACACAGAGAGGGGACGTGGAGATTGAACTGACTGCTTAATGGCCAATGATCTAATCAATCATGCCTATGTAATGAAATTTCCATGAAAGCCCCTAACACCAGGCATGGTGGCACATGCCAGTAATCCCAGTGGCTCAAGAGGCTAAGGCAGGAAGATCACAAGGTTAAAACCAGCCTCAGCAACTTGGCGAGACCTTGTCTTTAAATAAAATATTAAAAAGCAGGGCCCTGTGGGGGTGAGGCTTAGTGGTTAAGCACCCCTGGGTTCAAACCCTGGTACTAGACTTCATTTCTGGATTCTCTATTTTGCTTCACTGGTCCATTTCTCCTTTCAGACAATACTACACTGATTTGATCACCGTGGCTTTACTGAAGTCTGCAATTCTTTATTCATAATTCCTAGCCCCAAAAGTTATTAAAAACTAAAAGCATTTTATATTTTTTGTTTGTGATATGTAGATATTTATAATATTGATTACTCACATTTGGTATGAAGATTGATATGATTTCTCTGCAGAAATATTAAGGCGTTTGCTTACAGGATGCTATTTCTGACCCCTGGATCAGGGTACACTATATGCAATATGCACAGTATATGCAAAAATCTTGCCTTTCTAAAACCCAAAGAATTCCAAATCCCAAACAGATCTGGCCCCAAGGAGTTCACAAAAATTATAGGCTGTATTCTCATATGCCTGTCACTTCATCTATTATTACCTTTTTTTTAATCCTTCAAACAGTCCTCTGATTTAAAGATTAGCCTCTCTCATAAGCAGGAAAAATTAGGCTCAGAAACTTAGTGGTCACAAGGTCACACAGTTATAAAGTGGAAGGGATTGGGGGAGCAAGATCCACAGACACATCTGTCCAACTCCAGAGCCCATGCTCTTAACCTCTGCACTTGGAAATGATGCATCCAGTGGCTCTTTGCATAGTATATAGTCAACAGAAGAGCTACTGTGCTATAAATGATGACCAAGTGGCAATGCTAGATAGGTTTCTACCTAAGAGTCTCACCAATCTCCTGGGAAAGAGTGATCCCAAGGGAAGACAGCCTAGATAAGGCTGTGAAAACCTCTAAGGGACTAGTAGACATTTATTATCCCGTAGCTACCATCATCCCATGGCAGTTCTGAAACACCATTCCTCAATGTTATTGAGTTCACCCCTTGAAAAAAAAAATTCACCCCTCTTCTTCCAGCTCCCTCTAACTCAACCTTCACATGTCCAATATCACTTCCTCAGGAAACCTTTCCCAAGCCCCAACCGAGGTTAGTCCCTAGGTTAGCCCTTGTTTTGTGTCTCCAGAGCAACTGTCCTCCATCCACCACTTTTTCACAGCAATTTTTTTTTTGGCTACACCTAAGAGATCCATAAAAACCAAGACCATGACTATATGCACATTGTAATCCTGAAGGGTTTACCTTAGAACTGAACATGAACAAAGTATTAAGAATTCAATAGGGCTGGGGATGTGGCTCAAGCAGTAGCGCGCTCGCCTGGCATGCGTGCGGACCACATACAAACAAAGATGTTGTGTCCGTAGATAACTAAAAAATAAATATTAAAATTCTCTCTCTCTCTCTCTCTTAAAAAAAAAAAAAAAGAATTCAATAAATAGTCATTGAACAGCAGGCAGCGGTGGCACAAGCCAATAATCCCAGTGATTTAGGAAGCTAAGGTCAGAGTATCTCAAGTTCAAAGCCAGCCTCAGCAATGTAGGGAGACCCTATCTCTCAAAATAGAAAAACAAAGGGCAGGGGCTGGGGGTTGGGGTCGTGTGCATGGGGGGTACCAGGTTCGGTCCTCAGCACCACATAAAAGTAAATAAAATAAAGGTATTGTGTCCATCTACAGCTTTTAAAAAAAAGGAGGGGTGGGGCGGCCCTGGGGATGCAACTCAGTGGTTAGTGATTAAACCCCTCTGGGTTTAATCTCTAGTTAAAAAAAAAAAAAAAAAATCACAGAGAAGGATAGGAATGTAACTTAATAGTAAAGCACTTCCTAGTATGAGCAAGACCCTGGGTTCAATTCCCACCACTGAATTAAAAAAAAAAAAAAATTATGGGAAATAAGTGAATAAAGCACCAGTAAGGGGCTTTACTGTCAACCTTCTTCCCTTCTGTCAATCACTGGCATGGTTCTACTAAAAGTTCCTATCATGCCAAAAGGAGATCAGATCAGCTTTTCTTCTGATGAGAAAGACTTGCCCAAGGGATAGAAGTCCCCAGCACTCACCTTCTCTGCCATCCCCTCTTCTCCTCCAATGAAAAAGTCTGTTTTGCGTCGAAGGAAGCTGAAGAAGGTGTTCACAAGCTGAAAGACAGAGGAAGAAGACTTAGAGCTATGGGGGATCAGAGTCCTCAACTACACAAAGCCACTTCCTTACTCTAGGAGCGAACTTGGTTGACTATTTCACCCGAATCTCCAGACTGAGACATCTTCCCAACAAGCCCCTTAGCCATTTGCACCAGGAAGCCTACCCTAACCTTATATAAATCACTTGAAAGACGGAGTTCTCATTTATTTATATCTGTATGCCCACCTCACTTTCCTTGTAGTGCTAGAAGCAGCCTGAGCCTATGGAACACTGTTCTTCTACATCCAGGCCTGAAATGCCTAGGCCCAGCTTTTGTCTCCAGAAAGTATTAAAAAAAAAATCCATCAAGAGTCCACTAAGTAACTAGGACAGAGTCAGAAGGAGGGGAGCAAATGAAGCCACTTCAAAGGTTAAGATAAACTATCTCTGGTTGGAGTATCAAATAACCAAGTGATTAAGAGATGGATTTACGCATCACACTGTAATCCCAGGGAGGCTGAGAGGAGGAGGATTACAAGTTAGTCTCAACAATGTAGGGAGACCCTGTCTCAAGTAAAAATTTTAAAATGACTGGATATGCAGCCCAGTGGTAGAGTGCTTGCCTAGCATGCAGGAAACTCCCCCTTCTTTTTTTCTTTGGTACAGGGGATTGAACCCACGGGCACTTAACTGCTGAGCCACATCCCAAATCCTTTTTATTTTTTATTTTGAGATTAGATCTTACTAAATTGCTTAGGCCTCACTAAATTGCTGAATCTGACTTTGAATTTGAGATCCTTTTGCCTCAACCTCCAGAGCCACTAGGATTACAGGTGTGCCACACCACATCCAGCAAAACTTCCTTTTATTTCTCAAGTGGCTCTAAATCTGATGCTAATCTAACAGTTCCAATTCCTGCTTTTAAACACTTTTTAATTTCATTCACTCCCAAATCCATTTTGAAAAGAAATAATGATTTTTAAAAAATTAATTTTGTGTCAAAAACTTAGGAAAATGGAAACAAGTAGACTTTTTTTTTTTGGTACTGGGAATTGAACCCAAGGACACTTAACCACTGAGCCATGTCCAACCCTTTTTTGTATTTTATTTAGAAACAGTCTCATTGAGTTACTTAGGGCCTCACTAAATTGCTGAGGCTGGCTTTGAACTCCCAATCCTGCTTCAGCCTCCTGAGACTTTTCACACTTGCAAATTAGACCTTCCCCTCCCCACCCTGAGAATGGTGGCACATGCCTATAATCCCAGGGGCTCGGGAGGTTGAGGCAGGAGGATTCCAAGTTCCAGGATAGCCTGAGCAACTCAGTGAGACCCTATCCCCAAAATAAAAAGGGATGATCTCAAGTTCGAGGCCAGTTTTAGCAACTTTGGTGAGACCTTCAGCAATTTAGCGGGACCCTATTTCAAAATTAAAAAACAATAACAAAAAAGAACTGGGGGGGCTGGGGATGTGGCTCAAGCGGTAGCACGCCCGCCTGGCATGCGTGCGGCCCAGGTTCGATCCTCAGCACCACATACAAACAAAGATGCTGTGTGTTGGGGGGGGAGGGGCGCGACTAAAATAAATAAATAAATATTAAAAAAAAAAAAAAAAGAACTGGGGATGTAGTTCAGTGACAAAGCACCTCTGGGTTGTTCAATCCCCAGCACCAAATAAAATTTTTTAACTTTTAAAAACGGATGGAAATGCAGCACAGGGGTACAGCATGTATGTGCCAAGTACATGTGAAGCCCTGGTTTAAATCCCTAGCACCACAAAACAAAAACAAAACCTTCCTCCTTAAATACATGGTTACCACAGGAACTTAAGGGGAATGGAAAGCTCAGAGAAAACCTGTCTTCAGTGAGTCACAAAAACAGCAACGGAGTGTGGAAAGTACACTGGCCTAAGGAGCCTGGTCTTGCCTAAGTCAAGAGACTGGCAGATGATCGTAAGACAAATCCCTGTCGCTCTCTGGCCCTCAGCTGCATTTCAGAACCGAGAGTTCTTCCCTGATATCAACAGGCTTTCCTACCTATTTCTGTTCAAAATAACTCCCAAGTACAGGATTGAATGTGTAGTCCAGGGGTTGTGTGGTTGCCCTAACATACACAAGTCCCTATGTTTAATCCCCAGCACTAAAAAAAAAAAAAAAGAATCTGTGCTAGTTGATGCTTATCATTCATACACTATGTGTTACTGGTCTGGTCACTCAATAGGAATTATGTGTTTAAAATGCTCTTTGCCAGTTCTGTGATGGCAAGGAAAGGTTTCCACTCCTGTATCTCCAGGATCCAGTCACGGAAATGTCCAGCACACATTAAGCACTTATGACAAACGATTGTTGAATTAAGAAAAGAAGCCCTGTTACTGAGAACTCTATCCTTCACTTCAAAACACGACTTTCTTCCAGTTTAAGAAAACAGGGATTCGCGGTTCCAGCCCACAGATAAGGAAACTGAGGACTGGCAAATGCAAAGGTCTCCAGTTGATGGGTGGTGGAAACCAACTGCGAATACACGTTTCCTATCCCCCCGAAAGCCTATAAAGGCCACGTGCTAACATCACTCTGTTCTCCCGCCCACTACGGTAAGCTGGCTCCAAGTCCGGGTACATGCAAAATTACAACGTCTGAGATAGTTCAAAGGATGCTCTTCGGCTTCAGGCATCAAGGAAGAAACGGGGCAAGAAGCGTGAATAGTACCCAGGGACGGATCCTACGGCTTTAGAGGAAATCCAGGGGCGAGTTCGAGGAGGCCAGAATTTTTTAAATATAACTATTGAAGAGCGCCAGAGGCCCAGAGGCCAGGATTGATACCAGAGGGGTGAGCCCCCAGCGAGATGGCCGGACCGGAAGCTGGTGCACGGCGAGAATGTGCGGGAGATCCCAAGGGCCCACGAGACCCAGGGGTCGATCTCGGCTCGCACAGGCAGAGAAGGGCAGGGGGAGCGTGGCTAGGGCCGCTGGGCCAGGCGGGCCCACGCCGCGCGGGCCGTTACCTCCTGCACGCCGCCCTCGTGCTGCTGCGCCATGGCCAGCAACATGCCGTCGAACCGCTCCTCCTCCTGCTCCCCGCCCATTGCGCCGGCCCTGACCCACACTAAAGCTCCGCACTAGCAGTCCCGCACTCTCCCGGCTCCTTCGAGTGGCGTCGGGCCCAACGGCTCCACTAGTCCCCCTTCCGCAGAGGAGCCGGAAACACGCACGCGTCCAGCCGTCCAGGCCCGCCTTCTCCCTCTCTTCCCGCCTTCCTCCCAGTCCGCGGCCATTGACCGCGCGTCAGACAGCCCGCTTGGCCGACCATTGGTCGACGTGCTGAGCCAATCAAAGAGTGCGTCCCTGGAGCGGTGGGCGGAGCCGAGGGCCCGGGAGTTTGGTTTGAGTTGCTATGGTCACCGGATGCTTTGGAGCCTTCTAGAAAACCCTGGGCTCAAATGTAGTGAATGGTGATGGAAGTTAAAAAGGGACAAGGTTTGTTTCTCCACCTTACTAGTGATCTCCCAGAACTTGTACAACAATGGAGTTGAAGATGTCTTTTGTCATGTTTTCCAATTCTACGAGGCAATTGAGACCCAGAAAGAAAGCAGTTCTGTAAGAAATAACCTGCTTTCATCATTATCATCACCCTTCATGGGCATTGTACAGGATCCCAGGCTTAGAAGGTTTTTGGTTTTGTTTTTTTCGGTTTTTTTTTGGGGGGGGGGTTGTGTGTGTGTGTGTGTTGCTGAGGATTGAACCCAGGGCCTTGTGCATGCGAGGCAAGCACTGCACCAACTGCGCTATATCCCCAACCCACTTAGAAGGTTTAATGTTCTTCTATTGCAACCTTGAAATTCTTAATAATTTTTTAATTAAAATTTAAGTTTTTTAATTTTTTTTTTTTAATATTTTTTTATTTTTTAGTTCTCGGCGGACACAACATCTTTGTATGTGGTGCTGAGGATCGAACTCGGGCCACACGCATGGCAGGCGAGCACGCTACCGCTTGAGCCACATCCCCAGCCCAAGTTTTTTAATTTTTTTAAGTTATAGAGGGTCACAATATCTTTATTTTGTTTATTTATTTTTATGTGGTGCTGAGGATTGAACCCAGTGCCTCACATGTGCAAGGCAAGCGCTTTGCCACTGAGCCAAACCCCAGTCCCATAATGCTCTAATTAAAAAAAAAAAAAAAAA
>NW_026000082.1:34863979-34871207 GCF_001458135.2 Marmota marmota marmota
GCTGGTACAAAGACCTCTCCACAGGTGTGGCTGTATACTGGACCGGTAGTCAGTGACGGGTAAGATCCAATTGCAATGGTACCAACCTAAGGACCATATGTACTATTGGACAACCTAAGGCAGGCACGGTCCCTAAGCCACATGCTGGTTGTTTAAACGGAGAGGGGGAGATGTTGAGAGCCACAGCCGAAGGGGCCCCAGCAAACTTCCAGCTGCCGGCTGATGATTGGCTCACAGCGGCCCCAGCAACATCTAGCTGATTGGCTCCTCTGCGGTGATGCTCATTGGGCTGTTTCCCTGCCCTTTCATTTTTTTAGCTGTTGATAGACCTTTATTTCATTCATTTATATGTGGTGCTGAGAATCAACCCAGTGCCTCACATATGCTAGGCAAGTGCTCTACCACTGAGCCACCACCCCAGCCCCAGTTTTCTTTTTTGATAGGAATTATACCAAATATCCAGGCAGTGGTGCACATTTGTAATCCCATAGACTGGGGAGGATGAGGCAGGAGGATCACAAATTGGAGGTCAGCCTCAGCAATTTAGCCAGATCATGTCAAAACAAAAATGGGCGGGGGATGTAACATAGTGGTAGAGAACCCCTGGGTTCAATACCCAATGCGGAGAAAAACAAAACAAAACAACAAAGCCCTGTACTCTCCTTGCAACTTTCCTGTTTGCAGTTGCTTCAAAATAAAAATAAACAGATCACTACCTGAAATAGAATGAGAGGAGCAAAGAAAATGCAGTTAAACCATGTAGGCACATTTTGTCAGTCAATTGTTAAGACCACTATTGTAAATATAGTAAAAGTATTTTGTTATTTTGGATTTGTGATGCTTATGGGGTTTTTGTGTTGTTGTGGGGGGTTTTTTGTGTGTGGATGTGTGCGCGTGTGTGCATGTGTGTGTGTGTGTTGTGTGTGTGTGTGTGTTTTCTTGTACTGGAAATTGAACCCAGGAGTACTTTACCACTGAGCCAAATCCCCAGCCTTTTTTATTTTTAATTTTGAGACAGGGTCTCTCTAAATTGCTTAGGGCCTCACTAAATTGCTGAGGCTGGCTTTGAATTTGCAATACTCCTGCCTCAGCCTCCTGAGTTGCTTGGATTACAGGTGTGTGCCACTATGCCTGGCTTCTTGTCACCCTTTTAAATATGAGGAAACCAGCTGGGCATGGTGGCACACGTTAATAATCACAACAACTTGGCAGCCTCAGGAAACCAAGCCACAGAAAGAAAAGAGGCTTATTCAAGGACAACCGGCTAAGTGAAGAAGCAGTATTTGGACCCAGGCAATCTGACACCAGAGTCTTCTTTGAGGGGAAGCTATGAAGCTTCAGTGAAATAAAGGGGACATGACAGCAACTTTAAAAATATAAGGATCAAGCTGGGCATGGTGGAACATGTCTATAATCCCAGCTACTGTGGAGACAGGAGGATCACAAGTTTGAGGCCAGCCCTCAGCAATTTAGTAGGATCCTGTTTCAAAAGTATAAAGAGTTGGGGATGTTGCTCTGTGGTAAAGTGCCCCTGGGTTCAATCCCCAGTACCCGCCCCCACACACACACACACAAATCATTCACAAATGAAAACGCATGTCTGCCTGTCTTGGGGTACTTGGCCCCTTAGCTAGAGAACAGTAGGAAGCTAAATCCCCACACTGCATTTCAGAACTCCTTTGACATCCAGGACCTTGCTCTGTCCTCACACAGCCCTGCAGGAAGGACTTAGGATCACAGATGGACAGACAGATGGACAGATGACCAAGGATCAGCCCAAAGTTACACAACTGGCTGAGAAGTGATGGAGCCAAGAGCAAATGCCAGCTCTGATGATGCCAGAGCCTCTCTCTCCATCCAGGGCACCAGATTGCCCAGCATGTAGCAGGCTGGACCTCCAAGTCCCCCTTTCTCCCACTCCTACTGTCTGAGACAGATGCCAGGACAGAGGAGCCATGGGGCAGCAGAGCAACATTTCTGTCCAGGTCCCAGGTGGGCATCTGCAGAGCAGGCCGCAGCGGGGCAGTGGGGGTGAGCAGCTAGCCACCAGATCTGGGAAGCTCAGGCCTTGGCTGCACAATTGGGCCAGTGGATCTGGGGGAACAAAAAAGGACTTTGGGACAGACAAATCTGGCCTCTGTCCCTTTGTGTTTGAGTGACCATGGGCAAGGCACCTCACCTGTTTGAGTCTCACAATGTAAGTATCTAGCCTCACAAGGAAGCTCTCAATACTTGTAGAAAGTGACTGGCACATAGTAGGTGCTCCGTAAATGGCAACCATATTTCATGATCATTCTCTGAGGGTTTCTCAGCAGACATAACCTCTCAGGAGTTGGAGGAATCCAGGCTTGGGACAGAGAGTTCTGAAGGACTTTATTCCCGCAGGAGCCCAGAACTGGAGTCAGAGAAGGGGACCTCTTAAACTTCACAGTAGACAAAGTCCTCCCAGTCCCCCAGAGTCCTGGCTGCTTTCCCTGCAACCTGTTCCTTGCCACAACAGGAGCAGGGCCCCCAAGGTTACGCAAACAAGTTAATGATAAGGCACTTCCAGGGTGGCCTTTGCATTCAAGGCTTGTCCAGCTCTGTGGCTGGTTTCCTGGCTCTGCAAGAACCCTGGTCTTGGGGAGGGCTTGTGGCTTAGCGGTAGAATGCTTGACTAGCACGTTTGAGGTGCTGGGTTCAATCCTCAGCGCCACATAAAAATAAATAAAATAAAGATATTGTGTCCAACTACAATTTATATATATATAAAGAAAGAAAGAACCGTGGTCTTGTATACACAGAAGAGTGGGCACCAATAGAAACACCAGTCACAGCCACCTGCTGATTGTGCACCTGAGGCCTTGGTGCCCTGGTACAGCCTGGGTTAATGACCCTGTTTATCCACTTGAATCATCCGATAAGGGGCAGCCAGGCCAGCAGGCCGCAGCCCTGTGCCCTGCACCAGCCACTTTCATTGACTGAAGCGATAGCAATGCCACGTGGAGCTCCCGATTCCCCCTCCCCCGCCACTTCCCCACCAGTCCAGCCAGGGTCAGTGTGTGTGTGCGCGCCTTGTTTTTTTCAATGAACATGACTTCTGGAGTCAAGGTTGTCGGGCCATCCTCCCTCCCGCCCTTTGGCGGTATAAATAACACCAACAGCTCAGCACAGAGGGCCAGAGAGCTGGAAGACATAGGAGCAGGTCCCTAACCATGAGCGCCAGCCAACCAGGGGCCTGCCCGTGCCAGGGTGCTACAGGCCACCCGACCATTCTGTACACACTTCTGAGCCCCAGCCTCCGGCCCAGGCCCTCAGTGCCCCCATCCCCAAGCCGCTGCCTGTGCCTACAGCACCGGCCTGTCCGCCTGTGTGCCCCCCACCGCACCTGCCGGGAGGCCTTGGATGTCCTGGCCAAAACAGTGGCCTTCCTCAGGAACCTGCCCTCCTTCTGCCAGCTCCCTCCGCAGGATCAGC
This sequence comes from Marmota marmota marmota, assembly GCF_001458135.2. Taxonomy (NCBI): domain Eukaryota; kingdom Metazoa; phylum Chordata; class Mammalia; order Rodentia; family Sciuridae; genus Marmota; species Marmota marmota. The sequence continues at coordinate 34,867,436 of NW_026000082.1, forward strand.
GGCGGCTGCTACAGGGCTGCTGGGGCTCTCTCTTCCTGCTTGGGTTGGCCCAAGACACAGTGACCTTTGAGGTGGCTGAAGCCCCAGTGCCCAGCATACTCAAGAAGATCCTGCTGGAGGAGCCCAGCAGCAGTGCTGGCTGGGGACAGCCACCCGACAGGCCCCAGCCCTCGCTGGCTGCTGTGCAGTGGCTTCAGTGCTGCCTAGAATCCTTCTGGAGTCTCAAGCTGGGCCCCAAAGAGTATGCCTACCTGAAAGGAACCATCCTCTTCAATCCAGGTGAGCTCCCAGACACTCAAAGAAGGGGCCGTGGTAGGAAGGGGCCAGGGCCTAGCCAAGGAAGGACCTCCTAAGGGCCTGACATCCACTATCACATTGGGTCCTTGGTATCATGGAATTATCATCTCACATTATAGGCACAGAGAAGCTAAGTGACTAGCTGAAGGTCCCACAGCCAGGTAGGGGCAAGCAGAGATGGGAACTCAGGTCTGTTCACTCCAGAGACTGGCCCTTGCCACTGTTCCTGAGAAATCTGCTATGACCCTTAGGGAATGTGGGGTGAGGAGCACAGCACAGCTGTGTCTCTGTCATATCTTCAAGGGCAGACTGCATGATGAAGTTCTGAAAGTGAAACTCCTCTATGGGTTCAGAAAGATCACACAGAGGAGAGGAATGAAGGGGAGCGGAGGACAGGAGGATGCCTTTGTAAAATAGGCCAGGAGAGTAACAGAGAGTATTCTTGGTAGTGAGAGAGCATGGGGTGGGAGTTCCTCACCCTAAGGCCTTTGTGGCATCCATAATGCATATTACTATTGTAATAATAGTAGTGAACCCTTATATTACACATACCATATGTTAGGTCCTCATCTCAGGGTTTACATATACTGGCTTATTTAAACCTCATAAAAAGCCCAGCAGAGTGGAATTATTATTTTTTTAAGTGCTGGGGATTGAGCCCAGGGATGCTTAACCACTGAGATACACCCCTAGGCCTTTGGATTTTTTATTTTGAGATAGGGTCTTGTTAAGTTGCTTAAGGGCCTTGCTAAGATGCTAAGTTGCTGAGGCTGGCTTCAAACTTGGGATCTTTCTGCCTCAGTCTCCAGAGGAGCTGGGATTATAGATGTGTACCATTGCTCCTGGCTGAGACAAGTACTATTATTCCTCCTTTACAGATGAAGAACTGCAGGCTGGGCATGTTAATGCACACCTGAAATCCCAGCTATTTGGGAAGAGGCAGCAGGATTGCAAGCTCAAGGCCAGCCTGGGCAAATTAGTGAGATTCTGTCTCAAAATAAAAAATAAAAATAGGTGGGGATGTGGCTCAGTGGTTAGAGTGTTTGCTTAGCATGCCTGAGGCCCTGGGTTCAATCCTCAGTATTAAAAAAAAAAAAATGGGAGAGAAAGAAACTAAGACACAGTTGACTAAGATTACTCAGCTATTTAGTGATGCCAGAGGCAGTCTAGTTCTTCATACTGCCTCTCCATAAATGGATGGGTGAGTAAAATGAAAAACTAAATTATGGAGGTGGAAGAGTGGGGCCTGGAAGACTGAGCAAAGGAAGCGAGGGACGGGAGGGTCGTTCAGTGGCAGAGCACTTGCCTGATAGGCACAGAGCCCTGGGTTCAATCCCTAGCACCTTCCTTGCCACCAAAGAAAAGAAAAACTACTTGAGCAAGTTTCTTGGGAAGCTGAGTCAGGAGGATCACGAGTTTGAGGCCAACCTAGGCAACTTAGCAAGACCTTGTCTCAAAAAAAAAAAAAAAAAGGAAAGAAAGAAAGAGCTGGGGAAGTGGCTCAGTGGTTAAGTGCCCCTGGGTTCAATCCCCAGTACTGAGGTTGGGGAGACAAAAGCGGGAGAGAGAGGTGCAGAAGGGTGTTTGCTGGTGGCCTCAGATTCTGGGCCAGCGTCATCCTTTGGTGGCTGGGAGTGGGGTGCTCACCAATCCTCTCACTCTGTCCTCCTGCAGATGTGCCAGGCCTTCATGCCTCCTCCCACATTGGGCACCTGCAGCAGGAGGCTCACTGGGCCCTGTGTGAAGTCCTGGAGCCCTGGTACCCAGCAGGCCAAGGCCGCTTGGCACGGGTCCTCCTCACGGCCTCCTCTCTTAAGAGCATTCCATCCAGCCTTCTTGGGGACCTCTTCTTTCGCCCTATCATTGGAGATGTAGACATCACTGGACTCCTCGAGGACATGCTTTTGCTGAGGTGACCTGCAGAAGCTTGCAGTGCTGATTTGGCCTGGCTGTCCCCAACAGAGAGTCAACGCTCCTGGAGAGGAAAGCCTGCTAGATAGCATTCAGCCCCCCAGGAGGCTCACTCAGCCACACCCCAACTTGGACTTCCACAGTTTGGACACAGTACTCCAGCTATCTGGTAGGCCCTTGGTGGTCCCCAGAGCCTCTGGGCCAAGAATGCTGTCCCCTCTGGGGATGGTTTGGAAGTTTGACTGTTTGGAAGTTAGATTGCTCACTGGGGCAGAATTCTTCCTGACTTTGTACAGAGCTAAATTAAGTTATTGTTTTTTGTAATAAAAGGTGTGATGCCCTTGGAGCCTGACACTGTAGTTTGTACATTTGAAAGGAACCAGCTCCCTCTGGATCCCCTTCCTTCCCCTACCAGAGAGACCCTAAGGGAAGGAAACACAGGGGCCCAGGAGACAAGCCTCAGACAGCTGGGGTATTAATTTTTCATTGGGATGGTGACTCCATTTCTTGGGATGAGATTTGTTTGGCATCTGGATCTGAATCCAGGAGATAGTATCAGTTCTTAATACCTTTACTTCCTTGCTTTTACTTTTGGGAGGAGAGGGTTTCTTTCCTATCCCCAGGTCCTCCACTAAACCACCAGGGCTCCTGTTCCCTGCCAGGCTCCCTCTCATCCGAGGGAAAGTCGGATCACAGCCAGTTGTGAAGCCGTCCCTGTGGACTGGGGTGTAGCTCAGTGGTAAAGCATGTTTGGCATATGGAAGGCCCTGGGTTCAATCCCAGCAGCAAAGACAGAAAGAGAGGTGGGGCAGAAAAAGAAGAAACGAAGTAATGAAGGAAGCAGCCCATTTCAAATTGAAACAGACAAGGTCACTGTGATTTCTGCAGTTTGGGAGTTTGGGATCATTCACATCCCCCATTTCTGTAGCCAACAGAAGAGGGTGGTCCGTTATCCTCCCAATGCAAGGGCACGAGGCACCTAGGCTGGCCTGGAAGCTGCTTAGAGGCTGGGGCAGGCCGAGGTTTAGCTGGCCACAGTGGTATGATCAGGCATTGTTGTTAAAGTTTGAAATACTTTCATGACAGTTGGTTCACAGCTACTGCCCTGGCCCACCCACCAGTCCCCTTCTACTGCCCCTCTGTCCTGTCCTGTCCAATGTCCCTTGGACATTCCCATCGTCTAGCCACTCCAGAGGCTGAGCCATGGCCTCTAGCACCGCTTCATTCAGAGCACAGCTTGGGGCTGTCCTAATTGGTCAATATCTGTTTCTCAATGTTTGTTAAATATTTTGACCTGGTCACCCTGGTCAGGGTGAATGACCTGAAGGGTGGACAGGAGGTAATGATAACAACACAAATGCCTATAGGACTTTCAGGTCTCCTCCTTTCTCCAGCAATAAGGTCTGTCCTGACCAGGCCCCACCTCCATTACCACCACAGTTTGGATTCTTCTCACGGGTACAAGTTAATTATTGCTCACTGAGAGAGGTCATTCTCTCAGGGACAACAGTCTAGGAGTCATCATTCAGGCCTCTTTCTTTGTCTTCTTCTTTTTTTTTTTTTT
>NW_026000082.1:34872383-34876704 GCF_001458135.2 Marmota marmota marmota
TGTCTCTCTCTCTCTCTCTCTCTCTCTCTCACACACACACACACACACACACACACACACACACACCTCCATCCACACCACACAGCACAGAAAAGCATGGCTCAGATATACTTGGTCAACAACACGCTGCAGACCCAAACACATTCACACAACAAAACACATTCTTTTTCAAATTTCCTCCTATCCCTCCATGGGGATGGGTAGCTAAACTCCCATTTCTCATCTTTATTCTTTGAGTCGTTCCCTGTGCCCTAGCTCTAAGTCTTGTGCTAGGAACATAAATTGTCTCAATAGAGACAATTATGGAACAATATAAGGATAATATTGCTTTCTCCATGAGATCACAGGCTTTTCAAAGGTGGGGGGCTGTGTCTCCATTATAACTATCCTGGGGTAAGACCTGTGTCTTAGTTTCAGGGAGGGAAGAGAAGGAAACAGGCCCAGACAGGGTATGGAACTTACTCATGGTCTGGGCTGTTCACTGTCTGGGCTGAGATTTGAGCTGAGACTCATGTGACTCCAGAGGCCAGGTTCTTGCCAACAGCATTGGCTGGCATGAGTCATGGCCAGGATCAGGCTGTCTGGAGCCAGCTGAGCCACTGCTTACTGACCGTTTACCTCTCAGCCATGATCCCTGTCCTCAGGCCCAGCCAGGGCTGATTCACTGGAAAGCAGGAGGGTGGCTGTGGCTCTGGGTCAGCCTAAGTTACCATTTTATTGCCTCGTTATCTCTATCCTCATTAGCCAAATCATTGAGTGCTTATTAAGCAGTCAGGCAGCTCACATGTGCTGTGCCCTCACTGACTCACTTTGCCCTTGGGCATCTGCATATCCTATTATCCATCCATCCATTTGTTCACCCCATCATTCATTGTCTCTTGATCTCCACTTGTACCAGACCTTGTATTAGATGCCAGGAACCAGAGCACACAATAAATAAGATACAGTTCTTGCCCTCATACAACATCCTACCCCTGGCAGAGGAAGACACAGAATTAAATATAACATGAAGAGATCTGAACTGTGTGAGAGGAACACACCACAGGCAGCTGGAATAATTCAATCTGAATGGAGGTAGGAAAAATGCTTCATTCAATTGGTGACTGTTTTGAGAATGAATACAGGTTTGCAAGGATGGGCATTCTGAACCGAGGGAATGACTTATGCAAAAGCAGAGAGGTGTCAGAGAACAAAGGGAATGGAATGATCAGCACACTGATGCACACACAGACTGCATCAGAGTAACATAGCAGAGAACAGAAATTCCAGTGAAACTGGTGGAGACCAGACTAAGATCTCAAGGGAATCCAGGTTAACAAATGGGACCTCCTATTCCTGACAGACATGGCCAGAGGAAAGCCCAGGCTGTGGCATCTTTAAAGAGTTGGATTAGGCTGGGCATGGTGGCACATACCTGTGATCCTAGCAGCTCAGGAGGCTGAGGAAGGAGGATCCTGAATTCCAAGCCAGCCTTAGCAACTTTGAGCGAGGCCCTAAGAAATTCAGCAAGACCCTGTCTCTAATAAAATACAAAAAGGGGCTGGGGATGTGGATCAGTAGTTAAGTGCCCCTGGGTTTAATACCCACTACAAAAAAAAAAAAAAAAAGCATTGGGCAGGGGGCTAGGGGTTGGGGTTGTATCTCAGTTGTATAGCAGTTGTCTATCATGTTGGAGGCCCTGGGTTTGATCCCTAGCACCACAAAATAACAATAATTAGCAAAACAAAACAGTGACAACAAAAAAGAAAACCCCCAGAGTCAGGAATGATCAACTAAAGAATAAACAGCAACTGGGCTGGGGACATAGCTCAGTTGGTGGAGTGCTTACCTTGCATGCACAAGGCCCTGGGTTCAATCCCCAGCACCACAAAAAATAAATAAATAAATAAAATAAGATAAATAAACAGCAGCTAAACTCCTTCTCTTCCTCACCCGACTATGAGGTGAAATGATGAGATATATGGCCTGTGTATTCTCCAAAGAAAGTGGCCCCACTTTACCTAGAGGGAGTTCATGGCCATACTCAGGGGCGTAGCCCCATGTTAGTGCCAGCAATATTCATTCCATCATTCATTACCTCCAAACCTCCCCCTCAACATTCATTCCATGACTTACTAAGTCTACTATGTACTGAGCATCCTGCTAGGTCCTAGAAATTTAGTTCCACAAATCGCAATTATGAGTAATTGTAAGTGTACAACTTCTTGGTCATCTCACAGCTTTTCCATAGCATGTCATCATTATTTTGGCTTTCATCATTTGCTATTAAACAAATGATGTTTTTTGTAATAAAAGGTGTGATGCCCTTGGAGCCTGACACTGTAGTTTGTACATTTGAAAGGAACCAGCTCCCTCTGGATCCTCTTCCTTCACCTACCAGAGAGACCCCAAGGGAAGGAAACTCAGGGGCCCAGGAGTCAAACCTCAGACCTGCAGACCCAGGGGCGGCACCACTCTACCACTGACCTATACCCTAGCCCTTTTTAAAAAAAAATTTTTTTATTTTGATGCAGGGTCTCACCAAGTTGCCAAAGCTGTCCTTGAATTTGCCATCCTCTTGCCTCAGGCTCCTCAGTAGGTGGGATTACAGGTTTGCACTACCACACCTGGCCAATTTCCAGATTTTTAAAGGTAGTAGTTACTTTTGTGGTGATCATATAGATACATATATATGTAATGAATAAAAAGATAAAAACATTCTAATGTTGTGTGCAGAGACATGGGAGGCTGAAGCAGGAGGATTGAAAGTTCAAGGCCAGTCTCAGCAATATAGCAAGGCCCTGAGCAACTTATCAAGATCCTCTCTCAAAATAAAAATAAAATATTAACAGGGCTGGGGATGTGGCTCAAGCGGTAGCGTGCTCGCCTGGCATGCATGCGGCCCGGGTTCGATCCTCAGCACCACATACAAACAAAAGATGTTGTGTCTGCCGAAAACTAAAAAAAAAATAAATATTAAAATTCTCTCTCTTAAAAAAAAAAATTCACTCACAGACAGCTAAAATTTTGACAATGTGATTTTCATTTTCATCATTTCCATATATTTGCTCCATGACTGTGAGTGGTCTGTGCTTCCTCAGGGATGCTAAGTTCTCTCATCTCTAAAAATTAAATAAATAAATAAATAAATTAATTAATTAATTAAATAGTAATAAAAAGGGGCTGGAGACATAGCTCAGTGGTAGAGTGCTTGCTTAGTATGTCTAAAGCCCTGGGTTCAATCTCCAGCACCTCCAAACCTCCCCCTCAAAAGAGAACAAAACAAAAACAAACAAAGAGCAAATCTAGATTCAATGAGACTTGGATTACTACAAAGGAAGAAAGGCCTTATTGCAATTAGGGGGACGGGGATTTTTGCAGTAGGGACTCTGACCTTGACCATGAGATTGGCAAGGGTTAGGTAAACAGGGGTTTTCTTTCATAGGAAGATTTGAAAGAATGGGTGTGAGGAAGTGGGATGACCAGAAGAAGCATCAACGGTCAGTAGATTAGAGAATGTTTTACCCTTAAGCCAACCTATTTTCAGGAGGGGCTGTTGAGGAGGAGTTGCGCTGGCTCAAGCTGAGATTGGGCCAGAGTTCAGGGACCTGGGGAAACAAGAGAAGTTAAACCAAAGTTGGTTAACAAGTATTTTGTTCTGATTGATCAATGGGGACAGTAAGTTCATCTAAACTTTTATGAGGCAAAGAATTGGAATTTGGAATCTGTGTCTGGCTTTGTTACAGGTCAACATGGGAACATCCATGAATCTAATCTAAGTCCTATGGAGAAGTGTGATTTGATTCTTCACAGAAAACTGTTCCAGAACACAAAAGAATAGGGGAGGGGATGAGTAGGAGTCCTTAATTTCCACCGTTTTCCAGGATCACAGGACTGTGTGCACAGTGTCATTACATCTCCTGATAAACATAATTTCAATAATTTCTTCATAGTATATGCCTGAAAGTAGAATTGCTGGGTCAAGACAGGGGCTGGAGGTGCAGCTCATACAGCTTCACTTTACTAGATTGCCGCAGTCCGGCTGCAGCAAAATAACCAGGGGGTGACGAACAACTTGTGAACGTTGATACAGCAGGAGTGGGAGCCGTTTATTGCAGGACAGGAGCAGTATTTATACATTCCACACAGCTTATCTAATTAGCATAAACTAGATACATCAGTCAACCAATAAGGAATCTCCACACTTAATGGCTTGCTTTTGTTACTTCTCCAACCACTCCCTCTGGTATTTTGCCAGGCACCATCCAGACTTGTTTACGAACTTTAACATTCCCCTGGCAAAATGCCAGGTGTTATTTTGACTTGTTTACAGACTCTAACA
>NW_026000082.1:34878931-34882860 GCF_001458135.2 Marmota marmota marmota
CCCCCCAAAAAGATAATGGACTGGGCCTACATGCTCAAAAATAAAGGCACCTTTCCCGAGGGGTGGCTAAGATAAGTTACACCTCTCTGTTTACTACTCAGAGGTTAGGTCATTTCTGGACAGAGCTTCAGGCCCAACTTGAACCTTAGTTTAACTTAGGAATTAACAAAGGAGAGAAGCCTATTCAGATGCTCCATCATCCATTTTTCAGTTTATTTGATCCTCTCTGAGATCTTTTCTCAGAGAAGTTGATTTTGCACTGACAAAAAAGGAAATCAAGTTTTTGTCAACCTAATATAAGCAGTAGAGAGACTGGTTCTTCAAAAAAAAAGTTTATTTGGGAGCAAAGAGGAATTGCAGTCGGGGATCCATGTGCCATGGTGAACCTTGGAGGGCCTTAAGTGTATCAGGGAGGCAAAGGTAGACAAGGGTCTCAAAGGCGAAATGTGGAAGGTTACCTAAATTGTTTTGAAACAATGATCCTTGCTTATAAGGATCAATAATAAGGGTGGAGTCAGTTCAAGATTGAACAGGCAGTTGTTGGGTAGATGTCCTTATAGAAGTATTTTTGTTTAAGGTTCATAGTAGCTTTTGTGCAAGGTTGTGGTTTGGCAGTCTTGCAATAGTGCCTTTTATCAGGGAAATGTGGGTGAAGACCTCCTGCCTCCTCCATTTTGTTAATGTTTGGCATAAGTGTTTCCATTTTGATCTGACAATTTTCATATAGCCCTTTTGCACTCTCTTTGACACCCTTCCAATTTCTTTGCTTTGGATAGTTCCCACTTGCTTTGGTAATCATTTGGGGAAATAGGAAATACAGTGCATAGTCCTCCCATTTATTCATTTAACAGATGGCTATATTTCTAGACCTAATGTGATGCTAACTGGTATGCAGAGAACAGTTGGACACTCTGTGCTCAGAATCCACAGAGAAAAACAGATTTAGAAAGAGGTAATTGTGAGAGTTGTTATTCTAATTATTAATAGTTACTGGGTTAACTCTGTGTACTGTACTAGGCCTTTCATTTTCTTACTTTGGGTATATTGTACTAGAGATTGAATGTAGGTCTGCTGTGCTACTGAGCTACATTCCCACCCCATTTTATTTTATTTTAATTTTGAGACCAGGTCTTGGTAAATTGCCCAGGCTGGCCACAAACTTGTGATTCTCCTGCCTCAGCCTCGGTGGCTGGGATTACTGGCATGCACCACTGGGCCTGGCTTTATTTATTTATTTTTAAGAGACAGAGTCATTAGTGGGATGTAGTGGCACACATCTGTGATCCCAGTGACTAGGGAAGCTGAAGCAGGAGGATCTCAAGTTTGAGGCCAACCTCAACAATTTAGCAGGGCCCTAAGCAACTTAGTAAGACCCTGCCTTAAAAGAAAAACAAAAGGGAGAGGGATGTGACCGAGTGGTAAAGTGCCTCTAGGTTCAATCTCTAGTACCAAAAAGAGAAAAAGAGTGTCTGTCTCACTTTGTTGCCCACACTGAGACAATCCTCCTGCCTCAGCCACTTCATTGGCCCAAATGGCTACATTTATTTTTTTAATGTGTGCTGATGATCAAACCCCATCACTGAGTCACACTTCCAGCCCATCATTTTCTTTCTTTTATTTTCCTTATTTCTTTCACAGTACTAGGAATTGAATCCAGGGGAACTCTACTAGTGAGCTAAATCCTTAGTCTTTTTTTCTTTTTTTTTCAAATAAGGTTTCCCTAAGTTGCTGAGGCTGACCTACAACTTGTAATCCTCCTGCCTCAGCCTCCTGAATGACTGAGATTACAGGTGTGCCTCACCATGCCTGGCCAGCCTTTTATTGTCTTATTGATCCCATACAACAATTCTATGAGATAGAAACTATTGTTATTCCCATTTTATAGGTGAGAAAACTGAGGAATGCAGAAGTTTGTGACTTGCCCAAGATTACAGAGCTAATAAGTGTCAGAGCCAGAATACAAACCTGTGTCTGCTGTAGAGCCTATGTTTTTTTTTTTTTTTGGTACTAGGGATTGAACGCAGGGGCACTCAACCACTGAGCCACATCCCTAGCCCTATTTTGTAAGACAGGGTCTCACTGAATTCCTAGTGCCTCGACATTGCTGAGGCTGGCTTTGAACTCGTGATCCTCCTGCCTCAGCCTCCTGAGTTGCTGGGATTACAGGCGTGTGCCACAGTGCCCAGTTTTTTTTTTTGTTTGTTTGTTTGTTTGTTTTTAACAAGGGCTTACTATATATCCTAGACTGACCTTGAACTCCTGGGCTCAGGTGATTCTCCTGCCTCAGCCTCCCGAGTAGCTGGGGCTGTAGGTGCACACCACCACCACACCCTGTTAGAGCCTATGCTTCTTATTAAGTACTGTGAGTGACAGGAGGGAGGAACTGAATTCCTAGAGACCTTAGGAAATGTAGCTTTTAATCTAGATATTGAAAGTAGTAAGAATTATAGGAAAGTATGGTGTTCATAGTAAATGGCATTTGGAGACACAGAGATGAAAAATTCTGTGGAACTTTCTGGGTATGTTAAATTGTTTGGTGTGGCTAGAACACTGGCTATGAGAGAGTGCAGGAGAAGAGAGTTGGTGATAGTTGAGATGCTAAAGGTCAGTATGAAGCTGGGGGTGTGGCTCAGTGGTATACTACATGCTTAGAATGTACAAGGCCCTACAATCTCTAGCACCGAGAGGGAGAGAGAGGGAGAGAGAAGTCTGGTGCAGGTACACACCTATAATCCTAGTGATTTGGGAGACTGAAGTAGGAGGTTTACAAATTCAAGGGCAGCCTCAGCAATTTAGCAAGGCCCTAAGCAACTCAGACCCTGTCTCAAAAAATAAAAAGGACTGTAGATGTAGCTCAATGGTAAAGCTCCCCTGGGTTCAAACCCCAGTGCCAAAAACAAAAAACGGAGGAGGAGGAAAAAAGGTCAGCAGGAGCCAAATCTGTGAGAAACTTATGTGCTCAGCCAAGGTGATGAGAAGTGGCATGAAACTGCTGTAGGGAGGGACTCAGAGAAGTTTGAAAGGGAACTTCAGTAGGGTAATGGATTTAAACCTTGACTGATTTCTGGCTCAAGTATTACTGGAGGCTTCTGGTTTTCAAAGTCCATTCTTCTTTCTTCTCAAGGTTTGGGCTCTTTTCCATTTAAGACCCGGAAGGAACTACAGAATCGGAAGGCCAAGAATGAAGTCTTCACCCTGGCTGACCTGAGGCAGCTGCCAGAACTGAACCCACCAGTGCTGATGCCTAATGGGAATGTGGGGACTCCCCTACGGGTCTTTTTGGAGTTGATTCGGGCCTGCCGCCTACCACCCCGAATCATCACCCAGCTGCAGCTCCAGTTCCCTAAGACGGGGTCCTCTCGCCGCTACGGCAATGTGCCCTTTGAGTATGAGGACTCAGAGACTGTGGAACAAGAAGAGCATGTGTACACAGCCGAGGGCGAGGAAATACCCCAGGGAACCTGCCTGGCAGATACACCAGCTGGTCCTTTTGAAGATCTAGAGGATGAAAGGGAAAAGGAGGAAGAAGAGTCTCACTCAGATGATGTGAGTACACTATACACCCTGTCCTTGTTGGCAGCTTAAAGAGGCCAGAGCATTAATAATACTATGTTTCAATTATATATTACAAGGATTTAAAAAAAATTTTTTTTTTTAGTTGTAGTTGGATATTTATTTATTTTTATGTGGTGCTGAGGATCGAACCCAGTGCCTCACATGTGCTAAGCAAGCGCTCTGCTGCTGAGCTCCATATATTACAAGGATTCTTTTTTTTTTTTTTTTTTTATTAAAATTTTTTTTTAAGGAGAGAGAGAGAGAATTTATTTTTAATATTTATTTTTTAGTTCTCGGCAGACACAACATCTTTTGTTTGTATGTGGTGCTGAGGATCGAACCCAGGCCGCACGCATGCCAGGCGAGCGCGCTAC
>NW_026000082.1:34887652-34892083 GCF_001458135.2 Marmota marmota marmota
ATTTTTTATTATTTATTTTTTTTAGTTTTCGGTGGACACAACATCTTTGTTTGTATGTGGTGCTGAGGATCGAACCCGGGCCACACGCATGCCAGGCGAGCGTGCTACCGCTTGAGCCACATCCCCAGCCCAGGGATCGAGCTAATTTTTACATGGGTTTTGGGAGGATGTTTAAGATCCAAATTTTTGGAGGATGGCACTCAGGCAAGAGCAGTTGAACTCTCTATGCTCTTTCGGGGTTCTTTGTTCCCCACGGTGGATTCCCTGACAGTGAACCCAAACAAAAAGCTAGGAAACAGGCTTACTTTTATTGTATATGAGAGAGCAGTCATCCCTTTTTGGAGTGAAGGATCAGTGGGATGGACAGAAAAACACCTCAGTTCCAATTCTGAATTACCCTCCTGAAAATACAAACAAAAGCCTCAGATTCTGGACCATGTTTAGCTGTCAACAGAATTGGCAGTTCTTAACCCACTCTGCTGAATGCTTTTCTCTCTCTGCAGACTTTGATGAACAGACAGCTGATGACTGGGATGTGGACATGAGTGTGTACTACGACAAAGGTACAGGGCAAGGGGTGGCAAAAGGGGTAGAACTGTTGTCCTGGCCTTGGGGTGACACTTTGCCAGGCGTGCTTAGCTGACTGAAACAGATAGGAGACCAGCTCCTTTGCTGTCTTCAGGGGACTGGTTCCATGATCCTCACAGATACCAAAATCTGCAGATACTCATGTCCCTTATGTAATAAAATGGCACAGTATTTGCTTACAGCATACACACATCCTTTCATATGCTTTACGTTATCTCTTAAAAAAAAAAAATATCTTCAGATGACTTAATACAATGCAAATGCTATAACCATATTATATTGTATAATTTGGGGAAAAAAAGTTCCAGAGTATTTTCAATCCACGGTTGGTTGTATCCACAGATGCAGAACCAGTAGATATAGAGGGCTGACTACTTGACATCTTGAGTACTTTAAGTGTTGGCTGTTTTTTTTTTTTTTTTTTTGGCTGTGTGAGGAGAAAGGACACATGAGGACAGTCCTCAGGGAGGTCTGAGTCTGATGAGTAGGCCCTGGTGAAGTGGGGTGATCAGGAACTCAGGCTCTGATCAGAGCATAGCTCTGAAGTAAAAAATTACCTGGGGTTGGGGGGAGACCTGGGTTCTGATTTCATCTGTCATTTGTTGGCTCTGTGAGTTTTCTGTACCAAAATTTCTTTATCTGTATGATGAGGAGAGCCATGGTTCCTACTCTTGGCACACTCCCCTCTAATGAGTGAAAGAAGGTAATATAATTGGATACCAAGAAAATATATCAGTAAATCTTGTGAGGGGATCCTAGAAACCTGGTCCCTCCCCTGCCCCTTCATTGAGAAGAACCCTCTGCAAACTGGGTTCTGGTTCCTCAGATGGTGGAGACAAGGATGCCCGAGACTCTGTCCAAATGCGGCTAGAACAGAGACTCCGTGATGGCCAGGAACATGGCTCTGTGATTGAACACCAGGTGGGCACCTTTGAGCGCCACACAAAGGTGAGTGAGCACTGTGCCCATTCCACTGACCCCTTTCTTTTCCTTCTTTGTCTTCATTCCTTGTCCCATCCCCAATCCTCATGCTCTAGGAAGGAGCCCCATTTCTTGAATCTTGTCCCTTCTCTCTACAGGGCATTGGCCGGAGAGTGATGGAGCGGCAGGGCTGGGCTGAGGGCCAGGGTCTGGGCAGCAGTTGCTCAGGAGTACCTGAGGCCTTGGATGGTGATGGCCAGCATCCCAGATGTAAGCGTGGATTGGGGTAAGTGTGGCTTAGGGATTTCCCAGGGACTCAAGCCAGCCTTCCTGCTAGTTTTGGGATAGGTGCTGAGTATCCTAGGGGATGAACTTCAAAGCAAAGTTAGAAGGAAAAAGTGGATCTGAGCCGGACGTGGTGGTTCACACCTGTAATCCCAGCAGCTCGGGAGGCTGAGGCACAAGGATGGCGAGTTCAAAGCCAGCCTTAGCAATGGTGAGGCACTAAGCAACTCAGTGAGACCCTGTCTCTAAATAAAAAATACAAAATAGGGCTGGGGATATGGCTCAGTGGTTGAGTGACCCCAGGTTCAATCCCTGGTACCAAAAAAAAAAGTAGATCTGGCACTATTCATTTTTATTTTAGACCAAGCCCTAAGACAAGGTAGTCATTGATCTCCTGGGAGAGTTTTTACTTTTAGTCTGAGTTTGGACTTGAAAACTGTTAGGGAGTCTGTAGTGATGTGATAGAAGTTCTATCTGTGGTCCCTTGTTGCTGATACTATCTATCAATAGATAGATCTGGAGGCTGGAGAGCAAAATTCCAGATTTAAAGCTCTTTTTGGGGGGCTGGATGTGTGGCTCAGTGGTAGAGTGCTTGCCTGGTATGCACAAAGCTCTGGGCTGGATTCCCAGCAGAGGAGTACCCCCCCCCCCGAAAAAAAAAGGCAGCTGTGTCTTTCAGACACAGATATGTAGCAGCTATTTCCCTGTCCTTTTCCAACCCCTTTACTGAGTTTTCAGAGAGAGCAGCCCTCTTATTGAGAGCTCTTTCCAGGTACCATGGAGAGAAGCTTCAGCCATTTGGACAACCGAAGAGGCCCCGTGGAACTGGCTTGGGGCTCATCTCCACCATATATGATGAGCCTCTACCCCAGGACCAGAGGGAGTCACTGCTCCGACGTCAGCCACCCACCAGCATGAAGTTTCGGACAGACATGGCCTTTGTGAGGGGTTCCACTTGTGCCTTGGACACCCCCTCAGAGCCTAAGTGAGGGTTGGAGGCTTCCTTGCAGGATGACAGCCCTCTGCCTGGGCCTTGTTTACTACCGAAGCAGAAAGGAGTCTGGAAGCAGCAATCCCTGGCTGCTTGTCCGTTCTCTACCTCAGGGCTTTTTACAGCCCCCAATCCTTGGATATTAGGGCTTAAGGACCTTTCCTCATTCGTCTCCTACCCTTAGTCCCTGTTTGGGCTTGCGCAGTACCTTGAGCTGGACTGCCCGAGACCATTAGCACAATCTTCACTGGGGGTCTGAAGGAAGCCCCATGGAGGTCAGAGAGAGGGCGAAAGGAGAGGATTTGTGGTCCCTGGAAGAGAAGGTTTTTGGACAGACCATCCACCGCCTCTGCCCCCACTGGCTGGGACCCAGCTACGGGGAGTCCGCCTGAGGTGGCCCGGGCCTGCGACGTAATGGGAGAATAAAAAGGTTTATGACCGGACATCGCTTTTCTCTTCTTATCCGGGCCTGGGGAAAAGTCAGAGGATCGAGACTGGTGCTGTTCGGCTCGCCAAGTCCCCAAGACAGACCCACGCTCCCACAGCGAAAGTCCCTTCTGTGTGGCCACGCCCAGCTTGGTAGCGCCGCTGCCTTAGGGCGGGACTTCCTCTCCCGGCCCCGCTGCTTCCGACGCCGCCCGGAAGTCGAGAGCTGGTGCCTTCAGTACCGGCCCCCTTTGCTGCCCTTTCCTGGCGCGGGTTCCCTGGGTTGCGGTCGTCATTCCCTGCAGAGACCACGTCTGTGGTCTCCCGCCCGTAGTTTCATCTCCTATACAGGTGTCCGCCCTGTTTTCCCGTTGGGTTCATCTGTTCGGTTCCGGACCACGTTCTCCCCATGGCGGGAGCCGCTCCGGCCACGGCCTTCGGGCAGGCTGTGATCGGCCCGCCGGGCTCAGGAAAGACCACGTATTGCCTGGGCATGAGTGAGTTCCTGCGCGCGCTGGGCCGGCGCGTGGCGGTGGTGAACTTGGACCCGGCCAACGAAGGGCTGCCATACGAGTGCGCTGTGGACGTGGGCGAGCTAGTGGGACTGGGTGATGTGATGGATGCGCTGAGGCTGGGACCCAACGGCGGCCTGCTTTACTGCATGGAGTACCTGGAAGCCAACCTGGACTGGCTGCGGGCCAAGCTGGACCCACTCCGCGGCCACTACTTCCTCTTCGATTGCCCAGGCCAGGTGGAGCTGTGCACGCACCACGGCGCCCTTCGCAGCATATTCTCGCAGATGGCTCAGTGGGATCTCAGGGTGCGTCTCGGTTTGGGCAGGTCCATTTTGCAGGTGGAGCAACTAAGGAAGACAGGGTCCACGCCCTCATGTTACACAGTGAGCTAGGGACCAAGTTGCTTTGAAGTAAAAACAGTTATGAGCTCCAATTTTGTCTCTGCCACTGACTCGCTGTGTGTTCTGGGTGGGATCTCTTTGAACTTCTGTTTTCTTACCTGTAAAACGATATGTTGGTACCCAGTTTGACACTTTGGGAAATAGGGAAGGAGTTTTATATATAAAGTTGGTGGACAAGAGTAAGTGGAAGAATGGAGGCAGATGTATTGTTGGGATTTGAATTTGTTGTCCACTTAGAGCTTTGTGCCAGGCATTTTATTTAAAAAAAAAAAAGGGGGGGGGGGGAAAAGGACTTCTGTAATTT
>NW_026000082.1:34895122-34942750 GCF_001458135.2 Marmota marmota marmota
TTTTTTTTTTTTTTTTTTTTTTTTTTTGCCTCCATTGGGTGTAGGGAGCCAGGGCCTCATGCTTAGTAAGTGTCTATGTTACCACCAAGCAACATCCTCAGCCCTTCAGTCCTCAGGTCTTCAGCCTGATGCTGGCTGCTCCTGAACCCTGGTTTCTCCCCTTAGCCTTCAACCTGGACTACTACACAGAGGTCCTTGACCTCTCCTATCTGCTTGACCACCTGGCTTCTGACCCTTTCTTCCGCCACTACCGCCAGCTCAACGAGAAACTGGTGCAGCTCATTGAAGACTACAGCCTGGTCTCCTTTATCCCTCTGAACATACAGGTACTGAGAGATCTCTTCCCCTTGGCAATACACTCTGGCATGCCTGGGATTCATTAGCCAAGGGCATATAAAGCTTTCAGAGCTTAAACAATGGTCTCTGTCTTGAGTCTATCATTGGGCTCTCTTGTATTCTGGAGCAGGTCCTGTAGTGGGCAGGATTTAGTTTGCCCTATCTGTTGTATATCACTGGATCCTCTCTACACATTTTTTCCTCAGTGTGAAAATGGATGAATGCAGAAAGTTATCAACAAGGGACTTGACTAGTAACAAGTGTGATTAGGCCCATTTATCTGGGTAACTGTTGACTTTGCAAAGCAGTATCCCACCTCTGTGCGTCTCATCTTGCTTTCTGCAAAGATACGTAGGAAACACAGATGCTGTTAGATTCCTTTGCAGTTGGTAGACTTGAACTAACTTGTCTTATTTCTTTTTCTTTTCTGTTTTTTTTGTCTTTCTTTATTTTCGTGTGTGTGTGTGTGTGTGTGTGTGTTTACTGGGGATTGAACCCAGGCCTGAGCTACATCCCCAGTCCTTTTTATTTTGAGACAAAGTCTTTATAATTTTCTGAGGGTCCTACTAAATATTTGAGGCTGGCCTTGAACTTACAATTCTCCTGCCTCCAGAATTACTGGGATTACATGTGTGTGCCACACCCCCAGACCTTTTTATTTTTATTTTGAGAGCAGGTCTTGCTAAGTTGTTGAGGCTGGCCTCAAATTTGTGATCTTCCTGCTTCGGCCTCCCAAGTAGCTAGAATAAACCCAGTGGACTGAATGTTCATAAAGGAGCTTATCCATTCTGATCCGGATGGGTTGGTAGTCAGGAAAGATGGGATTTAGCTAGGCCTCTGGGACACACAGAACTACTCCAGGAAGCTACATGCACAAGAGCATTATGAGTGAGGAGTGAGGAGGATGTGTTTGGAGATTGTAGGCCATTTGGTATAGCCTCAATTCTGCATACCTGTCTTTCACTCATTTATTTATTCTCCATGCTCAGGACAAGGACAGCATCCAGCGAGTCCTACAGGCTGTGGATAAGGCCAACGGCTACTGTTTTGGGGTACAAGAGCAGCGAAGCTTGGAGGCCATGATGTCTGCCGCAGTGGGAGCTGACTTCCATTTCTCCTCGTATCCTTACTCCCTAGACTCACCTGCTTCCTGGCCACAGTTGGAGTATAAAGCATGGGGTGCAGGAATGGCCATGGGAGGTGCCATCACCACCCTGGTGGTGACCAGTTGGCTCTCTGGTGACTATCTTTCTTATGTGCAAAGGTTGGTCCCTTAGAATGCTTCAGGGTGGCTGTACTCAGAACAAAGGAGGATATTGACTGGAAATGTAGTAGCTACAGAGGCCTAAAAATGTAAGGGCATTTGCTCACTAGGGAAAAGTGCAAAGGGTTCAGTTTGCCTGGTGTGTTGCATGTGAAGGGGGAAGAGATGCCGGCATGAGGGAAAGTGGGCAGGACTCGCAGTGGAGGGCCTGAGTGTTCTGCTGGAGTGCGGCCGTCAGCTCAGGGCAGAGAGCCAGCGTTCAGTAAGTACTAAGAGTTGGACCCCCGAGTTTATGGCTTAGACAGTGGGATGTGCTAGTTAACTGGGATGAGGAGGAGGAGGATGGGTGGGTAGGGAGATGCACAGGTGTAATCCCAGCGACTTGGGAGGCTGAGGCAGGAGGGCTGCAAGTTTGAAGCAAGCCTGGGCAACTTAGTGAGACCCTGTCTTAAAATAAAAAAAATAAGGGCTAGGGATGTGGCTCAGTGGTCTAGCACCTGTGGATTCACTTCCTAGAATCCCCCCACATACACACAAAAGGAGGGGGCAGGTTTCTCATTTGAAGGGATGAGAGCTGGCAGATGTGCTATTTAAGAGGGTCATTGGACATCTAGAGCTGTCTAAGAGACAAATCTTTGGAACTGGGTTATTGACCAGTAGGGGTGTCCCTCAGGTCACAGAGGCTATGGTCTGAGAGATTCAGCATCTACATAAGAAGCTGGAGACAAAGGGGGCTCCAGAGTCCTTGGGTATAGAGGAAAGTAATTCTAGCCAACACTTATTCAGGCCGTTTTACATGTAGGAAACAAAACTCCAAGGACAAATGAGTTATAAAATGATGGCAGTAAGATGGGCATGATACCACACACCAGTAAACCCAGATTCTTAGGAGGCTGAGGCTGAAGGAGTGCAAGTTCAAGCCCAGCTTTGGCAACATTGTGAGACCCTGCCTCGGAAAACTAATAAATTAATTATGGCAGTACAATGAGCAGGACCAAGGAGCTGCTTCACACATGCAGTCACTTTCTGCAGCCAAGAAGAGATTTATCATTTTATTTGAGCCTCCATATGTTCTTTTCCTGGCAATGAAGTGACAAATTTTATTGAGGACCTACTATATGCCAACCACAATACTAGGAACTTCATATTCACAGTCTCATTTGATCCTCACAACAGCTTTCAAGTGATATTTTACAGAGAAGAAAAAAGGAATGGCAAAAATCAGAATTTGAGAGGCTGGCTTGTAGCTCAGTGGTAGATTACTCACCTTGCATGTGGAAGGCACTGGGTTCGATCCTCAGCACCACATAAAAGTAAAATTAAGGCATTGTATCTATCTACAACTAAAAACATACATATTTAAAAAAATCGGGATTTGAACCTCTTCTCTCTGGCTCTGTAGCATGTGCCCTAACAAAGCTGGAAGGTTAGCGCTCTCTGGTCCTCTGATCTTCAGCTATGAGGGAAAGAAACAAATATAGACACATATACATCTGGAGGCTTTAGAGACTTCTCAGACCTAATTGGTCCCTTTTACCTGTGGCCTGAGACTTCACTTATGAGGAAAGAGGGGGATGGGAGGAGTCTGCTAGATATGGTTGGAGGGTGGGCCTCAGTAGAGGTTAAGTACCGCCCAGACCAGTCCTCCGTCCTGTGCCTACTGTCAGCCTTGACTCACCCTTCCCCAGCACGCTGGGCCTCCAAGAGAAGTACCTGGCACCCTCGGACCAGTCAGTGGAACAAGAAGCCATGCAGCTATAGCAACAAGCTGGGCCCTGATGCATAACCCAGCACTGGGGAAAGTGGAGGCTCCTTATAAGCAGCAGACAGCTCACAGGCTGCAGACCCAAGAGCAGGTCCTCCAGCTGGCAAAGGACTTCTGGACAAAAAGCCAGGCATGACAAAGAGCAGAGCACCTACAGTGCCCTCAGTGATGCCCTGGGCTCTGGGCCCTGCTGCACCAGAAGTACCACCAGCAGGCTGAACACTGGCTTTCCTTGGGTTTTGATGAAATGTACATAATAGAGTTTATTTTCTACTTTTTGTGGCTTTAAACTTTTCTTCAATCCTTCAGGCCCAGGGAATTGGGGCAGAACAAGAGACCCTCCAGAGGGTCATGTTTCTTCATACAGGTCAGTGTTTCCCCGTAGTGCAGACTCTGCTGTACGAGAGGATTGACTCCTACTCTCCAGTCATGTGCTTTTGTCACTCTTCAGTTTTAACAGTGAACTTCACACTCAGACCTTCACAGGTGACATTTCCTAGCTAAACATTTAATATTTTATTTTCGTTGTATTTATTTCATGATTTTGCTCTATTTTTGGCAAGTGTTAGCTTGTCAAAAGTTTGAAAGATTGTTTGCTTCAGATATGAAAAATGTATGCAAAGTGAGTTGTTTAAATAAAAATATTAGCCAGGCATAGTGGTGGTACACACCTGTAATTCCAGCAATTTGGGAAGCTGAGGCAGGAGGATTGCAAGTTTTAGGTCAGCCTCAGCAATTTAGCAAGACTGTCTTAAAAAAAAAAAAGAGAAAAAAGTTCTGGGTGTGTAACTCAGTGCTAAAGTACCCCTGGGTTTAATCCCCAGTTACCCGCCTCTCCAAAAGAAAGAATTAAGTTGTTATGAGGGTGTGTAAAAATTAAGATGATTTGAAGCCAGGAAATACTGCTCTGTGCTTCCTTGACCATTCTTAATGCTGGATGGGAATGACATTCATATTTCCAACCAGGAGGTGGCACCCCAGACTTATTTTTGTGGTTGTAACCTGGCTGTTGGAGGGGACTCGGCTTAGGATGGGTTGTGCCAGCTGTCTCATTTGTATACACCTTCCAGCTGGTTAACATCTGTGAAGAATTTGACAGTTTATGAAGTGCCTCCACACACATCCTCAGGTGGTTATCACCACAACCCCTGGAGATTGACAAAGCAGGGACTGTCACTAAAGCATTACCCATTTTAGAAGGGGAAAACAGATGAGGAGTTGAAACTTAAGTCAGCCTTGCTGTTTCCCAATTTTTTGAATTGTGTGTGTCTCTCCTTTGCTATTGATAGTTAACAGCCTTTGAACTGGAATATATCTCAGTGATAGAACACTTGCCTAGCATGTGTGAAGCCCCATGTTCAATCCCCAGACTTCAAAGGGGGTGGATTAGATAAGCTCTTAACCCACAGTATTTGTGGCCAAACATGAGAAAGAATTTAGGCATCTCTAAATGTTTTAAGACTACTAAATCATAAATTGAGGAGAAAGGTCGCTGGTGGTTTGAACAGTTGGATAATTCAGTTTAGGAAAATCTATTCTGAATCAGCATTAAAACAGGCACTGGCCCAGCATGGTGGCACACACCTATGATCCCAGTGGCTCGGGAAGCTGAGGCAGGAGGATCACAAGTTCAAAGCCAGCCTTAGCGAAAGAGAGATGCTAAGCAACTCAGTGAGACCCTGTCTCAATATAAAACAGGGCTGGGGATCTGGCTCAGTGGTCGAGAGCCCCTGAGTTCAATCCCTGATACCTAAAAAAAAACAGGCAACTGATCTTTGCTTCCCAATTTTGGCACCTGGAGCTGAAAGCAGAAGAGTGGGGGGCTATGAGGAGGCTCCTGTAGCTGGAACAGTATGAAAGCAGACGACCTCAGCTCCCACGCTGGGCTATAGAGGGGATAATAACTGGGTGCTCCCTCCCTAGCCTCTTTCATCTGAGGAGTTCAAAGCACCTTACCTCCATTAACACCCTGCACAGTAGGTGGGAGTACCCACAGAATAAGTCAGGGAAACTGAGGCCAGGAGGCACAGCCTGGGGCTGACTGTGAGTCACCTGTAGGGCCTGGAGCCCAGGAATCCTGACGCCCAGGCTGCTGGACAAGTCCTTCATCAGGGTGTGAGGTGGGTGCTGTGTTTTTTAAACAGTATCAATAGCTGTGGTCATGGGTTTTAATGCTTACCCATCAGAGGCTCCGACTCCCACCAAAACAAGTCAGGTGTGGGGGCTGGAGCGTGTCATTTACAACTTTATGGCCTCATATCCAAGAGCCCTATGCATTTATTCTCTCTAGTCATGGAGTAGAGATGGATGGAAATAATCCAGAACCTTATTTTCAGGCCTCAATTTTTTTCCCCCCTCAATAAATGTAGTTCCTGGGCTGGGGATGTGGCTCAAGTGGTAGTGCGCTCGCCTGGCATGTGTGCCACTCGGTTCAATCCTCAGCACCACATACAAACAAAGATGTTGTGTCCGCCGAAAACTAAACAATAAATATTTAAATTCTCTCTCTCTCTCTCTCTCTCTCTAAAAAAAAAAAAAAAAATGTAGTTCCTGGTGGTTGGGGAGAGGGGCTCACTGGTACAGTGCTTGCCTAGCACATGTGAGGCACAAGGCTCCATTCTCAGAACCATATAAATAAGAATAAATAAAGGTCGACAACTAAAAAAAATTTTTTTTAATGAAAATAAATATAGTTTCCAAGCAAAATGATTTTCATTTCCTTGTGCATGCACTGAGGTGATGGCATAGGGAAAGCACAGTATAAAGGGAGAGATGTCTGTGAGGCTCATTCAGTATGAAATGGGCAGGAAAGGACCATGTTCCAATGTGGCTGACACACAGCAGTCAACCTTATGACTATTTTTTTTTCTTTCCAGATAAAATAACTTGGAAAATGAAAAAAGAAGTAAGTCACCCACAATCCTATTTCAGAAATAATCATTAGCATTTATAATTAATAATAAATTTTTTTCCTTTTCCTTTTTTTGGGGGGCAGGGTAAGTGAATTGAACCCAGAGATACCCTACCATTGAACTATATCCCCAGCCCTTTTTATTTTATTTTATTTTTATTTTTATTTTTTTAAAATATTTATTTATTTATTTTTAGTTTTCAGCGGACACAACATCTTTGTATGTGGTGCTGAGGATCGAACCCGGGCCGCACACATGCCAGGCGAGCACACTACCGCTTGAGCCACATCCCCAGCCCCTTTATTTTTTATTTGAGACAGAATTTGGCTAAGTTGCCCAGCCCGGAACTTGCCATCCTTCTGCCTTGGCCTCCCAAGTAGCTTAGCCCAGCCAATAATAAATTTCTGATTCAGACGTATTCTTTCAATCTTATTTTTCTCTACATAAGGGTGATACCATTTATATCACTGGGATATTTTATAATTGCCTTGTTTGCTTGCTTGTTTTGGTACTGGGAGTAAAATCCAGGGCCTTGTGCAAGCTGAGGCGAGTGCTCTGCTCCTGAGCTACATCCCCAGATCTTTTTATTTTGAGATAGGGTCTTGCTAAGTTGCCCAGGCTGACCTGGGATTTGTGGTCCTCCTGCCTCAGTTTCCAGAGTACCTGGGATTGCCGAACCCAGTTGTATCCCACTGTTTTCAGTTACACTATTCCATGTAATTAAAAAATATATAAAAACCTTTCTAATGTGTACATAATAACATTTGGTGGTATGGCTATAACCTTGTTTACCTATCCAGACTCCCATGGTTAGCCTATAAGTCACTACCAAGTACTATGGCTAATTAAGAAGTATCCCCCAAAGGATTATGCGTTGAAGGCCTGATCCCCAATGCAGCGATGTTCAGAGGTGGGCCTTTGGGAAGTGACTGGATTATGAGGGCTCTGATGTTATCTGTGGATTGATCCATTTATGGCTTCATAATTTAAATGGACTTTTGGGAGATGATGAAAACCATAGGAGTTGGGACCTAATTGAAGAGACTGGGTTCTTGGGGATGTGGTTGTCCACAGGCCCCCTTCTTCTTTCTCTCTGCTTCCTGACTACCATGAGGTGAACAGCTTTGCTCTGCCACACCCTTCTGCCATGGTGAACTGCCTCATCACAGGCCCAGGAACAGTGGAGCCAGCCAACCATTGACTGAAACCATAAGCCAAAATAGATCTTTCCTTTAAGTTGATTTTTCAGGTGTTTTGTCACAGCAATGAAAAACTAATACACCAAGCTTTTGTAATGGAAAATAGTGCTGTGATTAACATTTTTGTACCCTAATCTTTGTCTGAGTCTCTGATTTTTAACTCAAGTGAAATAGCTCACATATCCCAGGTTCTGGATTCATATTACTGAAATCCTTCCTAAGAGAGTGCTACTTTAGGGCTGGGGTTGTGGCTCAGTGGTAGCGTGCTCACCTAGCACGTGCAAGGCCCTGGGTTCCATTCTCAGCACCACATAAGTAAACAAAATAAAGATATTGTGTCCAACTACAACTAAAAAAATAAATATTAAAAGAAAAAGAGAGTGCCACTTTATGTCTTACTGAGTCATTCTTCCTGATATCTCTACTGGCCTTACCATTAGGATCTGTGCATTTCTTGACTCTGAAGTGGAGACTCCAATACTTGGAACACAGTGTGAAATTTGGAAGAACTCACTAGGGACCACAGATCATTGGTTCCCAGCCTAACAAAAAGGCTTAAGAGGGAGGGAGCCCTACAGCCCACAGTGCTGAAACATACCCAGTCTGTATGAGTTAGCAAAATGCTCACCAACAGCTGGCTCACGATGAGAAGTTTGATTCCATCAGGATCTGTAGGAAGAAGAAAGGGAAGGTAGATTTGAGGGATTTTCTGTCCTGTCTCAAGAATCCTGAGAGGGAGCCAGGTGTGGTAATATAAACCTATAAGCCTAGCCACTTGGGAGGCTGAAACACAAGGATCACAAATTTGAGGCCAGCCTGGGCAACTTAGAAGACCCTGTCTCAAAATTAAAAATTAAATGGCCAAGTGTGGCAGTGCACTCCTGTAATCCCAGCAATTTGGGAGATTGAGGCAGGAGGATTTCAAGTTTCAAAGCCAGCTTCAGCAACTCAACAGGGCCCTCAGCAGGACCCTGTCTCAAAATATAAAAAAGAGCTGGGGATGTGGCTCAGTGGTTGCATACCCCTGAGTTCAATCCCCAGTACCAAAAAACCCCAAAAAGGGTTGGGGATATAGCTCAGAGTGCCCCTGTGTTCAATGCCACCAAAAAAAAAAAAAAAATCCTGAGAGGGTGGGGGTGACTTTAGACAGACATACCCAACACTATTAAGTCTCCTACGGATCCCTCCTCTCCTTTATCTTCTCTTTTCTCTTACCCCTGCTACTGAGCCCTGACCCAACCTGATCTGGGCTGCCCACTCCCTCTTCTTCTCCTGTTTAGAAAAGAGAACCCCAGATTAGCATACATCTGCTGTGGCTTCATGCCTACTGAGGATAAGGGAAAACACATGTCTCATTTCCCACCCATTGTATCCCTTCTTTTCCTGCCAGGGAACTAGCTCCAGACAGTTTCAGAGGCCCAAGTGTTCAGGTTGGCTAAGACTGACGGGCTCTGGATGAGCTGGGCATTTGACGCCTGTGAGGTTAAAAAAAGTTGAGTACTGGGGCTGGGGATGTGGCTCAAGTGGTAGCGCGCTGGCCTGGTATGTGCGAGGCACTAGGTTCGATCCTCAGCACCACATAAAAATAAATAAAGATGTTATGTCCACCTCAAACAAAAATATATATATATAAAATTTGAGTACTAATAAGATGCTCTAGTGAGAATACACAGCAAGGTTTTAGTTTTAGTTTCAGTTTTACCCTCCTCATTCCAAAAACCTGAAGCAGATATGAAGGAGGGAAAGAAGAAACCCCTTATAAATCATCCCAAATAGAGCTGGGTATGGTGGCACAAGCTTGTAGTCCCAGCTACTTGGGAGGCTGAAGTGGGAGGATTGGTTGAGCCTGAGTTCAAAGACAGTCTGGGCAACACAGCCAGACCCTGTTGCTGTCTCGTTCCCCGCCCCACCCCAATACTGGGGATTGAACCCAGGGTACTTCACCACCAAGTCACATCCCCAGCCCCTTTTATTTTGAGACAGGGTCTCACTAAGTTGCTTAGGGTCTTGCTTAGTTGCTGAGGCTGGCCTTGAACTTTAAATCCTCTTGCCTCAGTCTCCCAAGTCACTAGGAGTTGTAAGTATGCACCCAGCTCAGACCATGTCTTTAAATTTTTTTAAATAAAATTTTAAAATCCCAAGTAAATATCAGGTCCTAAGCAACATGCTTGCTATGTAAATTTAGCTTCAAGAAATATCTCCTGGTGCTTCCCTTTGCACTGGGTCATGACCTCTGAATTCTTCCAGTCTTTTAATTCTGGCACCTCCACACTGCTTTGTGGAGTTACAGAAACAGCAAAGGAGGGAGATTGGGATTTGAGAAAGATTTTCCCCAATTTGTAAGTCATACCAGAGGTCACATAATCTATTTTGAGCTAAAATTCAGTCCCCACTGTAGTCAAACAAGGAGATTGAAGCTTCTCTCTGGAAAATAAAAGAGAAAATGTGCCTGCCTTCCTACCATCTGCCTCCTTCCCCTTTTCCTTTCCTTCTTTCCATTCTTCCCTTACAATAAACATTTATTGGCTACCATAATCTGATTTTTAAATGCAGTACCACTCACAGATTAGAAGACTCCGTGCTTTTAAGAGTCCAGGATTTCTCTAATCTCTAGACAAAGAGTTACAATTCCCAGAGCTGTAAGAAGATTGGGTGGAGATGAGAAATGAATCATCCTCTGGCACCCCCAGGGTGACATACCTGTTTACTGCCCCCACAGACATTCCTGGCTCCTGATTCAATGAGTAGGTGAGGCTGGGGGGGTGGGGTGGACAGGTATCCTAAGGGGAGGGGAACCTGCCCTCAGAAACCTGCCTTCTCTACCCCAAACAAAGCAGGGATGTGGAGTGTGTGAGGTGGGCCCTGTGAATAGAGTGAAGAATTTAAAGGAATAAGGAATAGAACCAGGTCAAGGAAACGTTAACTTGGTGAGTGAGCCAGAAAACTGGTCCACTTTACAATCATTTAAGACAATTTCTTTCTGCCAAGCTCTGGAGTGGTCAGATTGAGAGTAGAGTAAGAAAAAGGCTTTCTTGTTTCTTGGAAAGTCCAAACAGAAACAGAGTATCACAGCACAATGTGGTTCTTTTCAAACTTATTTTTAACTCATGAAACTCCAATATACAAAACAGACATATGTGTGGCTATTTTAGCCGAAGTTGTGTGAAAATAGGAAACCCAGACAACCTGTGCTTCTATCCCATGGCAGCTTCTAGGGAGCTCTGTAAACACAGTTTGAAAATAACTGTAGTTGCTTAAAGATCGTGAGGCTTGAAGTCAGCTCCTCTCCTACTCTTAACACATAAGCAGTTTTATGACCTTAGTTATTAGGTGATTTAGCTGCTCTGAGCCTCAGTCTCTGCATATGCAAAGGAAACATGGTAATATGCATTGCTGTGAGGATTAAGGTATGAAACTACTTAGCACATATAAGTGATGTGAGCTGTACTCTGATCTCTAGTCAAGAGCTGGAGAGGGGCACTAATGGTCAGAAGAGCAATCTTGGTGCAAACATCTGAAATAAGTTTTCTTAAAAAACAAGGGATATTTGGATATTGTGTGTGTGTGTGTGTGTGTGTGTGTGAGAGAGAGAGAGAGAGAGAGAGAGAGAGAGCAATGGGGAGGAGTACCTTGCTTTTCTGGAAGGAACCACAGTGGCCTGCCTGACCCAGTGACTTGACCTTACCTGAGGTAACTGCTTTGTTCTGAGAAGGCAGTAGTACCTTTGCTAGAGAATTTTATATTGCAAATTTTCCCTGTTGCTACTCAAATTCTTAGGAGGGAAATCTTCATAAGCCCTGGGTCTCCATTTCCTGGAAGGATAATCTGGCAGTGTAGAAAGGATAGGACTGGGGTTGCTTGAATCTTCGTGAGCCTGGTCTCTGTCTAGACAGCCCTGTCTCATCTTAGGACCAGCCGTATCTCTTTTTCCAGAATAGAGAATCTGGCACTAACCTCACTCCAGGCATTTTTAAGAGGGTTTTAAACTCAGGTTCTGTCTTGCTGGAGTCACTGTGGGAAAAAAGAAATAATAAGACACACCATTTTTAGGGAACTCTATGAGAGAAATAAACCCAGGATATAGCTGCAAACTCACAGGTAGAATCAGATAGAAATGAAATTATAATTAAATAAATGCACCTATGTAAATGTAAGGGGTTAGGGGCTGAGGGTGTAGCTCAATTGTAGAGCACTTGCCTCATATGCATGAGGCCCTGAGTTCAAGTTTCAACACAGTAATAAATACATAAATAAGTAATAATAAATAAAAATGGTAAAAACAGCATATCTTATCTCTGTTTATATGTTAACAGGAAAGGGAAGGTGGCTAGTCAATTTTTTTTTTGTGTGTGTGTGTGTGTGTGTATGTGTGTATCAGGGATTGAACTCAGGGGCATTCAACCACTGAGCCACATCCCCAGTACTATATTGTATTTTATTTAGAGACAGGGTCTCACTGAGTTGCTTAGCACTTCACTTTTTGTTGAGGCTGTCTTTGAACTTGTGATCCTCCTGTCTCAGCCTCCCAAGCTGTTGGGATTACAAGCATGTGCCACTGCGCCTGGCCAGCTAGTCAAATTTTGATTTAGGAGTTGAGGTTGCTCAGTGATAGAGCACTCGCCTAGCATGTGCGAGAGCGTGGGTTCGATCCTCAGCACCACATAAAAATAAATAAATAATATAAAGGTATTGTGTCCAACTACAACTAAAGAAAAAATAAAAATATTAAAAAAATTTTTTTGACTTAATGTGACTTTGAAATTTGGAAAAGGTTAAAAAAATGATCAAGTGAAAGTAATGGATAGCCACCATGAAATTTCAAAAGGAACTTGGCATTTTTATCTGTTTTGCCTTTTGAGACAGATTTTTAAAAAATATCCTTGCTGGGGATTGAGCCCAGGGATTTTCACATAGTAGGCAAGCACTCTACACAAGCTATACATTTAGCCTCTGGATAGACTTTTCAATCGAGATATAATTGACATACCATAAATTTCACCATTCTTCAGTGTTCAGCTCAGTTCATATTCACAAAGTTGTGCAACTTCACAGTATTTAAAATTAGAACATTTTATCACCCCCAAAGAAACCCTGTATTGCTGGGCACAGTGGTGCATGCCTGTAATCGTTGCCACTCAGGAGGCTGGGGCAGTAGGAGGATCACAAGTTCCAGATCACCCTCAGTAATTTAGTGAGGCCCTAAGCAACCTAGTGAGATCTGGTCTCAAAAATCTAAAAATAAAAATAAAAAGGTCTGGGTTCATGGCTCAGTGATAAAGCACCCTAGGGATCAATCCCCAGTACCAAACCAAACAAAAACCACCCTGTACCTATTAGCAGTGGGACCAAAATTTTTATTTATTTATTTATTGGTACCAGGAGTCAAACCCAGGGGTGCTTTACCATTAAGCTACATCCCCAGCCCTTTTTATTTTTTTAAATTTTAAAACAGGGTCTCTCTAAGGCATAAGAGCTTTGCTAAATTGCTGAGGCTAGTCTTGAACTTGTGATCCTCTTGCTTCAACCTCCTAAATGGCTGGGATTTCAGGCATGTGCCATTATGCCTGACTTGAAATTTTCAAAATGTCAAACATAGACCAGGAAAAGAAGGCAGTAAATCTTACTTTTGGTTTGATTAGGGTTTTGGTGGTGTTTAAATATGTCACAGACAAAAAGGTCTGACATCATTACAGTACCTCAACCAAGTAGTATGTAGCCATAAGTGTCTGATATGGTAATCCACAGCATCTGCTTTTGAAATTCTTCAACAGCAACACACAACCTTAGGACAGCTCTTTTCTCATTTCTTTTTTCTTTTCTTTCTTTCTTTCCTTTTTTTTTTTTTTTTGGACCAGAGCTGCTGGGATTACAGGTGTGCTCCACCGCGCCCAGCATCATCTCTTCCCATATGAGTGGTCAGGAAACAAGAGGCAAAAGTCAGAGGTGGAGAGAAAAGAAGAAAGAGTTCCTTTCCCAGGACCTACCCCATTAAGAGAAAGTCACCAGACCTGTCTGATCAGAGAAATCAGGTCACCTCCAGAGCTGAGAGGAGTCACCTGCCCTAGCACAGAGTGTCTGTCAGGTTTGGAACCTTGAAACCCAACACACCACCAGGAAAGGAGGGGAGATAATAGGGAATCCAAAAGGCATCAGAATGTCCTGAAGCATCCCCTGTAGGATTAGGAACTGTGACAAGAGCCCTTCAGTTTTAAGTCCCATGAATGTGGCCAAATTTGGACTCTGGGGAACTTGATGAGGCTGGACTGAGTTCCCTCATTCTGCCAGGTGGAGGAGTGAAGCCTGCTGTCAGGCCTGCCTTTCTGGGGGACCCAGCAAACAAGCAAGCAAGCAGTCAGTTTTGGATTAAAACTGCTCTTCAGTGCTGGTCCTGGATGATTATTCTGCTTTGGGCCCAGAATGCTGGAGGAAACCCTAGATTCATTTATTCTAGAAGGATTAATAGCTAACATTTGTTGAGCACATACCCTGAGCTATTTACATGCATTTCTTTTCTCAAACTTCACAGCAACTCTAAGAGGAAAGTACTGTTTTTGTTTTTTTGTTTTGTACCAGGGATTGAACTCAGGGGCACTCAACCACTGAGCACATCCCCAGTCCTATTTTGTATTTTATTTAGAGTCAGCCTCTCACTGAGTTGCTAAGTGCCTCACCATTGCTGAGGCTGGCTTTGAACTTGCTATCTTTCTGATTCAGCCTCCAGAGAGGGCCAATGAGGGCCAAAAGGCAAACAAGGTCACCAGGCTTGGGCAAGGCGAGATGGGAACCAAACCCAGGCAGTTTCACTCCAGAAGCCCACGTTTTCACTTTTATCGTGTGGAGAGCCTTTAGTTCAAGCCTCTTATGGTACAGAAGGGAAACTGAGGCCCACATAAGTATACTGCCTTTTCCAAAGTGGCAAAGCCAATCAGAGCAGAATGCAAGTCTCTAGGCGACCGGTTCAGAGATGCCTCTCAAGTGCAGTGGGAGCGACCAGGTGATTTGTTCCAGCCCACCCTGCTACCCAGCCTGGCCCAGGCACCGCCAGGTGAGCGGATGACTCAAAGGGCGGGGACTACGTTTTGCGCACGGCCTCGCCCGGTCCCGCTGCTCTGAGGAAGCCGAGCTCTCGGCCCAGGCGGGTAGTAACTTGTCTGAGTGAAACCGGGAAAGCGCCGCCCTGGGCGCTTGGCGGGCGGCTGGGAAGTCGCTCCGTCAGTCAGTTCGTCCAGCGCCTGCGGAGCAAGATCCGCGGCTGCAGCACTTGCTGCAAGTGCGCTGCGGCTCACTCCCGGGTTGGCCAGGCGCGTCCCGGGGGCGGTACCATGGATAGATCCCTCCTGCGATTGGTGGGAGCGACCCCAGGCCCCGCCTCCAGTCTCCGGCCGGGACCAAGGGTCGGAGCTCCGCTGCCGCGGAGCGCGGCATGTTGTTACCTGCTCGGGTAGGAGGCCGGGGTTAGGCTGGCCGGGCTGCCCGCGGCCCTTCCTACCCAAGTAGCGCCTGCTCCCCGCCCGCGCGTCTCCTTTTGTCCCCATCTCCATACGCTGGGGTGGGGGTCGTTCCCTTCTTAGGTCTAGGTTTTTAATGCCTCAGATCGTGCACCCCTTGGCTCAGATCTGAGCATTTGATGGAACTGTTTGCCGCTTTCTTGTCTGGGGTACTTAGTGCCACTCAATGAAGCATATCCCTGCGGCGCTGTCCTCACACCTCGCACCTGAGACCTCACTGGTTTCCGGCTCCCCCAGATCCGAGCTTTTCTTTCCCCTGCCCCGCAGCACCCATTCATCTTCTCAGCCGGGCAGAGGAGCCTCAGAGCCTCAGTAGCTCTCACCTGACTCTCCCAGGACCGGACCAGTCTGGGGCCCCTCTGTCAGAGAGAGCTGGACTCCCGCCTCTCACCTATATTCACCAGCCCCACCGGGAGCCAGCCCCAGGGGAGGTCAGGCCCCAATCCAGAAGTCCAAAGTCATTCCCTCTCCCAGCCCATGGCCAATGACTGGAAAAGACAGAAGGAGTGTCACAGGAACTTTATTGAGAGGAAACAGGGTCACACCCAGCAGACATGCTTTCCCTCATTCTCTCTCGCTCTCGATCTCACTCAGTCTCTCTCTCTCTCTCTCTCTCTTCTCTCTCTCTCTCTCTCTCTCTCTCTCTCTCTCTCTCTCATCTCCAGCCTCTGCCACACAGTCCATTCTCAGCCACCAGGGGTGGGACACTCCTCAATTCCTAATAGACAGCAGGAGGGTGGGTAGCCCAGTCAGGGGCAGAGACGGGAGGAAAGGGGGTGCAGAGAGCAGGGGTGAGTGGGACCACCTGCCGTTAGGAGCACCTGACAGCTGCATGCAGAGTGGGATCCCCAGCCCAGGGTGGGCTCAGCTCCACTGCTCCCCTCCAAGGCTTTCGGAGTTGGGGCAGAGCATTGGGAAGGGTCTGGGAAGGCGGGGCCTCCCGCCCCATACTAGTCCTCTTGAAGGGCTGGGGACTGGAGGGCAGGGCTGCAGGTGGGTGAGGGGCAGGCTCAGCTCTGGGGCTCCTCAGGAGCCTCCCCACCCTCTTCCCCGGCGTTGTCGGCTGTCCAGAGGGTCAAGTTGTCTCGCAGCAGCTGCATGATGAGGGTGCTGTCTTTGTAGGAGTCCTCGCTGAGGGTGTGCAGGTCAGCCATGGCCTCATCAAAAGTGGTCTTGGCCAGCGTGATGGCTTCCTCGGGGCTGTTGGCAATCTCATAGTGGAAGACGGAAAAGTTCAGGGCTAGGCCCAGACGGATGGGGTTGGTGGGCGGCATCTCCTTCTTGCTGATGTCCATGGCCTCCTGGTAGGCTGACCGGGCAGAGTCGATGATGCGCTTCTTGTCGTCACCAGTGGCCACCTCGGCTAGGTAGCGGTAGTAGTCGCCCTTCATCTTCAGGTAGAAAACCCGGCTCTCCGCCTCCCCGGCCTCCTTGATAAGGTGGGAGTCCAGCAGGCCCAGCACGGTGTCGCACACACCCCGGAGCTCGGTCTCCACCTTCTCCCGGTACTCTCGCACCTCGGGGCCCTTCTCTTCCGAGCCTTCCTCGTTGCTCTTCTGCTCGATGCTGGACAGGACCCTCCAGGCAGCCCTCTGGC
The DNA here is from genome assembly GCF_001458135.2 of Marmota marmota marmota. Lineage (NCBI taxonomy): Eukaryota > Metazoa > Chordata > Mammalia > Rodentia > Sciuridae > Marmota > Marmota marmota. The sequence continues at coordinate 34,911,704 of NW_026000082.1, forward strand.
CGCCTACCACGTTCTTGTAGGCCACAGAGAGCAGGTTTCTCTCTTCACAGGAGAGCTCCTCACCCTTTTCCACGGCGCCCTTCATGAAGGCTGCCATGTCCTCATAGCGTTCAGCCTGCTCTGCCAGCTTGGCCTTCTGGATCAGACTGGCTCTCTCCATGGCTCTGGGGACAGACAGACTGGCGGCGAGTTAACTGGCTGCCTTGGGACCAATGCTGGACTCTGTGCCTCTCCGACTCTCGGTCTGCCTTTTGGCTGGGTGGCCTGGCCCAGGGTAGGGTGGGGAGGAGCAGGGGCGGGACTGGGGCCCAGGACCTGCCTCCTTCTCCTCTTCTCCCCACACCCTTTCCGGCTCTTCCTTAAAGGTAAAAGGGCTGGGATGTGTGAGTGAGTCATCAGGACAGTCAGGAGAAAAGTAGGTGTGGGCTCCACCAGGGCAGGCACCTATGGGGGCTCCAGGCTGCCTCCTGCTGTTCAGGGTTGCAATGCAAGGGTACCCACATTAGGAAGTGGCCTGGATTCCCCAATCAGATTCTCCTTCCCAGCACCCTTTTAGGGGTAAGAATGGCTTCAGCTACCTGGCTACTTCAGCCTAGACAGAGTCCAGCAAGCCAGGAGCAGCAGAATGTGGATCCTTCCTTGGTTCAGGCTATATAGCTCATGTTTCCATAGAATCATAGTTTCCCAAGCACTTTCAAATCCCTGATCTAACTTAATTCCCATTATGTCTATGTGCATAGGTCCATGGAGATGGGAACACTAAGTCTCAGAGAGGGGCGAAATCTGCCCAAGGTCACACAGCTACCAGCTCCCTATATTGCTTCCCTCAACACCTTTCTTCCAGGCTTCTTCCTGAGTCTACCTAAACATCATTCCATCCCCTGGTCCTCATTCTCTCTCAAGGTCCCCTCTGAGCTCCTAGAATGCATAGGTAGGAGCTTTCAGGTTGCCACTTAATGAAGAGTTTAACAAGTGGCCTCTGACGCTCCAGCCCAGCCTTTGTAATTAGTCACCCAGTAAGTTCCTTCAACACCTTCCCCATCACAGCACAATTTTCCCTTTCAAGTTGGTGGCCTGTTGCCACTTGTCTGAGGACTTACCCTCTGGCTCTCCATGCCAGGTCACCTGCCCCTTGAAGCTGCCTACTATCATGTATCAGCTGGGCTCACCAAGGGTGGGGGCCCAGCTGGTTGGCTGTCCCATTTTCCTGTCTGACTCAGACTGCCTTCTGTCAGAGGCTGGGAAGCAGGCCACCAAGGTGCTCAGTCCAGTTTGATCCCCCTGGGGGGGAACGCTAGCAACCTGGGGAGAGACGGGGCTGAGGCAAGGGAGATGGCTACAACACATATCATTTTGTTTTATGGGGCGGCAGTTTGAGCTGAGTGATGTCTCCCCCAAACTTGTCTTCCAGAAGTTTCCCTGTTCCTTCTCTTTGACCATGGCCCTATCTCTGACCCCTTGAAAGAGGCCTCAGAGATGGAGATTCCTCTGTTGCCAACCTTCTGTCGCTGCTAGTTGAAGAGGGGGGGGTGTCCTGTCTTCAAGTTTCATCAAGAATCAACTAAGAGTGCTGGCTCTGGGCCCATGAGGGTGGCTTCCTGCTTTTCTACCCTGCCCTACCCAAAGCTCAGAATGGCTCAGAGATGATACTCCCCTCTGGGATTCAGCTAGTTTGATCCTTGACCTGGGACCATTTCACAGGCCTGTGTCTCCCCCAGCTCCCCTGAGTATCTGAGCACTCTCTTTGCCCACTGGAGGCCCAGAACTCTGAAGAACTGAAGTTGAGATCTGCCTCTTTGCCACAAGAAAAAGTAAGGACTTATGTGGGCTAATATTGTAGGGTTTAAAAGAAAGCAGAAGGGATTTTAGGCCTGACATCCTGAAGGCTTTGCTCTCATCAGAGCACTGACAGAAAATGATGGAAAGTAGTTACATTAGAATATCACTTACAGAGAGTGTCTTTAGGTAGAGAGACTCCCTGACTTTTTTTTTCCCCATCATCTCCAACTTATTAATATGCCTTGTTTTCCATGAGACAGAGTAACCTGTATCTTTAGAATCAACTGCCTGAGTTCAGTTCTTACAAGTCGTGGTAACCTTGGCCAAGTGACAACCTCTGTAAGCCTCAGGTCCTGTAGGTGTAAAGTGAATGGTCACAGCCCCTCAGCACTGCCTCCTCTCTCCATCTAGGCCACTCCTCTGGTCTCAGCAGGCCCTGGGCCCTCAAGGACCTTCTTTTGCACTAGTCATCGATCCTGGGCTTCCCTAAGTCCTGGGGGAAACCTAGGGATCCCAAGACAATGGGAGCCTGGTAGGACTAGGAATTTCAGAGTTTCTCCTAAATCAAGGAGGAATTTTCTTCCCACCACTTCAGCCAGGGGGCCTGGCTCATATCACAGGTTCCATGCCTTCAGCATACCCAAGCAGAGGAAAGGAAGCCCTCTCATCCCCCTTCTCCTCTGTTGAGGCTCCAGGATGAAACTGGGAGTCAGGCTGCCTGACACCTCCTGCCAGCTCTGGCCTGTTGATCCTGACTCAGTTCCTGTCTGTTACCTCCTTTTGCCTCAGGCTTCCATTTCCCAAGTCCAGGAGCCCAGGCGGGCAGGAGGCAGCAGGCCCTGGCAGGGCACAAAGCTCCACATCAGCTGCCTGAGTCAGCAGGACAGGAGCTGGGGCTGCAGCCCAAGGGGGGCCTTCCTCATTCTGCCTGCCACCTTCCCACCCTCCTGGAGCATCCCCAGGCCCATATTCAACCAGTCCTTTCTTAGCTGGCTTTGAAGTAATAGGCTTTGAAGAGCTGTGCTAGAGAGAAAGCAGCAGCCAGTTGGTATCTATCTTCACCGAGAAAAGAGATGGGGTTTTCTGTTTGCAACTAGGGGGACTTTGGCTAGCTTCCAGAAAGACCTTCAAAGTAAATTTCTCTGTTTTTGAAATGATCAAACTAAACAAGTGATCAGAGAAGGCTCTAGTACCTTCTCTTCCTGCTTAGTTGTGAATAAGAGTCCAGTTATGTAGGTAAGAGCTCTCTCTACTAGTTGCTTTCAGGAATGGACCCTAGATTACTTTTAAGTGATTCGGCCATTCTCTTCAAGGTGCTATGGCTCAGAGTACCCCACATCTCCAGTCTGGTCTAGGAGATAGTGTGGAATTTATGGAGAGAGACTGGAATGAGGTCAGGGTGTTGGACTGCATTCCAGCTCTGTTATAAGGCCTTAGCAGGTCCGTTCCTGCCCCTGGGCTTCAACTTTCCCATCAGTTCAAGGAGGCTGGCCCATACCACCTCCAAACCCCTGCAGAGTTTAGGGCTTCTCCAAGATTTCATCCATTCCTGGGGTATGCAGAAGGGTTAGCAGTTGGGGCAGAGACCAGGTTCCAAACTTGGATTTGCTGCTCTGTTAGCTGGATGACCTTAGGCAGCTCCTGCACCTTCCTGGAGTCTCAATTCCCTCACCTGTAAAAAGGCTGACATCAGCTGGGTGCGGGTGGTATGCACCTATAATCCTAACTACTTGGAAGGCTGAGGCAGGTGGATCGAAAAGTTCGAGGCCAGCCTTAGCAACTTAGTGATATCCTGTCTCAAAATGAAAAGTAAAATAAGGACTGCGGATGTAGCTCAGTGGTAAAACATCCCTGGGTTCCATCCCTAGTTCCAAAGATAAACAAAACAAAAGCTGACATCTTCTTGGGTTAAGGTGAGAAAATGGACCTGGAACTTGGCAAGCCCTTGCTAAATGGCAGCAGTAATTAGATTTTTATTTAATCTTTTTGGTACTGAGGATTGAACCCAGGAGCGCTTTACCACAAAGCTCCACCGAGAGCCCTTATTTTACTTTTTATTTTGACATAGGGCCTTGATAAGTTGCAGCTGAGGCTGGCCTTGAACTTGAGATCCTCCTCCTGCCTCAGCCTCTGGAGTTGCTGGGATTACAGGCCTGTGCCACCACACCTGGTTTTTAGTTAATTAGTTTTTAGCTCCTGGTACAGTGTGCATGCCTGTGTGTCTCCATGTGGGATGGCAGCTGGGGAGAGGAAGGTTTCATGAGACTGTTACCCTGGGCTGGGCTCAGTTCAGGGGGTGTGGATCACAGACTGGAGTTAACCCCTGTGTTGGTCTGGGCTGGGCCTTTCAGAGTTCAGAGGTCAGCTAAAGCTCAAAGGTCTCTGGAATTGTGATGAGTTCTGGGGGGGACAGTGCAGAGGCTTTAGGCCACTTTCCCACTTCCCTCATGGTTGTGTGGTGTTCCCTTTAACTCTCCTTAGCAGAGGTGACATGTTGGAGCAAAGCTGGGAGTGAGGGTCAGCCATGCTTGCATACCACCATGGACCCGGCTGCAGACCCCAAAGTAAAAAGTGGCACCAGTCAAGGGTACAGCAAGAAGAGGGGAATCTTTATTTTGGTTATAAAAGGTCGCAGACAAGCACCCCCCAGCCCTGGGCTCAGCTGATTTTCCCACACCTGGCCTGGTTTCCTTTAGGTCTTCTAAGGAAGATGGCGTTGTGCAGAGCCAGCTCCATCCCTCAGCGCTTGGGGCAAAGGATATAGGCTCCTTGCATCCTACCTACTGGGGGAGGGGATGGGGCTGTGGGAACAGTGTCAATCTGGTTGTGCTTAGAACAGTCACCAAACTTGTTCAGCAGCGTCATCAACACCCCAGACGGCTCCTTAAGAAACCTGCTCAGCTTGACTATGGCTATGCCTGATTTGGGGGGTGAGGGCTGTAAGGCAAGATTCCTGAAGAGTCTTGACACTTCACAAATCTGGGGAAGGGGAAGGAAGGGGAGGAGGGTGGGAGAGTTTCAGCATCATGTTACAGGTATTGTGCTGACAGCTGCATTATGGCTTCCTACACTCTGGCCAGCATGGGGTGGGGCAAAGAGGCCAACCCCGGTCCCCTCTTGAGGGCCCTAGAGAGCACACATTGTAGGGCAGGCGGGGGCAGAGCCTATAGGCACAGATGGTGGCAGATGGGCCACAGGTTAGGCAGGTGGAGGTGCCGGGTGCCTGGCTCCCCCCAGGCCACTCCTGGAGAGGCAGAGAGCAGCGGTCCTCAGGAGGTCCTTAAGCCCCTGCACACACTGGAGATCCCAGGCAGGATGGCAAAGAAGGAGAAGAGAGAGGGTTAGCAGGGGATGGGAGGAGAGAGGTGACCTAAGGGGCCCACAGTGGGGACAGGGTCTGCCACAGTGCCTGCCTTTGCATTAGAGAAGGGCCAGGGCTTGAGCAGCAGGCAAAGGAGCAGGAGAGAAACAGGCAGGTGAGAGAAAGCTCAGCAGGGACAGAAAGCCAGGACCAGGAGTGTTGGTGACCAAGGGACCCTGCACATCAGGACACTACCATAACAGGTCCAGGCACCTCAGAGCAGGTGCCCCATCCTCCCCAACCTCACCCTTCACCTCCTCTTCCAGCAGGACAGCTGCTCTGAGAGAAGCCACTTTCTCAGTCCACCTAGGGCAGGACTAAGATCCTTCCGCTTGAGGGGAGCCCTGGGGACCTACCACCACTAGCACACACACCGCACCACATACAGACAGATGGATGGGCTCCATGGGGTTGGCGAGGCATGCGGTGACGATGAAATGGTGTGTGAGGGGAGCGGGCAGTGCTGGCCGCCAGGCGAGATACGGTCTTACCAGCTAACCCTCTGCAAAGAGGCCTGTTAGCCCCCTCAGGCTGTGCAGGAGATGGCAAAATCCTGACAGGTGTCCTCCTGGGGGAGATACCAGAGAGGTGGGCCAGTGTTATGAGTTGTCTGGCTGGGCCCTACCACCCAGGTGGGAGGCTCTGCTCACAAACTGGACTCTCCAACATTTCCTTAGCCAAGCAGTCAAGAGGGCTCCAAGCCTCTGAGGCAGGGGAAGGGGAGGGGGTGAAGAGGGGACAAGGTGGTTTAGTCACAGCCTCCTCCTTTACTCTGCCTCCCACAGACAGAGCTCCATGAGGGGAACTTCAGCCAGACCGTTCAGTCGGATCTTTCTGTCTCCCCAGGAAAGACAAGTTTGTCTAAAAGAACCCAAGGCTGCCAGCTGGGGCCTCAGCAAAGGAAAAGCAAACAAAAACCAAACCAAAGCAAATCAACTCTTAAAAACAAAAGTTTTATTACAAGCAGAATCAAAGAAGAATACTGGCTTAAATAAAAGGCAGGTGGGAGCCCCCTCTTCCAACCAGTCTCCTCCCCACCCCACAGGGCCACTGCATGAGGGCCCAGGGTCCTGAGGCTGGGCGGAGCTGGTTCTCCCAGAAGGGCCCTCTGCTGTGGCCACTTCCCAGCTCTGTGACCCACTGGTCTCTGGAGCAAGGAAGGACAAGATCTAATGACTTCCTATGTCACTTTTCAAGGGCTTTGGCCCACTTGAAGGGCCAAGAAGGAGTCTGGGGGTAATTCTCTATTTTTATAAGAAACTACAGCTTCTGGCAAAGGAGGGACATCCTCTGAGCTTCTGGCCCATCCTGCTCCTTCCTTCCTATTCTCTGGACAGAAGCCCCCAGTTGGCAGAAACACCTTGTCCTCTAGTCCCTGGCACTGGGTTCCATACTCAGAGCTCTGGGGAGGAGGTGTGGCTTGTGGGATGAATGGCAGCCGCTCCCCAAAGCCATCACCCCACCCACCACGCCCGGCCACAGCCTGTCTGGGCAGATCTTAGCTGGAAGCCTAACCTGGAGGCTGGGTGGCAAGGGAAGTGGCGGCAGAGTCCCCAGCTCCTGCCTTTAAAGAGGATGGGGTCTGAGCCCCAATGGGAGGCCAGGGGGCTCTTGTGACCAACACACATGTTCCCTGCCCCATGGCTTAAGTTGCTCCTGAATCAAGGGGGGCAGGGAAAAGGGGCAGCCCAGCGGATGTGGGAGCCAGCCACACTCATACAAGGGCACACATGAACACACGCGCATACACACACACTCACAGACAGAAGGTCTCTTGTAACAAACTTATTAAAATGAACTAGGCTTCCGATAACCCTTCACCTTGCACTACACATCATTTAAAAAAGACTATGTAGAAAAGAGGTCTATAAAATTGTGCAAAATACCCAGCAATAATAAACCCGTTTCAAGTATTGCCAGCATGAGAATAACCCGTCTATCCCCAGCCCTGACTTGCGAGAGACATAGTGGGGTAGCCTGGGATCCTTTAGAGAGCCTCCACAGGCGGGGGAAGGGCCAGGACCCCTTTCCTATGTGCTGCTCAGGACTCTACAGGAGCTAAGGTTCTGGCTGCCTGGCTGGCTTCCCCCTACCCCCGTGGAACCCATCCTATTGGTCAACTCCAAACAAACAAAGAAACAAAAAGACCAAAAACCCAATAGTAGAAAGAACAATGATCATCATAAAGAGAATGCAGGAGCCCCCACACCAAAGCAGCCCACTGGCACATCCTCTCTGTGGCCTGAGGTCCAGAGCTGGCTGCTCAACAGTCCTGTCTCACCAGAGGCCCCAGCTCAGCAAGGCCCAGGCAGTGCCCCACCTGGGAGGCTTCACACTCAGCTCACACCTTCACTCACACAGGGCTCGCCCTGGCACAGGCAGAGACTTGGCATGGTCCCGTTGATGGCCTCCAGAGGCTCTGGCTCTCCTGTCATTCCTGCCACTGATCAGCTGAGAGACCTAGGGCCCATGGCTCTGGGAACCTGGGTTTGGGGAGCAGGGGGTACAGCCATGGAACGGTTCGGGAAAAGCCACGCAGAGTGGAAAATAAATATGAAAAGACACCAGTCTTTGGCAGCTCTGCTTCCCTTGGATGGAATGGGGAGGGTCCCAGCAGGTGTGGAGGGCGGCAGGCGAATACGGAGGGGTGGACAGGCCAGCAGGTGGCAAGTACTGAGCCGTGTTCAAGGGTGGCCTCCTACCATGCTGGCATCTGGCTTGGCTCCACAGGCTGGCTCATCGCTTCTGATGGGCGAGGGCAACACGGTATCAGACTGCACAAATCCCCTCCGGTCAATCAGGCTTCCAAAACACAAGGGCACAATGATACATGAGGACCGTGTCCAATGCCAAAGCTCCAGGCCAGGAGCTAGATGGCAGAGTCCGACTCTTGGCCAGGGAAAGACTGATCCTAGCAAGGCTGAGGAAAAGGAGGCTGCTCTCCATCCGGGGCTAAGACACTCTCTCTGTCTCTGGACACCTAGCTTCTGGCCACAAGATTTATTCACTGTTAATTCAAACTGACCCACCTGTCTGATTGGCTAACAAGAAGCCAGGCTGCAGGTTAAGGGAAAAGTGAAAAATAAGCATTTGGAAATAGTGAAATTCCTACTGTCCCTTCTCCACCAGGCAGGACAGGTCACAGGAACACTGGGTGGGACCAGGGGTTGCAGGGACAGGAGAGGGCACAGGACCACAAGGGGAGGTCTAGTCCTAGCAGTGTCTTTGGCAATTTAACTCCTGTTCTGGAGCTCTGGTGCCCCCTGGTGTCATGATGGACAGGAAACTTCCTGGCAGGGCTGAGCCACCAGGGTTCCCTTCTGCCAGGAGAGGGTAGACACCCCACCCAGCACCAGCTGGAATGGCAGGGTTGCTCAAGTGTGGCCACAACAGTCCCTGTGATGATCCCTGAGGGGGTAAGATTATATGTAATATCTAATAGTCCTTAATATTTTGTACTTAATTTTTTCCTACAATGAGCTCATGTGACTAAAAATGACAAACTTGCACAGAATCTCTTTACATGACAAATCCAGAATGCACTCTGCATGGAGCAGTGGGCAGAGGTCTGTAGTGTAGAGAGAGGTCTGCTGAGGTCCAGGACCTCTGTGAGGATGTGCCACCCTCCATGGGACCTCTCTCTGCACCCTGTGGCTTACCTGGGAGGTAGGGGGCCACAGAGCACAGCACAGCAGTTGGTGATAATACTTTTATGGCTGTAGGGGTTGACAGAGGCCTCACCGCCCCTCTTGCTGGACCACGAGCCTTTGATCTGCAAGCATGAAGGAAGCCTGGGTCAGCTCTACCTTCCTTTTTTAAACATGGTGCTGGAGTTTGAACCCAGGGCCTTGTGCATGTTAAGTACACACTTTACCCTAAATTCCTCCCCTTACCTTTTTTCTTTTTTCCCCCTCAGTACTGGAGATTGGAGCCAGGGCCTCATGCAGTGCTAGACAAGTGCCTTACCACTGAGCTAAACCCCTCAGCTATCTTTTTTTTTTTTTTTTTCAAAATTTTTTTTAGTTATAGATGGACACAATATCTTTATTTATTTTTTGTGGTGCTGAGGATTGAACCCAGTACCTCACAAGTGCAAGGCAGGCAACCTACCACTGAGCTACACTGCCCCTCCTCACCCCCAGCTATCTTTTTGGGGTCCATTTGTCTTTCTTTCCTATTTTTTTTTTTTTAATACTGGAGGTTGAACCCAGGGGTGCTTTACTGCCGAACTACATTCCCAGTCCTTTTTATTTTTTATTTTGAGATAGGCTCTCACTGAGTTGCTGAGGCTCTTGCTAAGCTGATGAGGCTAGGCTCAAATCTGTGACCTTCCTGCCTCAGCATCCCAAGTAGCTGAAATTACAGGTGTGCATGCCTGGCTTGGTTTCACTCTTCTAGAGGCTGGGGAAAGTTTACCAACTCTGAAGCCAGTTCTGACTGAAGTATTAGAGGGAACAGGTCTTTAACCCAGGTCATTCAATGACAATGTGGGAGACCATCAGATGTCAGGGATCCCCAGCAGAGATCAGAGGCCTTAACGAGGACAGAGACAATAGAATCAAAGAGAAATCTCCAGAGAAAAGTTTGTGGGTCAATCTCTCCCTGCTCTGGGTAGCCACCCAAGAGGAAGGACAGTATTTAATGCACAGGGCTCAGGCTGACCTGGCTGTGAACCCTGGCCCTGCCACTCACTAGCTACACAACCCTGGACAGATTATTCTCAGTCTGTCACCATATGAAAAATAGGGACAAAAATACTAATTCTCAGATAATACTACTAATTCTCAGACTAGTGAATCATTAGACAAAATCTGGCTGATCTCTAGCTCTGTGAAGTCAGCTATTAAAGGCACTGGGAAAGACCCACCTAGGTAAAACCCAGACGTTTCTAGTCTCATTGTGCCATAGCTGCCCTTTTGCTTAAGCTCTGGAACTACCCTACAGAACCAGCACCCAGGAAACCACTCTGGGACATGGTGGCTGATGTCACTTCTGCTCTTGCCAATTACCGAGCACAGGACACCCTGTCATGCATGTTAAATTTTGTTTCCCCAAGTGAGATGCCGAGGTCATGGAATGTATTTTCTTTGGATAATGGTCTCTGATCAGTACCAGATGGTGAACCAGGGAACATATGCTCAGGTTTGCTTTTTATTGTTTGGAGCGTGGAGAGGAGAGATCAGGACTGGCCCTAGGTAGGGAGGGACAGTAGAGCCCCACGGTCCTGTCCTTCTGCAGCTCTCAGAAAGAATGCCTCAGGGAGTCACAGTCACAGAGCTGCTGCCTACAGGTGCAGTGCGGCAGAGCACAGCTAGCACAGATGTGGCTTCTGGGCACCAACTCTGGCTCTGCACCTTCCCAGCTTGTGACCCTGAGGCACATCTCTCAGCCATCCAATGGATAAAAGCATCCCTGTGCTTGTGCTTGGGCTAGGCAAAGGGACCCAAAGAGATGATGGGAACTTCAGGAACTCTGTAAGTGGCCACACACTGGCTAGTCATGAGTACCCCGGCATGAGTGCTGCCTTCACAGAGCTCTGAGAACAACTTGGGGATCTTAGTAGGCTGCACTGAGAGGCCAGAGCATGCTGGGATCTCAGGAGCCTGCTCGGGGGCCAGGGAGCATGTCTGGCTGCCCTCTACCTCCACCCTCTCCCCCAGCAGTCTGCCAGCAGGGCTGCCCTTGGCCACCCCAGCTCCCCCAGCCCAGCTTCAGCCTTACTCACATCTTCATTAGTTGTCAGGTTGGAGGCGACGAGGTAAGTGTGAAACCCTGAGAGGCCCAGAATGGACCAGATGGAGAAGAAGCAGATCACCAACTCCAGCACAGTGGGACAGTCAAGGACATCATGCATGGGGTGGAGGAGGGTAGGAGCATCTCTGGGCCTGGGAGCTTGCCACAATTCTCTTTTCTCAATATCCTTCTCTGGAGTTATTTCCCAAACAGGTGACAAGTTTTGGAACCTTCCTGTGGCCCAGTCACCACTTCTCAGCGGGATCACCTCCTGGGTTCCCAGGAGGAGTAGGGAGTTCCCCACCAGAACAAGACCAGATTGGGGTGATGGACAGCAGGGGGAACCGAGGCTCCCAGATATGGAGCCTCAGACATACCCCAGTCCAGGGAGCTCAATGTGCTTTCTTCCAGGCCCCTGAAGACAGTGGATAGGGCCTCCTGGGAGTTCTCAGCCAGCTCAGCCCCAAGATGCCCTATTTAGGATGAGCCCAAGCCTGGTGTGAACAGAGGCAGCTGGTGCATGGGATTCTAGAGGCCAGATACAGGCTCTACTGTCCCCTGTGGGGACTTGCCCTAGTGCAGGGACTTATTTTCCACCTGGGTATCCACTATCTGACAAAGGATATCTTGCTGGTGTCTCCTTCAGAGTGGAGAGGAAGTTGCTTCTCTGAGAGCCTGGGGAGGAAGAAACAAAAGACACAGCTCAGAGGGGTGGTGTCCTCACTGAGCTTGCTGCTCAGACCTGCTGCTCCCCGTCCCTTCCCTACAACTTACGCAGCGTCAGGTGAGTGACCACGCAGGCGAAGATGAAGGCCGTCAGGAAGGAGAGGGAGAGAATAAACGCATAGAAGAAGCGGTAGTTCCGTCTCCCCACACAGTTGCCCACCCAGGGGCAGTGATGGTCAAACCGTTCTAGAAAAGGGCCAAGGGGACGGGTTAGTATGAATCTGGCCTTGACCAGCATAGGAGTCTAGAGTTCTCATCCTGGACCAGGGCTCTCAACCCCTGCCCTCTCCGCACCAGCAGGCTCCAGGCCTCGGACATGCCTGGCTTTGGGCCTGCCCCGCACTGGTTCCCACTGCTGGACACGTTCTTCCCTCTCTTCTTGGTGAGCAGTGATGTCTCCTTCATGCCTCAGCTGCAAAGCCACTTCTTTAAAAAGTCCCCTCAGACCCCAGATGGTGGAGGTCCCCTGTGGTCTGCTCTGTTGCTCCTCTTGACTGCACTGGGCCCGTGTGTGTTCAGATACTTGCTCATGATCACTGGACTGGCCAACTGTCCCTGCTTGATCATGAGCCCCCCGAGAGGGACTGTGGTGGCCTCCTCATACAGTGGCTGAATCCCCAGGGTCCACCATTGTCCCTGCGACAATGACCCACAAAAAGTACATGCTGCCTGACCTGCTACCCCAGCCATATGCCAACAGCCAATGATCCTGTCCCCTGCTCTAGGACTAGAGGTTCAGGGAGGGGCCGGGCCGCTATGTAACTCATGGAGAGCAGGCATCTGGGCCAGGGCTGAGCTCACACCAGTGCTATGTCCTTGGGGGTGGGCCACACCCAGACTGGTGAAGAAAGTCCCTGTGGGAATTTGGGTCACAAGCCCGTTGCAGGCTTCAGGCCAAGACTAGTGCCCTTACAGGAGTCGGGTGGGGCAGACTTTCAGGGGCGAATGACACCCACTGAGTCAACCCCTCTGCTGCCTGCCGTCATGGGTGTTCCTCATTGCTCTCCCACGTGGGACATGCTGAGCTGGCACAATGAGCTCACTGCCCTGAGAACTGTGCACTGTCACCATGGCTCAGCTCACCTGGGTCCTCACGAAGTGTCTCCCTTATGGCACCCTCCCTTATGGACCTAGTGAGGTCCCATCAGAGCTGCATGCCTCTGAAGAGCAGGGCCAGGAGGCAAAGCAAGCACTAAAGTGTGGGTCAGGAGTCCAGTTTCCAGCCCCAGATCTATCCTCACCACTTCATTGGCCTGATTCTGTTTTTTTGTTTTTTGTTTTTTTTGGCAGGTTGGGGGCGGGGCGGGCATGGTACCAGGGATTGAACTCAGGGCATTGGACCACTGAGCCACATCCGCAGCCCTATTTTGTATTTTATTTAGAGACAGAGTCTGAGTTGCTTAGCGCCTCCTTGTTGCTGAGGCTGCCTTGATCCTTCTGCCTCAGCTTCCCGAGCCGCTGGGATTATAGGCATGTGCCACCGCATCCAGCTACCAGCTTGATTCTTGACCCTCCCCAACCTGGAAACCAGAGCAACATCTACAGTACTTCTGGCCACTGGGTGGTAAACCATTCTCTTTCTGGTCTGAACATATCTGGAATATTACTGCTCCAGGCTGAGAAGCTGGAGTACTGAAGACCAGCTGAAGCCAGGAGATGTGTTCAAGGTCTCTCTATCTGCTCCACACTTCAGAGCTGGGGGTTAAGGGACCTACTGATCCTAATGCCATTGGTCACACCCAGAGCAAACCTGAGCAAACCAGACTTCCTGCCCAGCCCTGAGTATTTAAGACACTACCCACCTTGCTCTACACAAGACCTCCTGTCCCATGACTCAGTCTGTCTCAGGCACCCCTGCATCCTCCCTGAGGCCTCCCACTCACCCACACAGTTGTCGCAGACGCTGCAGTGTGAGGTCCGGGGTGGCCGAAACATCTTGCAGGTGAAGCAATACTTCAGCTTCACCATCTGCCCATTGATCATCACCTCCCGTGTCCGAGGGGGCGGCCGGTATGTGGAACTGCCTGTGTTGTCTGAGGGCAAGAAGAGAGAGAGGTAGGGGATACCCAGGCAGCCCAGGGCAGGACCCTGCCGCCTGGTTGCAACAGGAGAAGCCTCAGGGAAACTGTTTCCCAGGAACAAATGAAGGTGTATCTGTCCCTGGCCTAAGGCAGGAACAAATATGAAGAGCTGCTACTAGGTCCCGAGGTTTCTCACGCACCAGGCACTCTGCTGACATTTAACACAGCTGCTCACACACCTGCTGGCCTTGCTCATCTCTGAGAAGGGCCACCAGAGATGCAGTCCCCAGGAAGGTTTAGTGAGATAAGTTCAGGTACATCTTATCAAGTCTAGATCTATGTCCCAGTTAACAGGAAGTTCAGGAAATAAAGGCCCTGAGATCAATCCCGAGCACCAAGAGAAAAAAAAAAAAGGCAATTTCACTTATGAAAAGAGGGGAGGTGATTCAACATTAAGAAAAGACAAAAAGTAAATGCGACATATGATCTTTGAATGAATCTTGTTTTGAGAAACAAACAAACAAAACCTCCCACGGCAACAAAAGATATTTGGAGAGCATGCAAGCAAATCTGACTGGATTAAAAATTAGGAAATTATTAGCTGGGCACAGTGGTGGGCACCTGTAGCCCCAGCAACACGAAGATGTATGCTGAAATACTTATGAGTAAAATGTCTATGATATACTAGGAAATGGTTTAATAAGAATATATGTATATGATATAAATAAGACACTATTAAGAATTACTTCACTGAATAGGATTTTCTTTCTTTTTTTTTGGTCCTGGAGATTGAACCCAGGGGTGTTCCACCACAGACACACATCTCAGCCCATTTTATTTTTTAGAGACAGGGTCTCACTAAGATGCTGAGGCTAGCTTTGAACTTGTGATCCTCCTGCCTCGACCTTTGGAGTCACTGGGATTACAAGTGTGTGCCACCATGCCTGGCTCCAAGACCTCTTTATTTTTTAAATATTTTTATTCTTGGGGGGCACCAGGGGTTGAACTCCAGGCCAATTGGCCACTGAGCCACATCCCCAGCCCTATTTTGTGTTTTATTTAGAGACAGGGTCTCACTGAGTTACTTAGTGCATTGCTTTTGCTGAGGCTGGCTCTGAACTCTTGATCCTCCTGCTACAGCCTCTGGGATTACAGATGTGAGCCACCATGCCCGGCTTTTTTTGGGGGATGGTGCTAGGGACTGGTTCCAGGATGCTTTACTACTGAGCTGTATCTCCAGTACCTTTGTTTTTATTTTCATTTTGAGACAGAGTCTAGCTGAGTTGCTGAGGCTGGCCTCAAACTTATGATCCTCTACCTCAGTCTCCTGAATAGCTGAGATCACAGTTGTGCAATAAGGTGCCTGGCAAAAGCACTTTAAAGAATTTTTATTCAGGGCTGGGGATGTGGCTAAAGTGGTAATGTGCTCGCCTGGCATGTGCGAGGCGCGGGGTTCGATCCTCAGCACCACATAAAAATAAAATAAAGATGTTGTGTCCATCAAAAACTAAAAAATAAATTAAAAAAAAAGAATTTTTATTCACTGAAGATATCATTGAAAGAATGAAAAGGTAAATTCAGAGTAGGAAAAATATTTATGATATATTTATCTCATGAAGGACTTTTTCCAGGATTTATAAAGAATCCCTATAAGTCAGTAAGAAAAGTCAGACAACTGAATACAAATGTGGAAAAACACATAAGCAGGCATTCCTAAACAAGGTTATCCAAATGGCCAATAAACACAGGAAAAGGTACTTATTATATTCATTAATCAGCAGGGAAATGCAGTTTTTAAACCATAACATGTTCCTATTACACATGTGCCAGAATGGCTAAGTTGAAAAAAATTAAAAAATAAAAAATACCAAGTGTTGGTAAAAAAGCAAAGTAACTAGAAACCCATGACCACTTTGGCATACACACACCAGCAATTCTGCTCCATCTGCCTGAAGGAAACGTGCATGAGGTGGCAGGGGCCCACGGATGTGCACAAGGATGCTCAGAGCAACAATTGGCATCACAGGCAAACTCTGCAACTACCCAAGTGCCCTGATATATATATTTTTTTAATATTTTAATATTTATTTTTTAGTATTTGACGGACACAACATCTTTGTTTGTATGTGGTGCTGAGAATCGAACCCCGGGCCGCACGCATGCCAGGCAAGCGTGCTACGGCTTGAGCCACATCCCCAGCCCAAATTATTATTTTCTAGTTGTGGTTGGACACAATATCTTTATTTTATTTTTATGCGGTGCTGAGGATCGAACCCAGGACCTCACACGAGCTAGGCAAGCACTCTACCGCTGAGCCACAACCCCGTCCCTGATATTTTTATTAAAAGTGTATTTACAACATAGAATTCCATGGAACAATGAGAATGACCGATTCTCTATTAGATACATTACGAACAACTTACAAATATCACACAAAGAAGCCAGACACTTTGCTGGGCATATTGATGTACCCCTTTAATCCCAGTGATCCAGGAGGCTGAGGCAGGAGGAATGAAAGTTGGAAGCCAGCCTCAGCAACTTGGTGAAGCCCTAAGCAATTTAGTGAGACTCTTTCTAAAAATAAAATAAAAAGGGCTGGAGATGTAAAGTATGCCTAGGTTCAAATCACAACAACAAAAAAAAAGAAAGAAAGAAACAAACAAACAAACCAGACACCTCAAAATGCAAAATGTTCAAAACAGGCAAAAGTAATCAGGATTACTGATTAGAATCAATATGTAGTTACCCTTGGAGGGGGACAGTAGTCAGAAAGGGGCACAAAGGGGGCTCCTGAGGTGGTAGTCATACACAGAGTCTTGATCTTGGCACTGATCTTATGTGTGTTCAGCCTGTGAACATGCACCCAAAAGAGCACATATAATCTGCAGACTCTTGGTAAACTCATTCTACTTCCATAAAAAAATAAGAAAAAGAAAAAAGAACAAGAAAAGTTGAAGTAACTGATTGGAGGTCCCATAGCTGGTGTATTAGTACAGTGGAATCTAAACCCAGGTCTGCCATGTGCAAAGTCCAAGGTTCTACCCATGGAGCCTCTTGGTACCCCAGGCCACAGAGGAACAAAGTCCCCAGAGCACTGGCTCCTTCCCAGACAGAAGCCTAAGAGTCACATGGGGTAGCCAGAGATCCCCAGCTCCAACTATGCTGCCAGCCACCACTGCTGTTGTATGATGTCCTTGGCCGCTTGACTCCCCTGATTATTTACTGAGTGCCTACATGTGTGCCTGGCACCACTCTAAGTGCTTGGCATGTATTGGTGAACCACACAGACTCCAGTCTCACGTCGCCAGCTACCACTTTCATGAGGTTGTTTCATAATCACCTTTTTTTTTTTTGGTACAAAGGACTGAACCCACAGATATTTTCCACTGAGCCACATCCCCAGTCATTTAAAAAAAAATTTTTTTTTAGTTGTAAATAGACACAATACCTTTATTTATTTATTTTTTGTGTGTGTGTGGTGCTGGTGACTGAACCCAGGACCTTGTACATGTGAGGCAGGCACTCTACCAACTGGGCTACAGCCCCAGCTCCCAGTTCTTTCTAGCCCCTCTCTCAAAAAACAAAAAGCACCTGGCAGCATGGTGAAGGGCGGGGGGGTTAGAGGTCAGTGAACACCCTCAGAAACTGGTTTTGTCATTGACTGGTTGTATGAGGCTGAGTCAGGCGAACACCTCTGTGCCTCCACTTTCTCATCGGTGAAATGGGAATCAAAGGTAGAATGGTGTCTGAATCCTGGCTCCACTTATTACTACCCGGATTTCTTCTGATGCTGGTGTGAGGAAATCATCTAGCCTCTCTGTGCCTAACTGCTGAAAGAAGGATAATAGTAGTACCCACTTCACAGGTTGTCATAAGGATTAAATGAATTAATACAAGGTGTGGGCTACTACTGTTAGTTCAAAGAACAACTGAGAGGAAGAAGGGGAGAGGCAGGGGAAAGGAACGCTTCACGGAGGGCTATGTGCTGAGTACTTTGCAGACATACTTCCTTCCCTCCTAATAACATCCCCTCAAGGTAAGAGCATGCTTGTCATCTCCAGGTTATAACTGACACTTGTTCAGTGAGGTTGAGTGGCTTGCCCAAGGCCACACAGCTAGTCCACAGCAGAGCCCGGATGTGAACCAGTTTCAAAGCTTGGGTTTGTGGTCTTTCAGGAAACATTAAAACTCTTTTTTATTTTTATTTTTTTTTTTTAACCCAGGGGCACTCTATCACTGAGCTGCGTCCACAGTTCTTTTTATTTTGAGACCAGGTCTCACTAAGTTGCTGTGGCTGGCTTGGAGCCCACCACCCTCTTGCCTCTACTTCCCAAGTCTCTGGGATGATGGTATGTACCATTGTGCTTGGCGATTCTAACCTCTTCAGTTTAGAGTTGAGAAAACAGAGGCCCAGAGAGGTTAGGGGATTTGCCCAAGACCACACACAGGCAGAAGCAGAAAGCCCATTCTGGAGTCTCTTTGCAGACATCATCTTTCTTGTCCCTATCTGGCCAGTCTCCAGGTCTGGACATCATCTTCCTTCCTAATCCTTCACCCTCTATTCCCAGCACAAGTGCAAGCCTAGAATCACCACCCAGATGCCCTGGATGAATCTTTACTTTGGATTTCGTTCTTTTTTCTTTTTGGATTTTGGAATATTTGCATATACATAATGAGATATTTTAGAGATGAGACCTAAGTCTTCACATGAAATTCATTTATTTCATATATCCCTTATATACACAGTCAGAAAGTAAGTTAATACAATATTTTTTAGTGTGCCTGTATTTTGACTGCAAACTGTCTCATGAGATCAAGTGTGGAATTTTCCACATGTGGTTTCATGTCAGCCTCAAAAAGTTTTAGATTTGGGGTTTTTAGATTAGGGATGCCCAGCCTATAAATATTAGGCAATTTTATAATTTATTTTGAGACAGGGTCCCACTAAGTTGCCCAGGCTGGCCTTGAACTTGCATTCTTCCTGTCTCGGCTCCCCCAGTAGCTGGGATTACAGGAGTGTGCCACTGGGCCAGCTTAGCCATTACTCTTATTGTTGTTCTATGAAATTCTACATTCCACACTCAGGGTCATGAAGAAACCTTCAGAACACAACTCATCTGTGAGTGGAGGACAGTCACAGGCCCTCTTCAGCACTGAGAGAAGCTACTAGAATCCTCAGTGGATCCCAATGGTCCTTCCCAGGACAGAGGGGAGCCTGTGACTCTCCCCCAAGGCAGGGATGAAGCCTGACCAGCATGTTCTGGCCTCCAGCAACAAGGACTCTTCCCAACTCTGAGAAAGAGGAAGTGAAGCTGTGCACACACCACTTCCTCAGACCTTCAAGAGACAGGGAGGCAGAGAGAGGTGCCATATCAGAGCGAGGGTACCAGCTAGGTGCTGAATAGAGGTTACTGGAGGCTTGGCAGGGGCAGCTGTCCTACGCTTATTCTCAGGCCAAACAGTGCTGACCACTCACTGGCCCAGACTCAGCCTCAGAACCCTCCTCCAGGTGCTCCTCCCAGCAGCTGTGGCCAATGACAGCTAATTAGCAACTGCAGCAAGTCCCTTGGCCATTCCTGACCGAAAGGCTGAGCTTCTTAAGTTTCTTTCTTTCTTTTTAATTATGCCAATTCTATTCTTTACAAATCATTAGACTGTTTCTTTTGTAGTGTTGTTGTTGTTTTTCCTAGTAGGATTGTAGGTTTTTTTTCTGTCTGTTGGTTTGCGTGTGTATGCCTCTGTGAGTATATGGTGCTGGGGACTGGCATGCTAGGCAAGCGCTCTACCTAAGCCACACCCATCCCAAGTCTTGAGCTTCAATGTAAAGACATGATTTCAAGGTGTACTGACATTCCCGGTTTCACTGGACCACAGAGAATGCTCTAGGCTAGGCAGGGGACATGTGTCCACATTTTGCTGATGGGAGGAGAGTTCACTCCAGCAGAAAAAGGCAGGGCTGAACTGAGAATCCTTGCTTCCCGGGGCAGTCTCTGTTCATTCTTTAAAAATGTGAGTGCCCACTTTGTGCAAGATACTGCTTAAGGCCTGGGTGTGGCAGGTAAGGAGAAAGTACACATAGATAAGTCAGAGATATCTGTTTGTTCACCCTGTGCCTGATTGGCACATGCAGGTATTCAAAAAATATTTGTTGAAGGAGGAGGGACTGATCAGAGGAGATGCTTTCCTGCACTAAGGAAATCTAAGACCTGCTCCAGGGCTCCTTCTGCTATGTCAGGCTCTTCCCCCACCCCTCACCTCCAAAAAAGGTGCTCTCATGCAAGCAAGGCTCTCCTACCCCTTCTAGAAGGGTATCTAAAATCTCTGAGGATGTGATCACAAGGGGAGGGACTTATCCTTTCCCAGCGAATGGCTATGATAAGATGCAAATATACTTCCTCAGAACTTCCTCCTGACCAAGGGACATGCTGGGCGTCATGAATGGCTGAGGTTGTTATTATATTAAAGGCCAGTGCTGGTGTGGAAACCCCCAGGGCTGGCTGGCTCTGGACTGCTGGGGATGGAACCCAGGGCCTCAGGCATGCTGGGTAAGCTGTCTGCCACCAAGCTCCACCCCCAGCCCCTGAGAAGGTTTAAGAGAGGGGAGGCCCTGACTGCTTTACTGCCCCCCTGTCACCACCTATGGAGGTAACTGTGGTCTCCCAGCTCCCAGGGCCAGCTCAAGGTCAGCCACAGTGCCCAGGTCTCTGGGAGTAGGTCACTGTAATCCCTACATGACCACTGGGTTCATTCCCAGAGGTTTATGGAGCCTCTATCACCTACCAAGCCTAGTGCTAGGCCTGGGGATACAGGAAGAGCTCAGCCTGAGGGCAGTCAGGTAGAGGAATTGTGCAGGAAGCACTGAGTCAATATTGGCCACCATGCAGTGACTCTGGACCAGCTACGTGTCATTTTTTTATAATACCTTTATCTATGTATTTTTAGGTGATGCTGGGGATCAAATCCAGTGCCTCACACATGCCAGGCAAGTGCTCTACCACTGAGCCCCAGCCCCAGCCCTGACGTGTCATTTTTTTTTCTTCATTTTGAAACCTGGTATGACCACTTGTTGGTCTAAGACTTTGAGGAAGCTGCTTAGCACCTTGAACCTCACTTTCCTCAAGTCTAAAATGGGCAATAATAAACCTCGCAAGACACACAGATAAGATAAGATAACATCAAGGTCTAACCCATAATCAGTCAATTACTGATGCAACTGTCTATACTCAATGCCTTGAGAATCAGCAGGGAGTAGTGGAGTGGAGACGGGAGGCAGCATACAAATCAAAAGTGGCAATTGTGCTGGACCAGAGAGTATGAGACCACAGGCCTGCCAGGGCTGGAAGGCATAACAGCAGAGGGGACAGCAGAAGGGACAGCAGAGGGGACAGCACGAGCACAGGCAAAGGCCCTGAGCACACAGCTGAGCTTTGGGTCCTGGGGAGTGGGAGGAAATGAGGGCAGGCAGGGCTGCAGCTGGCTTCCTTCTGCTGGCTCCACCCCTGTCAGCGAACATTCCGGAAGATGGAAGATGACTTGTTTCCTGCCGGGACACAGCACCAGTGAATCATGTCATGAGAAATGATTCCCTTCACTACTCTCCATCAAGGGAAAGCCACAACTCTTAATACCTGGAACTTCGAACCTCCTGCACTGCAAAGGGACTTCGGTCCACGGGCAGCTGTAACCGCCAGGAAACCTGTAGCATTGCGCCTTTGCTTGCGTGACTGATCTACAGAGAGGAAGTTGAGTCTGGTTTTCCACTTAACAGGGTGACAGACATTTTACTTTCAAAATATACAACCCCCTGATGCCTGAGGACAGGGCTATATTCTAAGAAATGTGTCATTGATCACTAGGTGTGATTTCCTCGTTGTGTGAACACTAGCATGTACTTACACAAACAAAGAGGACTATGATGCCACTAGGTGATAGGATCTTATGGGACTACAGTCCTTTATGGAGTATGTCATTGGCCAAAATGACAGAATGCAGTGATTATATTTAAAGGAAAATACCAGGGAAATGAAGGTACATATGGATATGGGAAGGGCAAGAGACATGAACTTCATGACAGATGGAAACAGCACCGAGGGCTCTGGGAATCACCCGAGTTCCCAGTCTAGGAGGACCAGGGACAGATTTGGGTCTCGGAGAAACAACTGCAACTGAAGACCAGGATTGGGGGCCTGGCCAGCAGAGCCTGAGTCAAGCCAGGAGGAAGGTGAAGCGGGTCTGCCCCAGGAAGCGGCCTTCAGGACCCGGTGGAGAGAAGGACCGGATGGTCTGTGAGCTGGCACATAGGAGCACACGGGAAAGACTGCATCTGTCCCATGAGTGCACCTGGGTCTAGCTGGGTCTAGGTGTGCATCTGTCCCTCAAACGCAGATGTCTCTGTTATTTCTCATCAGATCAGAAGCTTCTCAGGAGTATTATTCCCACACTCTACCTCTTCCAACTGCCCAGAGCCCGCAGGCTGATCCAGCTACATGGGCACCAGGTGACAAGTCCCGATCTCAGATTAGGGTGACCAGCTGCCCTGGTTTGCCTGGGATGATTTAGACCTCTGGTGCTAGGACACAGCAGTCCTAGGAAAACTGGAAGGAGCTGGTCACCCTGCTGGACAGGCACCTTGGACATCTACAGGACTGAAGCTCCTGGCCTCTGGGGCAGAATTAAGAACCTTATACTAACTGGACATGGTAGCACACACCTGTAATTCCTATGGCTCAGGAGGCTAGGCAGAGGATCCCAAATTCTTTTTATTTTTAAAAAAGTCAATCATAATCCCTATGGTTGCCTATCACCAGGTCAGTTTGTGGGCCTCTTAACCTGGTGTGTTTTTTTTTTTTGTTTTTTTTTAAAGAGAGAGAGAGAATTTTTTAATATTTATTTTTCAAGTATCGGCGGACACAACATCTTTGTTTGTATGTGGTGCTGAGGATCGAACCTGGGCCGCACGCATGCCAGGCGAGCGCGCTAGCACTTGAGCCACATCCCCAGCCCCGAGGATCCCAAATTCAAAGCAAACCTCAGCAACTTAGTGAGGCCCTCAGCAACTTAGTGAGGCCCTGTCCCCTGTCTCAAAATTAAAAAAAAAAAAAAAGGCTGGGGGCATGGCTCAGTGGTTAAACACCCCTAGGAAAACACCTTATATTATTGCAAGGCACAGTGGTGCACACCTATAATCCAGCAATTTGGGAGACTGAGGCAGGAAGTTGGAGACCAGCCAGCCTCAGTTGAGGCCCTTAACAAGGCCCTAAGCAACTTAGCGAGATCCCATCTTGAAATAAAATGTAAAAAGGGCTGGCAATGTAGCTCAGTCATGGAGTGCCCTTGAGTTCAAGTCCCAGTACTGCAAAAAAAAAAAAAAAAAGTAAATAAAAATGGGCTGGAGGGGCTGGAGTTGCGGCTCAGTGGTAGAGCACTTGCCTGGCATATGTGAGGCCCTGGGTTTGATTCTCAGCACCACATATAAATAAATAAAATAAAGGTTCATTGACAACTGAAAAAAAAATTTTAAAAGGGGTGGGGGGAGCTGGAGAGTAGCTCAGGGGTAAAGGGCCCCCAAATTCAATCTCCAGTTTGGGAGAGGGTGAAAGGAGAAGTCTGCACTGTCTGCATGAGCCTAGGACCAGGAATCAGTGCGTGTTTCTATGACCACCACCTCAGAGTAGACCTTCACCCTCTTAGAAAAGTCCCACAGACTTAGTCCTTACCAAGAAAATATTTCCACTTTGATCAGAAGCCTCCTGGCCACACCCCAAAATCTGGCTTCAGTTCTAGCTTAAGGATTCAAAGGTCCCAAAGATGTCGCTTTCAGACTTGGCGACTGATCTCAAAAGAAATCTCTGGCCCTGTGAGGCTGATCCACTGTCCCCTACACTGTTCCCTTCCTTGCTGTGGTATTCCGCGTGCTCCAGTCAACTCGGCCTGCTCAGCAGCCCCAGGCCTGTCCCTCCTCCTTCCCACTCCTGTCCTCTCTCTATTCCATCTTCCTGGCCCCGCCCTTCCATCTTCCTGTGCTTGAATCCCACCCAAACTTCATGGCTTGACTCAACTGTCACCTCTCTAGGAAGCCTCTCCAAGTCTTTCATGTGGAAGACACTTCCAGTCCCTGCAATCCTCTCCCAAAGCCTGGCCTGGCCTGGCCTGTGGTGGGCAGGCCTTCCACAGTGTGCTGACCTAGACCAGAAACCACTCAGACTCCTCGCCCCTCTGCAGTAAGGAGGCAGCACAGGAACTCACACACAAAGGCACGAACCCACAGTGCCTCCATGGGACATGCCAACCGTCTCTTGACAGCCCCATGGGCAGCAGGGAGCATCTTCACGGAGGTTCATTCTTAGTGGTTCATCCATCCTGTCAGCCTCCATCACTGACCCTTCCACATGACAAGGTGAACAAGATACTTGTGTATCTCACAGCCAGGGCAACTCCATAATGACAACCTCGCAGCACAGGGGAGAAAAGAAAGGAGAATGCACACGGGAAAGTCATGGATGGCCTGGCTCAGGTAGGTCCCAGAGTGCAGACAGAAGGACAGAGGGACTGTGTCCCCACGGCCACGTTAGAAGACAAAGCAAAGGGTTTGGGGGTGAGGACACACTCCATCTCTGTTCCTTCACCCTGTGCCTTGTGACCACCAACTCAGTGTCTGCGAGGCCTACAGGGTCGCCTTCATCATCGGATGTTGTGAAGAACTGTGGGGATAATGGAGGGAAGGCACTGAGCAAATGGTCACGCTCTCCCCAAACATGGGGATTACTGTTGTCATTATCACCCAAGTAGCTCACAAGAGGTCAGAGGATTCCAGGCTGCCAGATCTCAGAGTCTGGCTGAGCAGGACCATAATCCTGCCTTATGATTAGCCCTGACCTGCAGGGGAGGAGAAACCAGGTGCTGGGCGTCCTTGGCTGCCAGGTGCACCAGCCCAGGTCAGACCCAGTGATACTAAAGAGGCTGCACCTGGGAGGCCGTGTGGCCAGTGGCCGGGGGTACAAAGGGAAGGAAGCTGGATGGAGACGACAGTCAGGCAGCGGCCCTGGGTGTGGCTGTGAACAGGCTTGGCGAAGGAATGAGACAGAACCCACAAAACTGGAGAGAGCACCCCACTGGTCCCTCCCAAGCTATTCCGGAGAATTAGTGAAATTACTTCCAGTGATGGACACAGCAGGGCTCTGACATTTACAGGCCACTAGATCTCTTCAGGGCCAGCTGGGCATTTAAAAGCCTGTCAGGGGAAGGAACCAGCCATCAACCGGAAACCCCCGAGGTGTGCAAACACCCACGTCACTTCTCGACAGGAAGGAGCTAGGGTGGAGCAAGCTGAGATTAAGGCCCTGTCCCCAGAGCCTAGCGGTCCAGGGGAACTTGCACAGCAGGCTAAAAGGAGTTAAGGGCCACACAAGGCACCTGCTGTCCCTCACATCCACCCAGTTTGTTCACCATCCTGGGATTCTCCCTTTACTGTTTGAAGATCCTCGTACTTCTATCACATCATATGGGGCCCATCTCTTAGAGGGCTCCTGACCACCCGATCTAAATCAGCCCAAGCCCATGTCTACTGTGTCCCTCTGCTGTCCCTTCCCCAGGCCCTCATCTCTACAGGCCCATGCCTCTGCTCAGATATCACCTCCTTCACAGGACCTCCCCTAACCACATTGTTTAAAACCCTATGCCCTTCCGCAGCTCTCATCCTCTCTCCCTCCTCTTTCTGTCTGAATCCTAGACATTTAATTATTTGTTTACTGTCTCTCTCCTCCCCTGGAATATCATCTCCATGAGGACAAGGATTAATGTTAGTTTTGTTCACTGCTACTCTATCACCAGCATCTAGAAAAGTGCCTAGCACATAGCAGTTGCTCAATAAATGTTTGATGAATAAATGAATTTATTTATGAATTTTTTTTTTAAAGAGAGAGTGAGAGAGGAGAGAGAGAAAGAGAATTTTAATATTTATTTTTTAGTTATCGGCGGATACAACATCTTTGTTTTGTATGTGGTGCTGAGGATCAAACCTGGGCCGCACGCATGCCAGGCGAGCGCACTACCACTTGAGCCACATCCCCAGCCCCTTATTTATGAATGTTTAAGAGGAGGGCTGTAGCCAGACTGCCTGGGGTCTCAGTGCAACTCTTTCATTTACTGTGTGATCCTGGACTATTTACTTACTTTATCTGTGCCTCAATTTAATCAATCAGTAAAAAGAGAATAACAATGGTACATTTCATAGGATTAATGGGTTCAATAAGATCATGCCTATGAAAAGGTTAAAATAGTGCCTGACCCTGAGTTAGCACTCAGTGCCATGCTGACTGCCAATACAGTCTTTTCTTGGCTAGTTCTTTTGTTATTGTTTGTTCATTTGTTTTTGGTACTGGGAGTTGAACCCAGGGGCAATTAACTACTGAGCCATATCCCCAGCCCTTTTTATTTTTTATTTTTGAGATGGCATTTTGCTAAGGGCCTTACTAAATTGCTGAGGCTGACCTTGAATGTGATCCTCCTGCTTCAGCCTCTCAAGTCACTGGCATTACAGATGTGTACTACCATACCCAGCTTAGCTAGTATTTCTTTCTTCTTTTTTTTTTTTGGTCTGGTACTGGGGATGGAATGCAGGGCCTCACACATGCCAGGCGAGTGCTCTGCCACTGAGCCACATCCCCAGCCCTGGCTAGCATTTCTTGCTTGTTTATCATCTGGCTCCAACCACTCCAGCGTCCACTCCGGCCTGCCTTGCTCACTACTGTAACCCAGTTCCTAGCAAAGTGTTAGAAGAGAAAAATTGGGCCTCCTCCCAAGTCCAGGAACTTGGAACTGGGAAAGACACAGCTTCAGCTGGGAGTATAAATGAGCCTCACCAATCTGTTTCTCCAGGGCAGCTGCTTCACAGACAGTGGCCCGGGGCAGGATCCCAGGGTCGGTGAAACTTGTTTGCAGCAGGCAGCTCATGACGAAGAAGAAGAGGATGGCAGCGATGATGGGGATTGCCAGGGTCAGTTTGCGAGCCAGGTAGGGGCAGCTAGAAAGAGAGATGGAGAGAGAGATCAGCAGATACCCCAAGGACTCGCTGGGGCACTAGGTATCACATTTTTGAATAAAGCTGAGGCTGAGGCATAGCTTCTGGGTGAGTGCAGCCACTCCCATATAAGTGCCCATAATAAGCATCCCTTATCTAGCCTTGTAGGTCGCCGCTGAGCTCATGGCAAAGTGATCAATAGATCCCAGTGCCATTCCCCCCCACACACTGAGACAAGGTCTCACTGCATTGCCCAGGCTGGCCTTGAACTCCTTGCTAGGCTCAAGTGATGCCCCCATTGTAGGTGCTGAGTCTACAGTTGTGCCACTGTACCAAGCTCATATCCCAGCACTCTTAACCCCAGTGCTTAGCTGCAGCCTCAGGATCCTCTGAAACACAGGGCTCCAGGCAGTACTAAGAATTAAGTGGGGCTGGGGATGTGGCTCAAGCGGTAGCGCGCTCGCCTGGCATGCGCGCGGCCCGGGTTCGATCCTCAGCACCACATACAAACAAAGATGTTGTGTCTGCCGAGAACTAAAAAATAAATATTAAAATTCTCTCTCTCTCTCTCTCTCTCTCTCTCTCTCTCTCTCTCTCTCTCTCTCTCCCCCCNTAGTGTTCCCCTCTGGCAAGAGGTCAGAAATAGCTGTCTTCTTCGACGGCATTTTATGTGCCATTTACGGCCTTAATTCATAAATTATTATTAATAATATCTTAAGTACTAACAATTACTATGTGCTATAAATCTTTATAGTAGAGCTAGGTACAGTGGCACATGCCTGTAATCCCAATGACCCAGGAGGCTGAGGCAGGGGGATCATAAGTTCAAGGCCAGTCTCAGCAATTTAGCAAGATATTGTCTTAAAATAAAAAAAATAATGAGTTGGGGATGTAGTTCAGTCGGAGTACCCTTAAGGTTCAATCCCTAGCACCAACCAAACAAACATCTTTACAGAGACCCTCTGAAATTATGCTTCTTAATTTATAGATGAGGAAACTAAAGCTCAGAGAACTTAGGTAACTTGTCTGAGGTGAGGGGGGACTCAAGCCAGATCTGACTTTGAGGTCCATACTATATTAATCACTGTCATATGCTGCTTTCCCTCCTAGAGACAGAGTGGACTAATGGAGTAGGAAGCAGCTATTTGGAAATGACTGGAGGCTGGAGGCCTGAGAACAGCCAAGAGGCCAGGAGCCAGTACAGAGGCCGGGAGCAAACCTGTGGGCATCTACACACTGCTTATGAAGCCTCTAGCATCAGGTGCTATGGCTTCCACAGAGGCCTTTCCCCTGAGGAGCAGAGACTGCCAAGGACAAGAACTCCTAGGGGCCCATGCTCTACTCCACAAATCTCAGTGCTCCCAGATCTGATTCTCAAAAAGAACCAGCCGGGAGCTCAGGGTCACCCACATGGCAACTCGTCCAGTTCATGCACAACCAGACTTCTCTGGAGAACGGAGAATATTTGAACTCTGAGACTTGTAGAACCTTCAAGAAACACTAAGTCCGGGCTGGGGATGTGGCTCAAGCAGTAGCGCGCTCGCCTGGCATGCGTGAGGCCCGGGTTCGATCCTCAGCACCACATACAAACAAAGATGTTGTGTCCGCCGAGAACTAAAAAATAAATATTAAAAAATTCTCTCTCTCTCTCACTCTCTCTTAAACAAAAAAAAAAAAGAAAGAAAAAGAAACACTAAGTCCTAGTTTCTTGATTTTCCAGAGGGGAACTCCTGGGCCCACAGCTAGATTTAAGTTCACCTAGCTGGCCAAAGTCTCTGGGCTCCCAAAAAATGATTTGCTCATTCATTCTTTCAACCAGTAGTTGCTGTATTTAGTACCTGCAATATACAGGCACTGGTTCTAGGGACTAAGGATACAACAGTGAGGAGAACAATACCCTGCTCTCATATACAAAGGCAGGCAAGAAACTACCAAACAAGTATGCATGCAGCATGGATGTCAGGGAAGGGTGTGGAAAAGGAAGAGTGAGGCACGAGGCTACGTGAAGGAAGGACACTCCGAGCGGTGAGAAGGCCCCGAGGTAGGAGTGTGCAAGTAGGCCAACCTGCCTGGATGGGAATGCACACCAGGGCAATGGGGCAGAAGCAGACAGAAGGGAAGCAGGGACCAGAGCTCTGGCTCCTACCCAGAGAACCAGGAGGACTGAGATCTGACTTGGAATCAAAGGGACACTCCTGCTACAGTGGTGGGGGTGGGTGGGAAGTAGGCAGAAGCCAGGAGGCCTGCGCAACAATCCACCAAACCAAACAAGGAAGCAAAACCATTCACTGCAGAAAAGGCCCCAGATGGCCACCTGTATCTTTTCCCAGAGCAATGGGGGTGTCTGAGCATCTCCGTGCTTCCTGTCCTCACTAAAGGCACTTCCACCACTCCAGGTTCTTACTGAGATTTCACTCTGGTCCAGACCCAGGTGAGCTCAGGGACCTCATCAAACCCTGCTGCCAAATCTACCACTTCAAGTGAGGACAAGGACAAGCAAAGACAAAAGCCAAGATGATTCACAAGTGTTCTCTGAGCCTGGAAGTCCTTGTTTTCTCCCTAGCAAGGGACAAATAAGTCACCAGCAAAGCTACTCACTCAGCCAGCAACCGTCCTGCTTCTGAACTGACTGAATCTCACACTGTAGGTCACAGGGCCAACCACTGCAAGCACTGCTTCCTCCTGCCTGGGCAAGAGACTGAGCACAGCCTGGGGCTCCTGGAGGAGGCACTTTCATAGCATCCACAGGTCTGGTCTGGAAAACCAGGTCTGAAATTCAGCCCAGGGGCTTCCCTGTGGGCTGGGAATCCAGAGCTTCTATTTCTAAATCATCCCTGAACTTTTTTTTCCACAAAGACAAAGAAAGAGCAGAGTGTTTAGTGGATGAAAAGAAGAAGCCGATTTATAGGAAGTCTTCACCTTGCTTCAAGGGGCAATGTGAGGTTGCAGTTACATGATCTAGCAACTGGAAAGGGACCTGGGAGCTGGTATCTTTGTGACAGCCTCGCTATGGCCACATGCCCTTGTTAAGTGTTTTTCTGGTGAAGACAACAAGTACTAACAGCAGCCAACATCAGGTTAGTGTTACTGGGCTAAAAGCCCGCAGGCCAATCTCATGATCACCTGGGGGGTAGGTACTATTAAAGACCCCATTTTACAGATGAGGAAGCAGGGGGTCTGAAAATTGGAGTTACTGCCCTGAGGTCACAAAATTAGTGTGAGGTGAAGCTGTTGGCCCCAGAGACAGAGTTCTCAACCACACCACAAGAGGACCACAAGAGATGAGAGCCAGGAGGGGAAGGTGGGGCTCATGGGGTGGGTGTGGATGCCTGGGATTCTGTGCAAGGAATTATGTGGCAGGTGGCTCCAGCTAGAGAGGTAGGGTGGAAACTTCTGATCACCAATGTGGTCCTGGTAAGGTTATAAGTACCCACTCCTTCATCCACAAAACAGATATCCTGTGTGGGACAATCCAGGGTCACTGGAGAGACAAAGGAGTAAAAAACCCATGGGGCAAAAAGGACCTGTCATACCAAAGCACTCTGGATCCTTTCTTTAAGAAATAACAAGGCACATAGCTATTCCTGATGTGGAACAGGCCAGAGGAATGCTCCAGAATGGTAAGAAGGGGAAAAAAGCCATGAGGTCAGGAATGGGGGCAGGGACCTGGAAGACATCTGGGGGGATCAGGGGACTAAGGGAAGGACAGGAAGCTCTGAGGAAGCTAAGGGAAGAAGGAAGAGGCAGCCAGAGAGGCCCCAAGATGTTTATGGGAGGATGCCTTGGATCCACAGTGAGCATGACAGGGAAAGCAAAAACGGGAGGGGTCTGAAAGGAGACTCTGGGATGACCTGGAGGGAGCAAGAAGATGCTAGGAAATTCAGGATGGTATGTACATAGCCAAAGGGCATAGAAATTTAGAAGTTGTCTGGAAGGCTCAGAAAGAAAAGATGCCTTGAGGGGTCAGAAAGAGTGTGGGATGTGCAAGAGATGGTCCAGGGATGAGAGAGCAGGAGGGCTCTACCTAAGGAACCGAGGAGGCCTGGGGGGCTGGTTCTGGGAGACTGGGGGGGGCAGTGTGAAGGGACACTGGAGGGTAGTGTTCCTTCAGAGGCCGGCAAAGGCAGGGAACCAAAGCAGAGCGGCCGAGGACAGAGTGGCTGGCAAGGGTGGAGGGGTCCAGGGCGGGCAAACAGGAGATGAGTCGGGAGCCAGGGGAGGCCTCAGGACAGACCGGAGAGGAGCAGGCGGCTGCGGGCGGGCTCAGGGCTGAGAGGGCGAGTGCCCGGAGGGGCCGTGCAGGTGGGTGCCCAGGCAAGGGGAGCAAGAGGCGCGCGGCCGGCGATGGGGACGCGGCGAGCGCCGCGAACTCACTCGAAGACGAAGAAGAGGACCGTGGTGCTGAGGAT
>NW_026000082.1:34943104-34954789 GCF_001458135.2 Marmota marmota marmota
GCCTCGGCCCACAGCAGGACCCCAGCGAGTCCCTGCGCCCCCTGCGCCGCTCCCCCCCCTGCAGTTCTACACCAGGAGCCATCAGCAGATGCGCTCTCAAGGGCGCTTTCTCTTTTGCAAGCAAACCGTTTATTAGGAGCCCACTGTGTGCCAGGCACTGTGCCAAGAGCCGAGATTCAGGTGGTGGCCCAATTTATAATTCCCGGGCCAGGCTTTGCACATCCCTGAGGACTGACTGGAAGGCATTCTGGAGGCAGGCATCTTTGGGAGTCGGGGACACATCCAAAGTTCAAATGCCCAAAGGGCCCACCTTCTGGTCTCCCTCACCCAGCTGTCCTGGGCCCAGACCAGAGGTTCCTAGGTATAGCCCAGCCCGTAATGCAGGGGTCATGCCTGAGGGCCTCCGTGGCTTTGTTTGTTTTTGTTTGTTTTTTTCAGGAATTCTGGATATATTCGTGTTCTATTGCTACGGAACAAATTACCACAAAGTTAAAAAACACACCTATTTCTCATGGATCCCAGGTCAGGAACCCAGAAACAGTAGAGCTAAATCCTTTGCTTGGAGTCTCACAGGGTTCCAATCCAGGTGCAACCCAGTGCAGTGTCCATCATTCTGGAGTTACTCTAAAACCTAGAGGAGGGCTGGGGATGTGGCTCAAGCGGTAGCGCGCTCACCTGGCATGCGTGGGGCCCGGGTTTGATCTTCAGCACCATATACAAACAAAGATGTTGTGTCCGCAGAGAACTAAAAAATAAATATTAAAATTCTCTCTCTCTCTCTCTCTCTCTCTCTCTCTCTCTCTCTCTCTCTCAGAAAAGAAAAAAAAATATTTTAAAAAATAAATAAAACCTGAGGAAAAATAAGAGAAGAGAGAGCTGGTGGGGGGCTGGGGCTGGGGCTCAGCAGTAGTGCACTTGCCTGGCATGTGTAAGGCATTGGGTTTGATTCTCAGCACTGCATATAAATAAATAAAATAAAGGTCTATCAACAGCTAAAAAAAAAAGAGAGAGAGAGAGAGAGAGCTGGGGACTAAGAAAGGAAGGCAGAATACACATGGGGACAGGTAGGAAGCCAACAGTGACCTCAAGGATTACTAATTGGTACCTATGCCAAAGGCTGCCCTGCCACGTCCTTGGTGCCAAAGGCTCTGGATTTGATGAGTCCCACCTTGAAGTGTAAGTTTGTCTAAGTTTCCTCTCCTTCCACTCTTTGGCTGTTAAACAAAGTCACAAAACTAACTTGTTGTATTACAGCAGTTTCCCATTGTCCCACCTCAACTGGGTCCTCTTACAACCCTAAAGCTTTTCTTGTTCCTTGTCATTTTACAGAAGCCAAAGAGATCCTACTTGATTTTTAGTTTCCCTCCTATCTCAAATGTCTGTTTTTATCCGTTCTTTCCTCTCAACTTAAGGATGTGGGTCTGGTGGTATAATTCAGTGGTAGACTCCTTGTCTAGAATGCACAAGGCACTGCACTGAGTTTAATCCCCAGAACAAAAAAAAAAAAGAAAAGAAAAAGAGTAAAGAAAAAAAAAATAGCTGCCACTTTTTTTGTCATTTCTGAACTTTTTACAATATGGTCTCTGTCTACATCACTCCTCAAAAATTTCTACCTTGAATGTTACCAGTGACCCATTTGTTATAATTAAAAACTACTACTTCTCATCAATACCCACAGTTCCCAGCCACTGTCACCAATAGGTGTGGCCATGTGACAGAATTCTGGAGGTGGTAGGTTCTACTCCCAGCCTGGCCCATAAAACTTCCGTGTGCTGATTCTTGCCTTCCTTCCCTTCTGCTAGTAGAATGGGAAAGACTCCAAGAACCTAGAAGAGGGTGGAACCACAAGATGAAAAGAACCTGGGTTCTGCATAATTGTGGAGAGCAGAGCTCTCCCTACATGACTATTGAACTCTGAGGTAAGCAAAAAATAGACTTTTGTTGTATAAGCCACTGAATTTGGGAAGCTGTTTGCTATAACAATTAGCTAACCCCCGTTTTTGTGGTACTAGGATTGAACCCAGGGGTGCTTTACCACAGCTATACCACTAGCCCTTATTAGTTTTTTTTTTTTTAATTTTGAGACAGAGTCTTACCAAGTTGCCCACGTTGATGTCAAACTTGTGATTCTCCTGCCACAGACTCCTGAGTTGCTGGGATTACCCTACCCAGCTAGCTGACCCTTATGAGTACAAAATTTGGTACCAGGAATGAAATGCTGGTATAATAAAAGCAAAAATAGATAGCACAGCATTAATGATCCAATGGGATACATGGAAACAAATCTAATAGGCTGGATGGCTGGAGAGTTCTGTGATGCTATAACAAAATATTTGTTGAAAGAGAGAGCTGTGTAGTCTTTCCCTAGTGCTCCCAACAGGCAAAACCAAACACAGATCAGTTGGTAAAGGAGAAATGTAGTTTGCAGAGTCCCAGCTCCAGGCTTTCAAAACCAAGTATAGACAGGCTGGTTTGGAGCAGACAGACAATAATTTATTTATTTATTTTTTAGAATTTTTTTTTAATATTTATTTTTCAGTTTTTCGGCGGACACAATATCTTTGTTTTGTATGTGGTGCTGAGGATCGAACCCGGGCCGCACGCATGCCAGGCTAGCGTGCTACCACTTGAGCCACATCCCCAGCCCGACAGACAATAATTTAATATCAGACACAGTCCGCCTCTGTGGCTACTCAGTATCCATATGCACTTGTCTCTAGTTTTAAACTTCCATACAACAAGACAACTCTATTTTTCTACTTAACAAGCTGCAATTATATTTTGTACAAATATGTTCTCAACCACTCCCCAAAACAAAGAGATGCAAATCCTAATAATCACTGTATCTATATCTGGGCTGTGTAAATAATTCCTCAAAACCAGTCACGTTTCTTCCTGAAAATTATGTTATCTAAAAACTAAGTTGTATCAGAATTTGAAGAAAATTTGTATAAAATAATAGGAAGAAAAAGAAGAAAAAGTATATAGATAATTTATTTATATATGTAATTATAAATTATAATTACACTTATAATTATTATTATAGTATTTATAAGTTGTAATCATATATACCACATAACAAATGGAAGAAAATATGCATTGCTTTAACAGTTCTTATTTCTGAAATTGGTCACAAGGCCATGGTTGATATTTATAGCTTTGTTTTTCTAATCTTCTTTTTATATTTCCTTTGCCTTCTGCTGGGATCTCAGCTGTTTTAGAGTTCTGTACCTAGCAGGGGGATCCAAATCTTCTTTTCTGAAGGATCTGGATCTTCAATGGGAGTTCACCACTGTCCTTCAGGGCCACCCCTGAGTGGAGCTGTGATGTGTCAGCCATCTACTTTCATGTGGTGCCAACATATGGTGCAGAGCCATCTGTAAACCAGGCTGTAGTCATAAGGAACTCCCCAGGAAGAGGCAGTACAGTGGGAGGTGGGGTCAAAGGAAAATTACCTGTTCATTCAACTAACTCATGCCTCCCTCTTCCAGATGTGCCTGAGGCTTATTTCCTATATACCATTTTCAACTGAAGAGAGATGACTGCTGTGGACGCCCAACCTCACTCATGGCTTAGTGGACGAGATATATCAACTAACTCCTGATTGGACACTCAGGTCTTATGGCTACTTGATATCCTGTGATTAGGCCTTCAGCCTGTACCAGAGCCCAGAAGCACGAAGAGAATGGTAATTTGGAGAAAATGGTGTGGATTTACTTCAAGGTCCTAGAAGTCTGTGTTGTGATTCACCTATTGGTGACTCCATGTAACATCCCTGTTTGACAAAGCCTGAATGTCATTGAATCTCCTGATTTGTAAGGTCCAAGTGGAGAGCTGCTTGTACTATAGCTGGGCTTTTAGCATGTTGGACCACCAGACACTACTCTGAAGTCATAGCCCTATGAATTTTTATGGTGTTTGTTTTCCAACTCTTTATTTCTCATGTTTTACTAAAGTGTCTTTAAGTCATTGCTAATTCCAGTTTGTCATACCCAAGCAGCAAAATGTCCTCAATGGAGTGATATTATGTACAAGACCAAAATGATCAAGATCTCTGTGGACTAGAGGCTGGGAGTGTAGCTCAGTGTTAGAGCACTTGTCTAGCATGTACAAGGATTGACTAGTCTGTGTTATTGGGTTTGACCCCCAGTGTGTTCTCTCTCTCTCTCTCTCTCTCTCTCTCTCTCTCTTACTTTATGACAGGGAACAGAAGACTTTATTTAGTCTTGATACACTGTGAAGGTGTACTTCAGGCCCTGCTAGGTAAAAGCAAACTTCTTGTGTTTCTTACAAATTATACAGAGGAAAACATCAATTGCCAGGTCAATAGCTGAATCCAGATGCCAGGAGAACTACTGCACCTGAAACAGCAGCCGTAATTGGAGGCATTATCTGATTAAATTTATGATAATTCATAGTCATTCTCCATAATCCAGTTGCCTTGTCTACAGACCATCCATGCAGGGAACCTAGAGATGTTTTATCACTGAGCTACAATTCCAATATTTTTTATTTTGAGACAGGGTCTCACTAATTTGCTAAAGCTGACTAAAATTGCACTCCTCTTGCTCAGCCTCTTGAGCAGTGGGGATAACACGCGTGCACCACTGTACCTGGCTATTTCATTTCTGATCTGACACTACTATCTGCAACTTCCCTAATGTATGAGTCAGCTTCTCAGTTTTGGAGACCAGAAGTCCAAGGTCAAGGTGCCAGCAGGTTTGGTTTCTGAAGAGGTATCTGTCTGGCTTGCACACTTCTCACTGTGTCCTCACATGGCCTTGTCTTCTATACACACACTCCAGATGTTTCTTCCTCTTCTTATAAAAGTATCAGGCCTATTGAATTAGGGTCCCATGCTTATTATCTCATTTAACCTTGACTATCCCCTTTAAGGCCTATTGAAGGTGCTTCATATGTTGGAGCTTCAACATATGAATTTTGGGTAGGGGGCACAATTCAACCCATAACACATTAGTATGCAGTTTACTTCTGGTTTGCTGTCCTCATAGAGAGGGGAATCCACTTGGCCCTTCCTATCATAATGGTCCTTACTCAACAGATCAGTCAACCACATTAGTTGCTAAATTCAGTCATGCATTGCTTAATGTTGGGGACACATTCTGAGAAATTTATCTTTGAGTGATTTTGCCATTGTGTGAACATCATAGGGTACCTGCACTCATACAAACAAATGGATTAGCCTACTACATATCTAGGTTATTAACTTATCACTTCTAGGCCACAAACCTGTATAGCATGTTACTGTACTGAAGGCTGTAGGTAAGTGTTAAGTACTTGTGTGTCTAAACATAGAAAAATTCTGCATAAAAGATAAAAAGTGGTACACTTATACAGGGTACTTATCATCAGTGGAGTATGGAGGCCTGGAAGTTGTGGGTTGTGGGTGAGTCACTGACTGAGTGATCGCCTGGCAGTCTACACTAAATTTATTAAAAACATTTTCTTTATTCAATAGTAAATTAATCTTAGCTTTTTAAAACTTTACATACTTTTAATTTTTCTTTAACTTTTTTGACTCTTTAGCAATAACACTTCATTTAAAACAAATACATAGCCAGGTGCGGTGGCACATACCTGTAATCCCAATGGTTTGGGAGGCAAAAGGATCACAAGGTCAAAGCCAGCCTCAGCAACTTATGAGGTCCTAAGCAATTTAGCAAAATCCTGTCTCTAAATAAAATAAAAGGAGTTGGGGATGTGGCTCAGAGAGCTTGCCTTGCACAGGTGAGGCTCTGGGTTCAATCCTCAGTACCACATAAAAATAAATAAAGTTTAAAAAAAAGCGGGGTGGTGGGGATGTGGCTCAGTGGCTAAGTGCCCCTCACTTCAATTCCCAGAACCAAACAAATATACATATGAGGCAGTTGTACAAAAAGTTTTCTTTATGTCCTTATTCTATAAGTTTTTTCAATTTTTCATTTCTTTACTTTTTAAATTTTTCCATTAAAAAGCAGGACACTAACATATTCATTAGCCTAGGTCTATTCAGGGTGAGAATAATTAATATTCCTGCCTTCAATCTCCACCTCTTGTCCCACTGGAAGGTATTCAGGGGCAATAACTTGCATGGAATTGTCATCTACTATGATTCTGGAATATCTCCAGAAGGACCTAAGGCTCTTCTTGAAGAGGTATTGCTCTTCATAAATATGTCCAGATGGTTGCTTCTTTCCTTGATCATAAATTTGATATAAACAGATAATACCATGAACATTTCTCATCCCCTGGCCATGACCCCATATTGGAGATGGAACCCAGGGACACTCTTCCATTGAGTGACATCCCCAGCCCTTTTTATTTTGAGACAAGATCTCACTAAGTTGCTGAGGCTGGCTTTGAACCTTTGATCTTCTTGCCTCGCCTCCCAAATCACTAGGATTACAGGTAAGCACCACCGTGCCCAGTCATGTTTTTAAACTTTTTAAGGAGCTTGATGAAGTCTGCAAAAGCTTCCACAAGGGAGATGGGAGTATAGATCAGTGGCAGACCATTTGCCTAGCCCACTCCAGGTCTTGAGTTTAACGCCTAGCAAGAAAGAAAGATAAGGAAGGAAGGAAGGAAGGAAGGATTAAAATACCTCAACTAAGTCCTTCACTGTGAATACTCTTGATAGGGGTCTTCTTAAGTAGTTATTTTGTTGTTGGGTATTTGTTTTTTGCAGTGACTGGGAATCAAACCCAGGGTCTCACACATGCTAGGCAAGTGTTCTTCCATTGAGCTACATCTCCAGCCCAGGTTCTTGGTCTTTATCATCTCCTACAGTTTTCTTTTCCCTTAACTCTTCATCAGCTATGCTAAGTGTGCAGTTGCAAAAATGCCTCCTTAATCAATTCCTCAAGAACCACCTCTACACTGGCACAGTGGTGCGCGCCAGTAATCCCAGCAGCTCTGGAGGCTGAGGCAGGAGGATTACGACTTCATAAGTCAGCTTCACTAATTTAGCCAGGACCTAAGCAACTTAACAAGACCCTGTCTCTAATATATAATATGTATATATATATGGCTGGAGATGTTGCTCAGCTAAGCACCCCTGGGTTCAATCTCTGGTACAAAAAAAAAAAAAAAAAACTCTAGGAGATCCTCAATGTCATCTTCATTTTCATTCACACCTAGGTTAAAGTTGTTTGTCATCAGAGCTGGAGTTGTGGCTCAGTGGTAGAGCCACTTGCCTAGCATGTTTGAGGCACTGGGTTCAATTCTCATATAAATAAATAAATAAATAAAGATCCATTGACAACTAATATATATATATACACACACACACACACAGAGAGAGAGAGAAAGAGAGAGAGAGTGTGTGTGTTATTTGTCATCTCAACCACAGCCTTGTTGATTTTTACAGCCTCCCCATTCTTGGAAAATCCTTTGAGATCACAGATGAGTCTCTTGAGTGTCTTCTTCCAGATGCCAGTCCTTGGTAACATCACCCCCAAAATAAGAAACTTTCTTGATTCAGTCATAGATGTTGTAATCCTTCCAGAATTGCATCAGTATCTGCTCAATGTCTTCTTCAGTTGCAGCAGTAGCCTGGGCAAAGATCCTCTTTGGGTTATAGGCCTTAAAAGTTGCTATAACACCTTGACCCATTTGGTGAATCAAAGAGGTATTGTTTGGGCTGGGGCTGTAGCTCAGTGGTAGACCACTCGCCTGGCATGTGTGAGGCACTGGGTTTGATCCTTAGCACCACATAAAAAACTAAAGAAATAAAGGCATGCTGTCCATCTACAATTAAAAAAAGCATACACACACACACACACACACAAAGAAGGGCTAGGGATGTAGCCCAGTGGTTAAGCCCAGTTTCAAGGATTTCAAGGACAGGATAGTAGTCTTGTTTGAGGGAAATGTTTCAGTCATTGCAACATTGAAACTGTTTGGCAAGTGAGAGCCCCAGGGCTTTCAAGCCTATCAATAAACACAAACTGCCAGTGTACTACAGGAGCAACAAGAAGTCATGGAAGACCCAGCTCCTCTTTCAAGACTGGCACTGAGCTCCCGCTCCAGCCCCCTTCTTAGTTTTTATTTTGAGACAGGGTCTTGCTAAATTGCTGAGAATGGCTTTGAACTTAAAATCCTCCTACCTCAGCCTCCTGAGTCGCTGGGATTAGAGACATGCGACCCCACACCCAGCTTGCACTGTACTTTATACAATTGGAAATGCAGTAGCTTTGTTTACACCAACATCACTACAAGCACATACAGTAATGCTATGTGCTGCAACACTATAATGGCTATGAAGTCAGTGAAAACTTCCAACTATGTTAGTGTGTAAGTTACTTCCTTATGAGTCAAATTTTGTATTTGCCCCCTTGGAGAATGCTGAGATTTGACCCTACTTATATATAGGTCTAGTGGCAACAAAGGATGACCCAGGTAGATCTTAAGGAGATATTTGCAAGGCATATTTTCTGCCCCAGAAAAGGAGATTACAGTTTTCAAGCAAGGGTAGGCTGGTCTACTTAGACACAAGCAGACAAGATGCTTCCTCCAGCAAGGGAAGCACAGACATAAATGGAATTGTCCAAGTCAAATCAGACATTCCCATTCCAAGTTTCAGGATCCATTCCTTCTCATTCACAGGAAAAACTTCAGCTATGAATTTAACTGATGTAATTCTTCAATATGCAAAATTTTGTGTTTTTTTCATAGTAAATAAGTGTCAGTTATAAGCAATAAAAAGATTCTTTTATGTCTAGCATGTGTTATCATTGGGATATCCAGTTGGGGTCCAGGTCCTCGGTATCCCAAACAAAGAATTGAGTAAGACACACAGAAGTAAAAGGCAAAGAACAAATTTATTGAAGGTGAAGCTCTCCACAAGGTAGAGCAGAGTAGGCCAAGCAAGAGAGAGGCTCAAGGCCTTGATGCCAGCATACAGTGTCTTACATGCTGAGCTGTGAGGTGTTCTCTTCCCCATGTGGACCTGATTGAAGCCTCACCCCATTTGCTCCCAATGGCTCCCGTATGATACCTGATTAGAGTACTGTCCAATTTTCCCTCATTAGTTACTTTAAAATACCAAACCCATGGTCAGAGTTATCACAGGCGATGCGTCCTTACTGTCAGGATTGTCTTGGTAATGGAACTTACTGTAACAGGGGCATGATGACTCATCTCCCTGTTTTGTCTTTCAGTGGCATTTCCTTTTCTTAAACCTTGCTTCTGCCATCTTGGTGGTCCCTGAACTCCTACCTAACATTTCCCCCTGAGAGACATGATCCCCAAATTCTTTTTGGGAGGTTGAGGGGCTGGAGATCTCATCTTCTTATAGCTGCTTCAGGCTGACAATGGACTATTGTCCTTGCCTATTTGGGATTCACAGAACTTTTGCCCTGTCTGGTAAAGATCAAAAAGCGGAGTGTTGGGGTCAATTTGTGGGATCAGTTTGTAGCCTTGCCATAGTACCAGTTGGAGTTTGATAGCCTAGATTTTTTTATGATTTTCTACCAGGTAAACATGGGAAGTTAAGGATTCAGCATCAGGGGAGTACAGAGGTCCATAGAGGCAGCTGGTGGGCAACTGAGTGAGGTGGACATAAAGCAGAGATCATGGGTAGGACAACAACAAACAAGACAGCAAAGCATTGTTTCCTTGCAAACAATTAGCACAAAAGCAATTAGTATTATCGGTCAGTTTCTGAAAAACATGAAGACAGCAACTCATTAAAGCTTAAGGCAAATCCAATGTGGTATTGGTTTGTGAATGGAAGCCATTTGAGGCTTTAGAAACATCAGCAGAGTTGTTAGAAGTGTGTACACAACATTTTGTTTTTATAATGTCACAGGTATCCCCTTGAGCTGT
This sequence comes from Marmota marmota marmota, assembly GCF_001458135.2. Classification (NCBI taxonomy): domain Eukaryota; kingdom Metazoa; phylum Chordata; class Mammalia; order Rodentia; family Sciuridae; genus Marmota; species Marmota marmota. The sequence goes on from NW_026000082.1 coordinate 34,952,930, forward strand.
AGTTAAGATATCTAATGCTATCTTATTTTTGTAAACTAGCTTTCTCGGTATTACTTCTGGGTTAATAGAGGAATTCCTTAAACTGTGTCATTTAGGGCTCTCTTGGTAGTTAGTTAGGGCTTTTATGTGCTATATTGCATCTTTTAGACCAATCAGAGGGATAAATATCTGGGCTACATAATCATAACAGCAAAACACAGAAACATAGATCAAGTCTGCCTATGTAGGAGGTTAAAAAGGTTCATAGGTCTCAAATTGACTCAAAAACAACAACAAAATAAAAATCTGTGACTCTGACAGTCTTTTGTGATAGTTATCAAGCACTCCTATCTAATAACCTTTTCCTTTACAGCCTCCAGCTGTATTTACTTTTGGTAGGGCTGATTCAAGGGTGCATCTTAAGTTACATTAAAAGAACCATTGAGCCAGTGTGGTGGCTCATGCCTATAACTCAAGTGGCTCAAGAGGCTGAGACAGGAGGATCTCAAGTTTGAGGCCAGACTCAGCAACTTAACAAGGCTCTCAGCAACTTAGTGGGTCCCTGTCTCAAAATAAAGACAAAACAAAAACAAAACAAAACCCTCACTGCTTTTTTTGAGGGGCGGGGTACCAGAGATTGAGCCTAGGGACACTTTACCATGAGCCACATCCACAGCCCTATTTTGTATTTTATTTAGAGACAAGGTCTCAATGAATTGCTAAGCAGCCTCCCTATTGCTGAGGCTGGCTTTGAACTCCCGATCCTTCTGCCTCAGTCTCCCAAGCTGCTGGGATTACAGGTGTGCACTACTACTCCCAGCCCTGGCCTTTTTTGTCTTTTATTTTGAGACAGACTCTTACTAAGTTGCTTAGGGCCTCACTAAGTTGCTGAGGCTGGCTTTAAACTTGTGATTTTCCTGCTTTAGTCTCTTGAGTTGCTGAGATTATAGGCATATGCCTTTGCTCCTGGTGAAGATAGGTTATTTTTATCCAGTTACTAAACATCAAAATGATATTTCTAACTAATTTTGGGGGGGATTGAACCCAGGAATGCTTAACCACTGAGCCACATCCCCAGCCCTTTTATTTAGAGACAGGGTTTTTGGGCTGGGGATGTGGCTCAAGCGGTAGCGCGTTCGCCTGGCATGCGTGCGGCCCGGGTTCGATCCTCAGCACCACATACAAACAAAGATCTTGTATCTGCCGAAAACTAAAAAATAAATATTAAAAAAAAAAAATAGAGACAGGGTTTTTCTGAGTTGCTAAGCACCTGGCTATTGCTGAGGCTGGCTTTGAACTCACGATCTTTCTCTCTCAGCCTCCCAAGCTGCTGAGATTTCAGGGGTGGGCCGCTGTGCCCAGCTAAATTTGTTATTTTTATATGTCTGAAAGAAACTATTACAGGGCTGGGGTTGTGGCTCAGTGGTACAGTGCTCATCTAGCACGTGCGAGGCCCTGGGTTCCATCCTAACCACCACATGAAGATAAATAAATAAAATAAAGGTATAAAAAATTAAAATAAAGCCATATTTCTGCCTAACATTATATAAAAAAAAAAGAAAGAAAGAAAATAAACTATTGCTACAGACAACCTTAGTTTGGAGAAGACTAGCTTGGTAAAGTGGTCTCCTAAGCTTTATATTTTAAGACTTGTATTCTTGGAGGACATAAATACATCTAATACACAAAGAAGCTAGTAACAACAGTGTCACATTTACTCAGATGTACTTATATTAACCAAGTTTAACTTTCAAAGAAAAATTTAGAATCAATAGTGTAGGATAGGGCTGGGGATGTGGCTCAAGCGGTAGCGCACTCGCCTGGCATGCGTGCGACCCGGGTTCGATCCTCAGCACCACATACAAACAAAGATGTTGTATC
>NW_026000082.1:34955545-34964747 GCF_001458135.2 Marmota marmota marmota
CTTTGCAAATTTATCAAATGTCTCTCTTTTTTGTAACATATTCTTAGTTGTAGAAGGACACAATATCTTTATTTTGTTTATTTATTTATTTATTTATTTATTTTTAAATATTTATTTATTTTTTTAGTTATCGGCAGACACAACAACTTTGTTGGTATGTGGTGCTGAGGATCGAACCCGGGCCGCACGCATGCCAGGCGAGCACGCTACCGCTTGAGCCACATCCCCAACCCCAATGTTTATTTATTTTCATGTGGCTCTGAGGCTTGAGCCAATTCCTCATACATGCTACGCAAGTGCTCTACCACTGAGCCATAACCCCAGCCCCTCAAATGTCTCTTGTAACAAACATATGTATGAAGATTAAACCCAGTTATGTTAAGTCTAATTTACCCATTTTTAACTTAGGTTACCCATGGAAATCAAGCCTAGTTAACATTTTAAACTATCTTTTTCTGCTGAAGAAAAATTCTAGAAGCAATGAATGTTACACTTTAAATTCTTAATAGAAACCAGTGCTCTCTTCATTAGTCGACCACCAAGAAAACCTGTGGGTTAATCTTGTTTTGTTTTTTGGTGGTGCTGGGGATTGAACCCAGGACCTTGTGCATGTGAGGCAAGCACTCTACCAACTGAGCTATGTCCCCAGCCCATGTGTTAATCTTAAAGACATCTTTACTCTTATTTAAACCAATTTAAGACATGTGAACCAAAAGGCATTTGTATCCATTTCTTTCTTTCTTTTTATTAATTTATGAGTGCTCATTTATCTTTATACTAATTTTGGTACCATGTAAATGATATAAAACACAAGTACATAAGTAGATATAACATACAGTACACAGATGTGCACAAATATACATAAAGCAGACAAGAAACAAGGATTTTGTAGATTTTTACCAGGAATGAAATCCCTACAGGTAGGAGTCAAAAGAACTACTATCAGATATAAATTTTAATTTAGAAATTAAAATAGAGCCTGTCACAGATTTTTCACTATGACTCAGATATAGGAAGGGCCTGTGCTTTGGGGAATGTGAGCAATAGAGTCTGTCAGCCATGGTGGATGCTGAAATCAAAGGTTCAAGGGGACCATTCATCCTCCATGGGGGCAGATTTCCTTCCACCATCACCACTGTTAATCTCCTTCCTTAGGACTCTCCAAAGGAGAAGATCTCTTTCCTTTTCCAGTACACTTGAGAGTTAACCCTTGAATTATTGATCACTGAATAAAGACAACAGGAAAAACGGATAGAGGGGGGGGAAAAAACTCCAGTCAGACAAAATAAGACTAATCCAAACAAAATATGTTACTTTAGGAATTCAGGAAGAAAAGTGAGTTCACCCAAAAAAACATGAACTCAGAAAAAGATAGAGTTTTTTTTTTTTTTTTAATGTTGCAACTGTAATTACTCTTGTATATAGACTAGAGTGCACTTTTGGATCAGATTAGAGTCAGTCCAGATATTTAAAGAATGTAGGAGCCCATGAGTTTCTCAGGAAAAAGTTCTCAAGGAAAAAAAGATTTATATATCTAGGATCTTTCCATTTTCCCTCCCTGTGTTTTAGCATCTAGGGAGGAACTTAATGAGAGAGCAGAATTCCAGAGTACAAGGACAGAGAAAATAGTCATTTATGTCCCATTGCAGCTTGAATTTAAAAGTGACACTCTATTTTTTTGGGGGGGGGGTGTCGGGGATTGAACCCAGGGCGGTGTGCATGTGAGACAAGCTCTTTACGAATTGCAATATATCCTCAGCCTGAAAGTGACACTCTTAAACTGGATTGGACAATTGCCTGTGCAGCTTAATTACATTCCAGATGCAAGCCTCAGAGAGATAGATAACTGGCAGAAAGCTAAGGAGAAAGGAAATTTGTCATTTTGAGCATGAGAGGCAAAGAGCATTAACTAGGGCAATCTGACCCAAAGAGCTGAAGGAGGTTGTCATAGCTGTTCCCCTGAGAAACAGGAGGGTTATTTACTAATGGGTCATTCAGGATATCGTGATCTGGGGAAGTTGCCTTAGGAGCCCCTTGTGGGATCTTGTCACAGCATAGGAGTGGGTTTTGTACAGTACATGAAGGCTTGGGTGTAGGGGACTTATGACCACTTGCTTTCTCTCCTGCAAAATATGTCTAGTTACAGGATGGTATTATAATTTTGGCTTCCATTCAGAGGCCATTGATTTCAACCCCTAGCTCATATTGGAGCAAGTATTATTACAATTTTTAAAAAGTCCTTTTCTCCACCTCAAATTGTCAGGGTGGAAGCATTTTCAGTAATGGAGAATATATCCAAATGGGGAGTTATGTACAATAGAGGTAGTTCCTCCTATGTTGGCTATTCTGGAAGAAAGAGTTTTTAGGTTCTGTAACTAGGGCCCTGAATTCTGCCTGAGGCATAACTGTGAGGAATTGGGAACTTAGGGGTTGGGTATTTCCCAGGCATCCTCATAGAAATCCCACAATTTTGTAGACAAATGTCTATGACCCCTATGGTGGGTGCACACTACTTCCTTTGAGTTCCTATGACCAGAACCACAAGCTGCCAAATTATGTCTACCAATTTGGGGACATAATTTGCCCCATTCCCTTTGGAATCTAGGCTCTCTCTTTTTGGTTTGGCTCTTTTCCATGGGCTGTGTAATACCTGCATGTTTTCCTCTGCTCCTAGCATCTTGGTAATTATTCTTTCTTTCCCAGTGGTATTTAGCCTTCCTACTCAAAGGCTAAAAAGAACCATGAAACTCTATTTGTGAAGGTCCACTCAGTGGCATCCCAGTTATCCCTATCCAACCTTTCCTGTCTCCTTAAACCTAGAAAAAGAAAAGACCAGTTTAAACTTGGCCTGTTTTCTTTTGGTTGATGGCAAATGATATGGGTAACATCTGCAACCAATAGGTCCCATCCCTCATAGGGAGGGAATTTTTAAAACCTTTCAAAAAAGAGCCATAGATATTTTGGAGGAGGTGATACCTATAAGCAAGGAAGATTGATTAACAGAGAAGGAGTAAAAGCCCATAGGAGGTGGAAGAAGACTGGGAATAAAGCAGAAACAGAGACTGTGAGCACCATGTTGAGTTCTGATTCAGATAATTTCCTTCTGGAGAAGCCACAGGATTGGGGTAACTGGCTGATTGTACAATGTGCCAGCATTGGTGAGCTTTGTCTTGTGTCCAAAACAGACTAAGTCTTACTGTGGCTCACTACCAGATCATCCTGTCACAGCAGTTTTCAAGGGGTGAGTTTCCTAGTGGCATTTTTATCTGTCCGACCTGTGCCTGCTGAGAGTGTGGCAAAGAATCAAGAGCCCTGACATGACATGATGAGCAAGTGAAATAGTTGAGAAGGGGAAGAAGAGCACACAGGCTCACCAGGAGATTTAAAAACACAAACAATGAAACTGAACCCCCCCACACAAACCAGGTCAAGCACCTGGTGGGGAGACTGAGAGGTACCTAGAGTCACCACCCTCCCAAGCTATAGAAGTCCCAATGTTCTGATTACCCTGAGGAAGGCCCGGGAGATCATTAGTTGCTCCTGAGGCTGCACATGGTACTATTGGAGAGCCTGATAGAAAAGAAAAGTCGACTTATTAGGTGATTGCAATGTGGGGGTCCCTGAAAAGGGGTTTACCTCTTGGCTGACTAGCCAAGATATTATTACTGGGGTGTTCAGTTGGGGTCCAGGTCCTTGGTGTCCTAAACAAAGAACTGAGCAAAACACACAGAAGTAACAGGCAATGTACAGATTTAGTGAAGGTGAAGGTGAAAGTAGCACTCCTCAAGGTAGAGCAGAGTAGGCTGAGCAAGAGAGAGGCTCAAGGGCCCATTGTTTGGAAGTTAGTGTCTAACATGCTGAGCTGTGTGTCTTACATCTCTTCCCTATGTGGACCTGATTGAAGCCCTCACCCCATTTGCTCCCATTGGTCACTTTATGGTACCTAATTAGAATACTGTCCAATTTTCCCCTATTGGTTATATTATTTATTTATTTATTTTAAGAGAGAGATGAGAGAGAGAGAGAGAATTTTAATATTTATTTTATTTTAGTTCTCTGCGGACACAACATCTTTGTATGTGGTGCTGAGGATCGAACCTGGGCCACACGCATGCCAGGCGAGCGCGCTACCGCTTGAGCCACATCCCCAGCCCCCTATTGGTTATTTTAGAATACCAAAATTGTGGTGGGAGTTATCACAGGTGATAAGTCCTCAGTGGCAGGAGTTGTCATGTTAATGGGACTTACTGTAACAGGGACTTGATGACTCATCTCCTTGTCTTATCCTTCATCAGCATTTTTCTTGTACCCTGCCTCTGCCATCTTGGTATCCCTGAACTCCTAACACTTGGAATCCCTACAGTTCTCTGATCGTGACTTGAGCTGAAAGTTTCAAGACCTAAGTTTGTCATTTTCTTTTTGCAAGAACCCTGATGTAGTCAGAAGAATCTGTCCCACACCATAGTCCTTATAGTCATGATCACTGTCATAATTGTCAAGTACAACTACATGGGTCCCCAAGGCACTTGGTTTAGTTGGCACTTCATCACAAATAACCACAGGTGTTAATTTGATTAATTACAATGCCATGGCATGCCATGAATTGATAGAATCACATCTTTTCATTGACAAGGAGCTTAGCACATTCAAATCTGATGACCCAACCAAGCCAGTTTTCTAATCTCATCTTTTGGGATTTATTTCCTGGGGCCAATCCTAGTACTAATTTCTGTATCAATCAAAGTCTAGTCAATGCCACAGAAATCATACCAATTATTGACAAAAATAATCTAGGGGGCTGGGGCTGTAGCTCAGTAGGAGAGCACTTGCCTAGCACAGGTGAGGCCCTGGTTTCAATCCTCAGCACCACATAAAAAGTAAATAAATAAAGTTCTAAAAATAGATATTTTAAAAATTTAATGTAAAGAATGGTTAACTCTGCTGGGTGCAGTGACCCAAATCTGTAATCCTAGCCACTCAGGGGGCTGAAGCAGGATGATTGCAAGTTGGGGCCAGCCTCAGTAATTTAGCAAGATCTGTCTCAAAATAAAAGGGGTTGGGGAGGTGGCTCAGTGGTAGAGGGTCCCTGGGTTAAATACCCAGTACCAAGGGTTGGGAGCAGTGGGAGTAGGGAAAGAATGATTCACTAAGTATAAAGTCATTAATTGTAAATAAATAAATAAAACACAAACCCTCTTAATATCATGGGGGCAGTAACAGACAGCAGGAAGCATCTGTAACTCCTAGGGCTAGGAGAACAAAGGGAAGGTTATGAAATTACTAATACTGCGAAACTTAGGAGGGCTCTACAGAGCTGACACTCAAACTTCAAAGTCTAGGACCGACATCTAGGATCTCAGCTTGGAAGAACCTGACACTATCCAGTTCATGCTGGTGTTTCTGAGTGGGGTGCCATGGAGCTGGTTCTACAATTGCTAGGGGAAAAAAAAACTTCAAAGGTGGACTCACTTGCTAATACAGGAAGGGCCTGCTGCCACCAGGGTGAAGGAGTGTCACCAGAGTGGTCTTCAGAGGAACAAGAAGCAAATTTAAAGAGCAAGCCCCTTCTTCTTCCTCTGGGGTATCTCCCTCTAGTGGCCTTTATTGGCATAGCCAAATGAAGTCACATTTGGCTGACAGCCCAAATGTGATTTGCAGAGTCCCAGCTCCAGTATCTCATACAGGAGAGCAGAAAAGTGGATATGGAGACAAACATGTAATAAGTAGTACAGATGTCTTCATAAAGTAGTATAAAAAAGGAGGTGAGCTTAGGTGAGAATTAGCTGGTTTTCAAGCATAGGTAAGGAGAATAGAGAAAGTTTGGAGATCATGGGCCTTTCAGGATTGGAAAAGTTACTGCCTCTAGACAACAATAGTACAAGGTAAGATTGAAAAGGCTTTGAAAAACATGAGCTGAAAAATATGATCACATCTAAGGCAAATATCAGGTTAAGAGTGTGGCCTTCTTACTTATTATTTCACATGGCTTCAATGTGGCCACCATTTCGTTGAGAGTAAGGCAAGGGGATAATGGTGCAAATAAGTACATCAGCTTGAGAATCTAGGAAAGAACTTTGTGTGTCACATGAATCTAACTAGAAGCAAATAGAACAGAAACTTACTGTGATGATCAGTTTTATATGTCAACTTGGCTAGACCACAATACATAGATATTTGGTCAAATGTTATTCAAAATGTTTCTGTGAACATTTTTTTTGGGGGGGGGGGTGCTGGGGATTTAACCCAGGACTTTGTGCATGCTAAGCATGTACTCTATTACTTAGATACATCCCAGCTCCTGTAAAAATATTTTTTAGATGAGATAAACATTTAAATCAGTAGACTGAGTAAAGCAAATTACCCTTCATAATGTGGCCTCATTCAATCAGTTGAAGGCCTTAATAGAAAAATGACCTACTTCCCCCAAGAAGGAGGGAATTCTGCCAGCAGAGGCCTTTGCACTCCAACTACAACATCAGTTCTTCCATAGATCTTCCGAGGCCAGCCTATCCTATAGATTTTGGACTTGCCAGCTTCTATAATCATGTGAACAAGATTCCTTAAAATCAATCTTTTTCTGTCTTTGTCTCTCTCTGTCTATTCATATGAAATCTCAAGTGAAAACAATTTATTTTAAATAAAAAGAACAAAGTTGGAGATGTATCAATTTCTAATTTCAAAATTTACTAACAGCTGTGTGAATATCACATGTCTGTAATCCCAGTGATTCAGGAGGCGGAGGCAGGAAGATAACAAGTCTGAGGCCAGCCTCAGCAACTTAGCAACACACTGCCTCAAAATAAAAATAAAAAGGTCTGGGGTGTGGCTCAGTGGTGGAGTGCCCCTAGGTTCATCCCTCCAGTACCACAAAAATAAATAAATAAATAAATAAAATAAAAACTTAATATATACATTAAATTTTGTTTCTAAACAACAAACAAAAAACTTACTACAAAACTCCAGGAATCAAAATGCTGTGGTAATACCATAAAGACAGATGTTTATTATTGTTATCATTATTATTATTATTATTACTAATGCTACTACTACTATTGGCAATACTGGTAGAACATCATGGGTATCCTACCACTGAGCTATATCCCCAGCTTTTTTACTTTTTATTTTGAGATAGTCTCACTGAGTTGGTTAGGGTCTGGCTAAGTTGCTGAGGCTGGCCTCAAACTTACAATCCTCCTACCTCAACCTCCCCCAGCCACTGGAATTACAGGCATGAGTCATCTTGACTGGTTCCTATTATGTTTTTTATATATCAGTTTAAAATAAATTAAAAAGAAAGACAGATAATATAAACCAAGGAATAAAATATAGAGCCTAGAAATAAACCTTTATATGTGGTTCAGTTATTTTCAATAAGGATGCCAAGATTGTTCATTGGGAAAGTTTAATCTTATCAACAAATCCAGCTGGAAAAACTGGGTAATAGCTGTAAAAGAATGAAACTGAATCTTTACTAAATAAAAAAATTAACACAAAATGGACCAAAGTCTGAAGTATAAGAGCTAAAGCTTTAAAACTCTTAGATGAAAATGGGAAAAACTTTATGACATTGTATTTGGCAAAGATTCTTGGATATGACACTGAAAACACAGACAACAAAAGAAAAGTCGAAGACAGGCGTGGTGGTGTGCACCTGCAATCCCAGCGGCTCTGGAGGCTGAGGCAGGAGGATCACAAGTTCAAAGCCAGCCTCAGCAATGGCAGGGCACTGAACAACTCAGTGAGACCCTGTCTCTAGTAAAACACAAAATTGGGCTGGGGACGTGGCTCATTGGTTGAGTACCCCTGAGTTCAATCCCTGGTACCCACCCCCCAAAATAAAAGAAAAGTAAGTAAGCCGGGCCCAGTGACACATGCTTGTAATCCCCCGATGCTCAGAGGCTGCAAACAGGAGGATTGGATTGCAAGTTTGAGGACAACCTGGGAAACATGGTAAGACCCTGTCTCAAAATAAAAAAAAGATTTAAAAAGGGCTGGGGGTATGGCACAGTGATAAAACACCCTTGGTTTCAATCCTACTATTGGTAAGTAAATAAATAAGGGCTGGGGGTAGAACTTAGTGGTAGAGCACTCTCTAGCACATGGGAGGCCTGGGTTCAATATTATTTACGGCAAAAATTAATAAATTAGGGGCTGGGGATATGGCTCAAGTGGTAGTGCGCTCGCCTGGCATGCATGCGGCCTGGGTTCGATCCTCAGCACCACATACAAATAAAGATGTTGTGTTCACCGAAAAACTAAAAAAAAAATGTTAAAAATTCTCTCTCTCTCTCGCTCTCAAAAAAAAGTAAAAAAAAAAAATAATAAATTAAACAAGGAGAGTATGTAAATTGATCTTTATCAAAACTAAAAAATTTGGGGTATGATGCTGGATACTATCTCTAAACAAAATACAAAATAAAGATGGGGATGTGGCCTAGTGGCCTAGTGTCCCTGAATTTAAATCCCCAGTACCAAAAACAAAACAAAACAAAATTTAAAAAGTTTTGTGTATCAAATACTATCAACAGAGTGAAAAGGCAACCCACAGAATGGGACAGAATATGATATATCTAAAATACATAAAGAACCTCAACTCAAAAAACAATAAAGAAAACTAAAAAAAAATGAGCACAAGATCTAAATAATATTTCTTTGAAGATATATGAATGGCCAATGAGCACATGAAAAGATGCTCAACACGACTAATCATTAGGAATATGCAAATGAAAAGCAAAATGTGATAACAATTCATAGCCACTGGAGCAGCTGTGTGTGTGTGTGTGTGTGTGTGTTACTGGGAATAGAACCCAGGGGTACTTTATCTCTGAGTTAGTTACATCCCCAGTCTTTTTTTTTTTTTGAGGTGGGTATGTACAGGGATTGAACTCAGGGGCGCTCGACCACTGAACCATATCCCCAGCCCTATTTTGTATTTTATTTAGAGACAGGGTCTCACTGAGTTGCTTAGTTAGCTGGCTTTGAACTCGCGATCCTCCTGCCTCAGCCTGCATGCACCACCATGCCTGGCATTCCCAGTCATTTTTATTTTTTCAGTTTGAAACAGGTAAATTGTTGGGGCTGGGGATGTGGCTCAAGTGGTAGCGCGCTCGCCTGGCATGCGTGCGGCCCTGGTTCGATCCTCAGCACCACATACAAACAAAGATGTTGTGTCCGCCGAAAACTAAAAAATAAATATTAAAAA
>NW_026000082.1:34964981-34982499 GCF_001458135.2 Marmota marmota marmota
AATGTGGCTTAAGGACCGTGCCTGGTAGGTTGTCCAATTCAACATATGGTTCTTACCCGTCATCGGAAAACTGACCTTTAGGCGTCAGCCTCCTGTCTTAGGTTGATACCACTGCAATTGGATCATACCTGTCACTGACTACCGGTCCAGCATACAGCCGAGACTTCTGAAACCATGAACAGTGACCCCCTAAATAAACCTTTCCTCCTCTACAATTGTTCTGGTCGGATCTGTTAATCAACAGCAGCGAAAAAGCTAACTAAAACAAGCAATTTCTCAAAAAATTAGGTCTCGGGTAGCTCAGTGGTAGCATGCTTGCTTAGGTCCTGGGTCTGATCCACAACACCACACACAAAAAGTAAAAGATGAAAGCCTAAACTAGGTGTGGTGGCACAGGCTTGTAATCCCAGAATTTGGAAGGCTGAGATGGGAGACTCACTTGAGTTCAAGAGTTTGAGACCAGCCTGGGCAACACGTGAAACCCTGCCCAAAAAAGAAAAAGAAAGGTGCTAGGGTTGTGGCTCAGCGGTAGGGCGCTCGCCACTTGTGAGACCCTGGGTTCAGTCTTCAGCACCACGTAAAATAAATACGTGAAATAAAGGTATTGTGTCCAATTACAACTAAAAAATAAATATCTTAAAAAAGGAAAATTAAACAGAATTACCATATGATCCAGTGATTCTACTTATGGGTGTATACTCAAAAGAACTGAAAACAGGAACTTGAATATTTGTATTCCTATGTTTATAACAGCATTACTCATAATAGCCACAAGGTGGAAGCTACCAAAGTGTCCACTGACAGATGAAAGGGTAGACAAAAAATGATACAATGGAATTTTATTCAGCATTAAAGAGAAATTCTGGATCACACTGGTGGGGGAGAGGGAAGAAAATAAATAAATTCTGATACCAGCTATCATATGGATGAAACTTGAGGACATTATGCTAAATAAAATAAGTTAAAAAAAATATCTTATGATTCCATTTATAGATGAGGTCCACTTATATCCAAAGCAGTCAAACTTATAAAGACAGAAAGCAGAAATGATGATTGCCAGACCAAAGAGGGGGAGTGAAAAGTTATTCTTTAATTGGGCATTGAGTTTTAGCTTGGGAAGATGAAAAGTTTGGGAGACAAACTGTTGAGTTGGTTGTACAACAATGTAAATGTATTTCATGCCACAGAACTACGCTTAAAAATCAGTTAAAATGGCAAATTTTGCCTGGATGGTGGTGCATGTTTGTAATCCCAGCCACTCAGGAGGCTGAGGCAAGAAGGATCACAAGTTCAAGGCCAGCTTCAGCAATTTAGCAAAAACCTCAGCAGTGTAGGAAGACCTTGTTTCAAAAATAAAAATGAAAAAAAGAAAAGAAAAATTAAAAAGGGTTGGGAATATAGTTTTGCGGTAAACCATCCCATGGTTCAATCTCCAGTACCCACCCTTTTATACATATATGTGAGCAGTTGTTTTTTTTTTTTTTTATCTTTTTGATACTGGGGATTGAACCCAAGAGTGCTTAATCACTAAGCCACATTGCCAGCCCTTTTTATATTTTTATTTTGAGACAGGGTCTTGCTAAATTGTTTAGGGCCTCACTAAATTGCTGAGGCTGGTCTCAAACTTGCAGTTCTCCTGTCTCAGCCTCCCAAATTACTAGGATTACATGCATGTGCCATCACATTTGAACTTGTGATCCTCCTGTCTCAGAGTATCACAATTCCAAATTGCTGGGATTACAAGTGTGTGTGTGTGTGTGTGTGTACCACCACAAACAACCCAAAGATGAGCATTCTTCAAAAAGGTCATACTCTTTAAAGGCTATCTCAGATGTGGCCTCAGGACTTCCCAGAGGGTACATGGAAAACAACAAAGGAGTCCTTCTTATAATAAGATCAGGTTCTAATTAAGACCCCAGGGAAGGGCTGGGGTTGTGGCTCAGCAGTAGAGTACTTGCCTACCACATGCAAGCACATAAAAATAAATAAATAAAATAAAGATATTGTGTTAACTAAAAAATATTTTTTAAAAAAAAAGACCCCAGGCAAGTGTCTGTAATCCCAGCAACTGAAGAGAATGAGGCAGGAGGATACCAAGTTTGAGGTCAATCTCAGCAATTTAGTAAGAACTTGCCTCAAAATAAAAAGGGATGAGGATGTAGCTCAGAGATAAAGCATCCCTGGTTTAATTCCAAGTATAAAAACAACAAAAAGCCAGGGAAGGGGTTTTCTCTGTCCAGTGGGAGAATTCTGACCAATGGGAGTTCAAAGGAGCTTTGGACCAGAGACTACTGTGCTGCTCACTGCTTTCCTTTTATAAATGGAAGGCTCAACTGGTTATCTATCTCCTGACCTACCAATGTATTTGGGGTGTGTTTATGAAATACAGATAATATATTCTTTCTGTGCATAAATCACCATAAGGAACCTTATCTGAAACTGACTGAGAGACTTTGGGCTAAATATGATAATGATTAGATGGCATTGGGGGTTATTTCCCTAGGGAAGGGGTGAGTTTATTCTGAGGAAAAACAGGTATTTGGCTCAGTAAGGTACACTGTGACATGCACATATCTGTGTTCTTATCTTACTGAACCTATACTAGACTTCATTTCCCAGTAGGGTTGCCAGATTTTAGCAAATAAAAACACAAGATGCCAGTTACATTCGAATTTCAAAACAACCAAGATTCTCCCCACCACCACCACTGAGTTACACTGCCAGCCTTTTATTTTTTGAGATGGGATCTTGCTAAGTTGCCCAGGCTGGTTTTGAATTTGCAATCCTTCTGCTTCAGCCTCCTGTGTCCCTGAGATTACAGGCATGCACCACTGTGTCCAGCCAAACAATGAAGTAAGTATGTCTTGTGCAATATTCAGAATAGTCATACAGAAAAATTATTTTTGGCACCCTACCTCCCCCTCCCTTATAGTGGATCTGGCCAGTGGACTCGTAGCCAATGGAATATAAATGAAAGTAAAGAATTCATCCAGGTATGGTGGCATACACCTGTAATTCCAGCAATTCGGGAGGCTGAGGCAGGAAGATTGCAAGTTCAAAGTCAGCCTCAGCAATTTAGCAAATTGCTATCTCAAAATTAAAATAAGAGAAAGGCTGAAGATGTTGCTCAGTGGTATAGCACTGACCTAGCGAATACAAGGCCCTGGATTCAATCACCACTACCACACACACAAAAAAATAGTTGAAGTAGAGTCAGAGAGCAAGAAGTATAGGTGTCATCCTACTCCCCAGAATTTATTACTTTCTACCTTAATTATTGTTTCTGTGAATCTGCTAGCAATTCATTAGACAGTTGAGGACAGGAGGGATAGCTGAGTCTCCTTTGGTCAATGCCTAAAGTAGGCAGTGATAAACAACTGCTGAAAGAATCAATTTCAAATTTCTCGAGGCTGCACATTATTATATTTTTAGATGAAGATGAGAGGGTCTGTTCAAGGAAAGGAGTGACCTTCCCCACCCCCTTTCCCAGGGGGAATGGTAAAGACGTGTCAAACACTCCCTCTCCTCTCACCTTCATAAAAGAAAAAAAAAAAAAGAAAAAGAAAAAAAATAACCCTCTACTTTTAGTTAAGCGAAGTGTCTGGTTTCTGTTTTAGCAGGGTCTCAGAAGGAAATGACTTCTCTGAAATTGTAGACCCAACCCAGCTGCGGCATTGTTAGACCTCAGGGTAAACAGGAAGCTTCCTGCCTTGGGCCCTTCATGTCCCTCTTCCAGACCATTAAAACTGTTAATAGGATGGTAAAAGGACAGCTGCTGGCCATAAAATCAACTAATTCCTTAGATGCTTAGAGAACAACAACTAGACCTCCAAGGTCAGAGAGAAAACCATGTTGCTCCAGAAGCATCCACCTAGCTGGGGTCCTCAGGTGTAGTGTTTCTGGGGGTGATGAGATCCTGTTGATAGCTATGCTGAGACTGCCAGAGCAGTGAAATCACACCCTGTGGGGTTTGAGTCACCTCTTTCAGTAAGGAAACAATCAGTCATGATTATCCCCCCAAAGAGGCAAATAGAAGCCAAGAGCAAAGGACCTAGTGCTCCTGGCTCGGCAATAAAGAACTTAAATGGACCCCAACTCCCCACTCCTACCCCCCCACACACAGGGTGGAAGTCCCTGGATTTGCAGCTGTTGGTGAGGAGAGAGGGAATGGTTTCTGCCAGCTAGAGGGACACTAGGGCAAGGGTGATCATCTTTTGCCAAGAAGGGCACTCAGTGTCTTGGCAGAAGGCAGAGGGCTGCCCCGATCTGTGTGTACATTTTCAGAAGCATTTGACACTGGACCAAATGCTCAGCTATGCTAGAGCTGCGGCCATGGGTAGGAATGCTTATTGGCCTGGCTGGCCGGAGGCTCCCACAGAGGGTGCTGGGCTTCAGCCAGGAGCTTCCCTTCAGCTGGCAAGTTTAGCTCTCTGTCACGGTCAGAGGGAGTGTGTCCAAATTCCAACTCTCAGGGCTTTCCAGAAGCTGTTGATGATTACCCATCTGTTTTGAAGTTTCTGCTTATTGGAATTTTTGGCTCAAAGGGGGCATAAGAGGGATAATGAAAGGAAAAAAAAAAAAAAAAGAGATGATGATGATGTGATGATGACACAGAATCAAACTCTTTCCTGGCTCAAGGAATAGGCAGAAATTGCTCAGTGGGGTCAGTGATCCGCCTATCATTTGTGATAGCTCGTAACCAATCGAATGGTGCCAGGAAGCAGGATAAATGCCATTTCAGTCAACCTTGGATTTACAATTTACCCATTCATGCTGCTGTGGCTCCTCTTACCATGCCTACCAGTCAAGCAAGAAAGGGCACTTGAGGATGGAAAACCAGTCACCAGTTACCTTGCAGAGAAGCAGCTTTATTCACCAGGTGTCACTGTTCTCCCTTGTTCAAAGGAAAGATCACTTTGGTTACTCCTCCAGAATTGCACCCTGAGGATGGAGGTTTCTTCTACTTGTTGAAAAGCAGGAGAAATTGAAATACTTTCCGCTACAAGTAACTCGTAGGGATTAAACCCACGGATGCTCTACCACTAAATTACATCTCTTGTCCTTTGTTGTTTGTTTTGTTTTGGTACCAGGGATTGAATTCAGGGGCATATGCCCACTGAGTCACATCCCAGCTCTATTTTGTATTTTTTATTTAGAGACAGGGTCTCACTGATTTGCTAAGTACCTCACTATTGCTGAGGCTATCTTTGAACTTGCAATTCTCCCTGCCTCAGGCTCCCAGCGCGTGAGCCATGGCGCCTGTTTTTTGAGGCAGGTTCTCACAAATTGCTGAGGCTGGCCTTAGATTGAAATCCTCCTGCCTCAGCCTCCTAAGTAGCTGGGATTACAGGTGTGCACCACTGCACCTGGCTAAAATCACATTTGTGTCAGTGCATAAGTGCTTAGATTGGGGTAATTCTGTTTAAGTAGCCCTCAAGATCTTACAGGAAAAAAGGACCTACAACCGCCCCCCGCCCCCCCCCCAGTGATAACAGCAACTCCCTTAGTTCCTGAAAACACGCTCAAGGTCATATGGCTGATACACAGGTTTGTTCTGAGGACAAGCATCACCCAAACTCCTGCAAATATTCTTTTTTAAAAAATATTTTTTAGTTGTCAATGGATCTTTTGTTTCTTTTTATTTATTTGTGGCGCTGAGGATCAAACCCAGGGCCTCACACATGCCAGGCAAGCACTCTAACACTGAGCCACAACTCCAGCCCTCTGGCCATATTCTTAACCTTGACTTTTTTTTTCCAAGTGATTTTTATTATCATTATTACTAATGTTATTTAATTTGTAAGGGGATCAAACCTAAGGGCCTCATGTGCTCTTCCACTAAGCTATACTCCCCAACCCCTCTTGGTTGTAAAAAGTTAATTCTATTCATGTATAAATTAGAAAGTTGTTTATCTTTGCAAGCCACCCGACACAAACCCCATTCTGGGGATTAAATTCAGGGCCTCATGCATGTGAGGTAAATGCGCTAACACTGGGATACAACCACAGCCCTTTTATTTTTAAAAATTTGAAACAGGGGCTGGGGATGTGGATCAAGCGGTAGTGCGCTTGCCTGGCATGCGCGGTGCACTGGGTTCAATCCTCAACACCACATAAAAAATAAATAAAATAAAGATATTGTGTCCACCTAAAAAACTAAACAATAAATATTAAAAAATAAAATAAAAATAAAAATTTGAAACAGTCTCTCCAGGTAGCTAAGATTGGCCTCAAATTTGGATTCTCCTGCCTCAGCCTTCCAAGTGAGTTGGGATTACAGGTATGAACCACCACACCCAGCGTGTAAGATTTTTCATATAAACAGATGCACAAATGAAAAAACAACTTCAAAATGGTCCTGAAAGATGACATTGAGGAGGCCAATGATCAAGCAGCCCAAAGATTAAGAAGAGTGTGAAAAGCAGGGAGGCAGAAGTCATTGCTCTCTCTCCAAATTGAAGGACAATCTGTTGAAGAGAGACCCTGGGTATAACATCTTATTTGAAGATTTAGAAGACAGCAAAGATATGAGGTAGAAGGCCTTTTTCAAGCTCATGGGCAGGACCATCTGATTCTTCACAAGGGCAGAATTTATCAAGAGACTGGGAGAGTAAAACCCTTGAAGTCTGAGGGTCCTATCCCTCTCCTTCTATCAGTCTTTCTTCTATGCTAGAAAGAAAGGTGAGGTGAGACTTGGTGCATGTGAGAATATCCCAAAGCCTCATAGGCTGAAGACAGAGAAACTGACCACACCCAAGCTGGAGGAATCAGTCGGAGACAGGCTCTTCTGAATCAGATTCTTCCATATCACTGGAAAGCTGAGCTCTTCCTACAAAGAAATTTACTAATGTGTGTCATGAGGGGAAGAACATCCTTTGAAATAACAACCCCAGTGGCCTTTTGAATAAGTCTTAAAACTAACTAAATAAAATTGCATTAAAAAAAAAAAAAAAACCTTCAGAAACTTCCCATTTAGAGAAAAAGGTCTCATTTTCCTATTACTACCACACTGTCCAGTCTGCACCATCTTGTGTGGACTATCACCAGACTGTCAGCTAGAGCCTTTGATGAAATGCACATTTAAATAATCTGTATTTAAATTTAAAGTGGCAGGTTTAAGAATGTCTCCTGCTATGTTGGTTGACTAGACAGATGCAGGTGTACTTTAGACTTGAGTAAGGTATCATCACTTACAGTGAAAATAGTTACTACTCTTAAAATTTGCTCCAGCCAGGACCAGAAAGGCTCTTTGATGGCTCACCAGTCTCCAAAAACAAAGGGGTTCTAATGCCCACAAGGACGATCCCAGGGCAGTGCAGGCAGTCCCTGTGTGTTATCTTCTTCTGGTAATGAGGATTGAACCCAGTAGTGCTCTGCTTCTGAGCTATATCCCCAGCCATTTTTATTTTTTAAAACAGGGTCTCAACAAGTTATCTGGATGGACTTAAATTTATGATCCTCCTGCCTCTGTCTCCTGAGTTGCTGGGATTACAGGGGTGTGCCACCATGCTTGGTCCTGGTCTGTCTTTTAACTTTGAAGAAGATGAATTAAGTTGGCTTCTAGTCTGTCCTTTGAGACTCCAGGTCATGTCCAAGGCAGGAAGTTGCAATGTAAGAGTAGTCCCAGGAGCCAGTAAGTCAGGAAGTAACCTAGGATATATCGAGTGACTGAAGAGCAGGTTTTCCAGTTGTACAAAAGTTCCATGATAGAATTTCTGGGTATTTTTTGTCTTGGTGGGAAGTCTTCCGCAAGAGGCGTCCAAGACTCTGTCTCTAAGGATCTCAACAGTGGCTCTTGATTCTGAAGCAAGTGAGCTGGAAACCAGTACACAATAGGAGTGGAGGAGCCCAAAAATCTGGTGAGAACCTAGAAATCATAATAATAAGAAAACCCACACATTTATTGGAATGTCACTGATGCTAGCTGGATCAGTCTGGGGGGCTTCTCTGAGGCTGGGAAAACTATGGCCCAGTGACTGGAAATGAATTACACTGGAAATGCAGTAAGAGCTAAGAAACTGCCTTATAAAAAGATGTGATACAGGGCTGGGGATGTGGCTCAAGCGGTAGCGTGCTCGCCTGGCATGCGTGCGGCCCGGGTTCGAT
Organism: Marmota marmota marmota; assembly: GCF_001458135.2. NCBI lineage: Eukaryota > Metazoa > Chordata > Mammalia > Rodentia > Sciuridae > Marmota > Marmota marmota. The sequence continues at coordinate 34,973,088 of NW_026000082.1, forward strand.
CCTCAGCACCACATACAAACAAAGATGTTGTATCCGCCGAAAACTAAAAAATAAATATTAAAAAATTCTCTCTCTTTAAAAAAAAAAAAAATTAAAAAAAAAAAAAGATGTGATACATGCGTGGCAACCTCCATGTTATAAATAACCACACCTTTAGATTAATTACCACAATAATGGGCCAGTCAACATTAAACACTCTATGAAGTCTAATTTTAGCCCATGGAGTGGATCTATATTTTGGGCAGCAACTTGGGACTTGAAAATCTGAGGAGGCTCCCTTATTAGGTACTGGTCACTTATCCTACAGGGGTGGCAAAGTTGAGGGAAAGGCGGAGCAAGGGGTCCTATGATTTGAACTTCCCCCTTACAGAAGTTCAGAGCCACATTTCCAAATGGACTCCCAACCAACCTGGAAATTCTAAGTGTGGCTGGCACTCACTCTATGAGTTAATTCAATCACAAACACAGAATGCTACTTCCTAATTTCCCCTCTTATCCACACAGCTCAGAGAACTTCACAAACACCAACGCTTGTCTTCAAGAGATAGATGCTGCTAAGGAGAGGTCAGCACTGGGACAAAAGACTTCCTCAAGGGATGTTGAAACTGGGGCCATAGTCAAGAGCAAAAAATTAGATGTGAGATCAAACCTCTCCATATCCTCTGTATTGCCATCATCCCCAACACTGGACAAGATATCTCCCCTGAAAACAGCACCTGTCTGAGCTCAGAGTGCCTTCAGAAGCCAACGTGGGTATGTATGAGGGAAAGGTCCCCAGGATATCTTTGGTGCTTATTCCTAAACTTCGGCTTAATTCACATCCTTTCAAAACTCTCATGCTCTCCCCTGTGCATAGAGTATTCCTCCTCTGCTTCTTATGTAAAAAAACATTCCTTCTTGCTCTTGAGGACCCTGCTCAAATATGATATCTTTCTCAACTCCTTTGGTGAGTTAGCGACTTCTTTTTTTTGGTTCCACAATAATTTATCTGGTTTTTTTTTTTTTTTTTAAATCTCAAAACAGCAAGCCCACTTCCATCCCACTGTACTATAATTTTATCTGTCTCCCTGTTTGTACCATGGGAGTCACTAAGGCAGCAATTTTATTGTACTCATGTTTCATCCTCAGAGGTCTGACCCAGGGTCTTTCTTGTACAAACAAAACTCTCAAATAGTGGTTATCTGAATAAATTAAGTACTGGTCACTGAAATGGGACTCGTTTCTCCTGTCCTTGGGGTTTTGCCTGTATTCACATCCTCATCCCAGATAGGAATCCACCTCACCTGAACATGCATGCACAGACCTCCAAACAGCAGCAGCACTGTAGCATGAACCAGGTACACAAACACCCGTGGACTGAGGAAGCCAGGATCAGGCTTCTCTAGGGCCTTATTGTTCTTGTTCCTTTGAAGCCCAAGTGTGAGGCAGAGCCAAGGGTGGGTGGTCACATATGTCCAAGTTGCCCAGGCAACTAATATAGCCACTGGTGCAGCCAGTAGAAAATTGGGTACCTGCCTAAGTTCATAGTATCTCAGAAAGCCAACATTCCAGTATACATCCTGGATATAGTTATATATTAGAGGAAGTTTCCAGGAGCACCACGGTGGCTTATTTCCCTCTGCAATCCGGTAGCCCTTGTCCACAGCTAACTGCACCAAGGGTTCAGGAATGGAATGGGCTGAGCCTGGCAGACAGAACTGGGTGTAGGCATAATACTGAAAGAGGGCAAAGGGAAGGCTGAGTGTGAGAACTGACAGGCACCCAGAAGCCATCAGCTTCAAGAGTTGTTTCAGGGGGTTCAGCACCACAAGAGAAGAGAAAAAGCCTCGGCATTGATTATGCAGGAGGAAGCCAACACTGACCAGTCCATTGGAGCGCACTCCAGTAGCAAGAGCAAAGAGGAGCCCACTAGTCCAGCTTCGTCCCCGCTCTAGCTGCCCCATGGCGCTGAATGTCAGGAAGGCAAACAAAGCTTCCGAGTAACCAGCTACCAGGAAAACATTGGCAGGGCTGAGGCAGAAGAGCAATGCTGCATAAAAGGCCTGGCGGGGACAGCGCAAAACCACACAGCTCAGGTCATGAAGTGCGACCGTGGCCAGCACAGAGAGCAAGGAGTTGAGTGATGCTACTGAAATAAGCAGGCAACTCCGCTGGCTCAGGAGCCCCCTTAGGGGTCTCAATAGTTCAGTTGCCATCAACAGGACCAGGGGGAAGCCGGGGAAGAAGGCAAAGTTGTGCTCATAGAGGTATCCATGCTCAGCAATGAACAAGAAGTGTTCAGCATCCCAGCGAGAGAGGCCACCCAGAAGACCTTCCACAAGCTGGTCCAAAGAGCCTGAGGGAGCTAGGCGGGGAGGAGAAAAGGCTTCTGCATGGTGATCTGGGATGATGGCATTGAAGAGGGCCTGTGGGGTGAAGGAGAACCAAGATTTCAGTTGAATAAATGAAAAAAAAGTATTACCACTAAATAAAAAACCTTGCGGGGAGGGAATCAGGAGCTTGGTTTTCAACTAGTCATATCTAAGTTGGACTCTGTGGTACAAATGTCAATCAGTTATGAGATATATGAATCTGTAGGTGAGAACAGAGATCAGGTCTGAAGAGATAAACTGGCAACAGAAATGCATGTATGGTTGTTTATAGACTAAAGGAGATCACCTAGAGGGGAAGAACAAGTACAGAAGTATTTTTTGACAACTTAAAAAAAAAAGGACTGGGGATGGCCAGGGATGGTGATATAAGCCTATAATCCCCGTGGCTCAGGAGGTGGAGGCAGGAGGACTACAAGTTTGAAGCCAGCCTCAGCATCTTTTTTTAATTTTTTTTTTTTGTAGTTGTAGATGGACAGCATGCCTTTATATGTTTCATTTTTTTTATGTGGTGCTAAGGATCGAACCCAGTGTCTCACACATGCTAGGCAAGTGCGCTGCCACTGAGCTACAGCCCCAGCCCCCAGCCTCACATCTTAATGAGGTCCTAAGCAACTGAGCAAGATCTTGTCTCAAAGTAAAAAACAAAAAATGGCTGGGGATATAGCTCATGGTAAAGCACCCCTGGGTTCAATCTCCAGTACCAAAAAAAAAAAAAAAAAACACGAAGAATGAATGAGAGTGAAAAGCTCTGTTAAATAACTCTCAAACACTACCGATAGGTCAAAATTAGATGGAGACTGAAAACTGACCTTCAGTAGTGAAGGTACAGATATGGGTGAGCTGGGTTTAGCAATGTGAAGGTCACTGGTGATTTTGACTAGAACTATTTCAATGGAATTGAAGAGAGAATTGTCTCGACTGAACTCAATAGAGACCAGGAAAAGGGAAATTGGAATCAGTGAACATAGTCAATGATTTTAAGGTGTTTTGCTATGATGGGGAAGAGAGAAAGGGGGTAATAGGTGTATAGCAATGTGGGATCAAGAGAAAAATTTTTTGGTGGCTGAATTTAGATTTGGAAATAAATATTTGCATGCTATTGGGAATAATCCAGTGAAAATAAAACCATTGAATATGTAGAAGACAGGGAAGAATGGCTAGGCAGACAATAGGGGATGGAATCTGCTAGACAGGTAGAAGAGCTAGCCCTAAAAAAGAGGATAGACCATTCATCCAACCTTCAGTACTGAAGGCACAAAGGTGAAGATTTAGGCAGGCTGATGGAAGTGGTGGAAACATGTGGAAGGTCTCTTCAATTTTTCTGAATTTTCATTCAGGAAGGCAAGTTATCATTTGAAAGTAATGGGGAGAAGTTGTTAGAGATTTGAGAAAAAAGGAAGACAAGTTGCCTATGACCCTGGCTCTCAAAGATAGGCTGTAGCACTGGAATCATCCAGGGAGTTCCATAAAATATTGATGCTTGGGCTAGGGATATGGCTCAAGTGGTAGCACGCTTGCCTGGCATCATGCATGCCGCGCTGGGTTCAATCCTCAGCACCACATACAAATAAAGATGTTGTGTCTGCCGAAAACTAAAAAAAATAAATATTAAAAAATTTTCTCTATCTTTAAAAAAAAAAATGTTGATGCTTGGGGTCCCACCTCCAGATTTGATTTAAACAGCATTAGATTTTTTTGTTTGTGTTTCTGATGTGCAGAAATTTATGAAGGAATACACCAAGATTGTTACATGGCACTGATGACTCCCTGGAGTTAGTAACCTTATATTAAAAAAAGACTAATTCACTGGGCATGGTGGCGCACGCCTGTAATCCCAGCAGCTCAGGAGGCTGAGGCAGGAGGATTGCGAGTTCAAAACCAGCTTCAGCAACAGCAAGGCGCTAAGCAACTCAGTGAGACCGTGACTCTAAATAAAATACAAAATAGGGCTGAGATGTTGTTCAGTGTCCAAGTATCCCTGAGTTCAATCCCCAGTACTGCCCACAATCAAAAAAAAAAAAAAAAAAAAAAATCCTCAGAGGAGAAGTATTACAAGAGTTGGGATAATAGGAAAGATAGGAGATAGTGATGACAGAATAGGCTGCTTAAAACTGAAATCTGGTAGCGAGTGGTTGGGTGTAGAGGGTATTACTGTGAGAGTGGTGAGGACAAGATCACTAGAAGGTAGCAGGACAATGAAGTAAGGGACCATAGCACTGGATATATTATCTTCATTAATATTGAAACCACAAAGACATCAACAGAAGTAATGCCAGAGAGAGTGACAGGGAATCAGGAGCTAAAACTTTCAAGGAGTAACTGTCATTGACAGAGATGATAGCAACAATGAAGTGACTAGGAATATAATCTGATGGCATGAGTTTTAGATCTGGAAATAAGGGGGAAGAGGAAGAAACAATGAAATAGCATTTATTGCTGAAGGTCTTTTTGCCCCAATAGATTGTCAGCTATTTAAGAAAAAAACTTTTACACTCACATCTTAGCACAGATCTTGAAATACAATATGTACTTAATAATATTTTGGTGGTTGAATGAACTTCAGGAACTTGAGAAAACATACTGTTTACAAAAATCACCATCTGAATTAGAATGCAGTTGTCTTGGTTCCCTATCCCAGATGCTGATTTGCAGTATTGTTCCTTTGGTTCTGCCAATAACTCAACCAAGGCTGGTTCAGGGACATCATTGAGTCAGTCTCCCCAGCCTGGGAGTAGGAACATAACCTCATCTTTAACCCATTTCTCTTTCTGATTAGATTCTTTATCAGGTCACTTCAAACAGTATAACAAATGGGACAGGAATGACAGTCACAGATAATAGCCCTAGCCTCCAAGTTGAAGATACTTTAACTAAACCTGGAATACAACGGAGCCTGCTATGCCTGATATAATGGAGGAAGAGATAGGGAAGGTGGTTTCCACAAAGGAACCAGCTAGGAGCCTCACAGAGAATGGTGCTGGTAATAAAAAGGCATATATAATTATTTAATGTTACATCTCTAAGGAGTTGAAACATTCAACATGATTCACTCATTTATAAACATAATATTAAGGACCTACTGGCACCAGGCACTGTGCTAGGCACTGAATAGTTAATATATATGTAAAATTTGATTAAAATGTATATCAAGGGCAGCTTTGGGGGAAATGGGAGTTGAAAAGGGGCAAAGACACATATATGTGGGTGAGGTAGCAAGGGAAGACTCCTAAGGGGAGAGAAGGAGCCATTACTGACAAGTGAATATACACAGATGGTCTCAGGACTTACACAGTGCCACCTCCCTCCCACTCAACTGACTGATATACTGTTCAGTCTTCTGGTAGTCCAATACTTTGAGCTTCAAATCCTAAAAGTATCTTTGTCGAGAAAGATCATAAGATTATGGTTATTGCAGACTACTACCTTCAGAGGTAGGAAACCTGAGGTCTAACTCTGGCCCTTCTCTATAATTCTAGGGAAGTCATTTAACCTTTCTGGACTTCTGTTACTTCATGAGTAAAAGGGGATTAGAGTAATTTATAAGATTCCTGCTGACTTTTCAGCTATGAAGTCTAGGTTTCTATGGTTCTAACCACGTGGAGGGGCACAACAGGCAGGTAGAAAAGAGAAGGGGTCGGGGCTGGGGATGTGGCTCAAGCGGTAGCGCGACCACATACAAAGATGTTGTGTCCGCCAATAACTAAAAAATAAATATTAAAAAATTCTCTCTCCCCCCCCCTTAAAAAAAAAAAAGAAACTACTATTTGTATAAATGAGATAACGGGAGGGAAACTGGGGCTTGATACAGTGCAATATAGAGAAATAAGTAGTATATCCAAGTGATAGATTGAACCCAAATTCTATCAAAAAAAAAAAAAAAAGAAAAGAGAAGGGGTCTATTCTTTGTGCATCGTCCAGTTATGTAACAACAGCATGATCAGGACTAAGAATCAGACTGACCTGCAGCATCAGAGTCAGGACACGGCAGCTGACCGCAAACCTAAGCACCTCTTTCCGTGATGGATCCAGGGGCCACATAATCTCACCACCACACCACCAGGAATCCAGGAGTGTTGCTACCAGAACTGAGTTTCCTCGGGTTTCTAAACTCCAAAATCCAAGGAAGAAAACATCATACATGGACCAAAAGCAAATGTTTAAAACATTCTTCATAGGAATCTCCCCCTTTAACATTACTATGACACATGTGACCACCTAACTTCCCAGAGAGGAGTATCTTAAAGGCAGATAGGACCACTGGGTATCACTCTGAAGCAGTGTATTTTTGTCAGACAACTTCCTCACAGATAAATATGAAGCTGTAAAAGTAAGCTCATAGAAAACCTTTAAAAGCCTGTTGAAGCTGGGCACAGTGTCAAATACCTGTAATCCCAGTGGCTCAGGAGTCTGAGGCAAGAGGATCACCAGTTGAGGTTACCCTGGGACATTTAGCAAGACCTTGTCTAGAAATAAAATTTTAAAAAGGTCTGGGGATGTATGTAGCACAGTAGTAGAGCACTTGGCCACCATGTACAAGGTCCTGAGTATAAATCCCAGTCCTGGTGGCAGGGGTTTGTGTGTGTGTAGTCTATTCAGTGTTCCTATGTAGGAACTAAAGATCTGAGTTTAAGTCCTGTTACTTGCAAGTTCTCATTTATTCACCAAGCCTCAGTTCTTTTATGTATAAAATGGGATCTGACTATCTCTTTTGTCTGTCACAAAACTGTCATGATGGTGTAATGGGCTACCATGTGAAGTACTACACACATCTATGTTGTGGTTGCTATTATTTGATGTGTGACCTTTCCCTCTTGCCCAGAATAATAAACTAGCTCCCAAACCAGAGTCCCAAAAGTGGGGCACAGAACCATACTAGAAGGCCATAATTACTACACATGCCAGCTTAGCTCTCTGATGTGTGTTCAGCTGGTCTGTTAAATTAAGTGGAGAAGGAAAAGAAAACCACTACTCAGCAGGACTTCAGCCAGCTCCCATTGCTAAAACAAACTTAGGGCGAAGACAAAGTCTACTACTAGAGATGAAGAAAACTGTTATTTCCCATCTCTTTTTTGGAATGGTAGCAATGTATAAATAATTCAAACCCTTTGTGAGGCACAGAATGCATTTTAAGACATTTTTTACAATTTCTTGGGCAAAGTAGTAACAGCTCCTTCAGAACTTTCAAACACTAGCCTGGGAAATCAGAAAAGAGGGCAAGAACATCAGAAACAGTTTGTTGATTTGGGATGAATAACTATGTCTAGCTAAAAGGAAAAAAAAATATTGAAGCAGACATATTTTAACAAGGAAGACTAGAAGGCTCTTTTTTTCTCTTAGCTGGCAAATACCTACCAAACCTGTAAGTTTCAATTATTTCTGGAATTCCAACTAGACGTGCCATGCTTCACTGCCCTCTGACACTGCTTGTTTAGGCTGTTTGTGAGGACAGGGCTTCATAGCACAACTGTATTCCCAGGAACTAGTATACAAGCAGGATACAAGCCCGTATTCTGAACGAGCAGTAGTAGGGACAGGGCACAGTATCACTAGTTCGCTAACTCGAGATATAAAATCACTGCTCCAGGTATTTCTCCTTTCACGTTAAGAGTAATATGACAAAGTCACAGAAGCCAGAGGAAAATAAAATTTCTCCAGAAAGGGAGTCAAGTTGGCCGAAAGCAACAGTACTCTTTTCTTGGCACAAGGGGGCGCTTGCTGCTTACTCCATCAACATGCCAGGAGGAAGGGAGGGGCCCCTAACTATCGGTTTTCTCAGGAAAATTCAGTTTTAAAGGTAAGCTTCTGAAACCCTCAGAGAGCGGCGATACTTTGTGAATCTGCCCAATATCCTCAACATCTCACTCGATGAATCGAGAGAAATCACAGGCACAACCCAACCTCACACTGATGCTCCTCTCTATACCAGGGCGAGTTCACTTTATCATCCTTGGCTTCCCACCCACACGCAGAAGAGAAGTTGCAAACAAAAAAGCACTTAACCCACCTCTGCCTCTTGACCAGACTTGATTCTTCCTTTCCTCTTTTCAGAGTCAAGCTCTGGCCTCTGCGACCACAGGAAATTTGTAGCCCACAATTAGTTCACAGATACAACAAGCAAAAGAAAGCCAGTCAATTCTCCCTCTCAGCTATTTGCCAATCTCACTTTCCAACAAACAAGGCCCTTGCCAAATCACTGACTTTCTTGACTGGCAGGGCACTTACGGATCAAATAGTTTTAGTCTTTTATTTTCCCGTGAGATAAACAGGCTTCAGAGATCTCATTAGACACTGTAAGGCCCGTATAATTACCATCGCCATTTTACGGATGTGGAAACTGAGGCTCACCGAGGCCACGCGACGCAACCGAGACGACTTTAAAAAGAGTCTCGTGTTCTCTGCTTTTTAAACCTCACCCCCAGTCAAAGGGTACACTCTCTTTCGCACACAGGACCATAACCCAGGTCTCCAAAGCCTAGTCCAGTACTTCCTCCAATGATAAGAGCTCTTGCTGGTACGCTTACGGTAGGTGGGCCCTATCTGGGAATTTGAGGAAGCCTGTTAACTGGAGGCCCTCCAATTAACATCCTCGGTGGGGTAAAGTCGCTCAGAACCAGGATCCTCAAGGCCTAAGGCCTCGCGGGCCGTCCCGAGCCAGGAGCCGCCTTTTGCCAGCCTTGCCATGTCCGGAGCCTGCTGCTTTTGGACACAGGCCCTACTGGGGTCGGGGCGTCGACCCTCACCCCAAACGAGCCTCGGCCCCGGGGACACTCCCGAGGGAGCCGGAGTCGGGACTGGTTACAGGGCTGGAAGCAGGCGAGGGCGGGAGGCCGTAAAGGAAGAGGCGGCGCCGGAGGCCGCCATGGCAGAGAGGCGGGGCTCCACGGTTCTCTGCAGCCTCCGCCTCATTTCTCTCGGCCTCGGTTTGACAGCTTCCCTCCCCCCAGAACTCCAAGGCTCCGGAGATGGCGTCCCAACCCTCCGCGCCCGCGCGTCCGGTCCTCCCCCTCCGGGACGATCTATAGCACCTCCATCCGGGGCCT
>NW_026000082.1:34982859-35007241 GCF_001458135.2 Marmota marmota marmota
ACTCAGAGTGGCTCCGCCTCCCTCCGTGGCAGCCATGTTGATTCCGGGCGAGCGGGGCGGGGACCGAAGCCCGGCGCGGCTCGGCGTAGCACCTTCCCACCTTGGTGTGACACCTGAGGAGTTTTCTCTCGCACTGTGCCTCTTCCCCACCCCCTAAACCTCGACTTCAGTCATTGTGCCGCGGCTGCAGTGTCAGCGTCTGCGCTCTAGTCCCTGTTCCACCCCGTGAGCGCTCACTTGAGTTCCCGATGTGGGCGGAGGCTCTAGTAGTTGGGGACTGCCCCACGACCTCTTCGCAGAAGCCTGAGCCGTGCTTTCCCTGGTGTCGGGCAACGACGACTCAGCACGGGACCTGGCACAAAATATACATTCTCTGAAAAGTCAAAGAAAAGCCTTCTTGGGGTTTCTGTGGCTAGCAGCGGCACCCTGCGTCCTGGGTGTGAAGAAAGTGGGGGATCCCCCTGACTTTCCCCTCCTGCCTTCCAGCGACCTCTGTCCTGTTTCAGACCCAAGCCCCACCTGAGGTGGCCACTGAGCATGGTAAAGGAAGCCGCAGAGAGCACCCCCAGGACTCCTTTCTCCTCCCTCACTCCGTTTCTCTACTGGGAAGTGGGGCCAAAAAAGAAAAGAAGGAAGCTAACTCTAATAAACCGTCTGTTAGGGAGGGGCGACCAGTTGGTTCCCCTGTAACGGAAACTGTTAGAACAACTTTGCTCCCTCCTAAAAGGAAACAGATAATAAATCCTTCTCCGTTGGCGGATTTCTTGTTTCTTGGGCTTCCAAAGCCTTCTGTGGTTTCGGTTATCTGCCCTCCAAACGTAGCCAGGGTCCGGGTTAGCCTCTGGCCACAGCCGGGCTGAGGGAGGGGTTTATCTTCTACAACAGCCACTGGTGTGGGTGGGAACAAAGAGATGGTTGCTATCTCTTCAGGCAAAGAAAACTGGCCCACATCAGTGCTGTGGAGACCAAGGACTATCTTTTGATTATTTTACAACTCATTTCAGGCCCTAAGACCTAAACTGCCCCTGATATTTGTTGTGCGTAAGGTGGATAAAGTCCAGGGCACATTTCAGTGGTTGTGTGGTGAAGAAGGGGAAAAATGGAGCTTAGAAGGCCCTTCCCCCAGGTTTTTCAGTGGCACTCATTTGTTCTCACTCCAGAGGCTTGTGAGTAAAATGGCAAAGCCTCGGGGCACTCTTGTGACTGAGGCCCAAGGTTGTGACTTGAATCTCTAGAAGCCCAGTGAGGCTCCAAGCAGCACACTTGTTTGAAAGGACAAAACTGAGAAATGAACTGCCCTTGCTCTGTGAATTCACAAGGGAAAAAAGACATGCATTCTCAGTGTTCCCTCTGTCCACATAAAATTTTCCTCCAGAATCTATTTGTAAAAAGGCAAGGGCTCTCTTGTGACAAGTCAGAGTGTTTTCTAAAAGCTTAACTGTCACCCTTTAGAGGTAGAACTTTGTCCAGACCTTTACCTCTACTTTCCTGCAATTTCTCTTGCCCTACCTTCTCTGCTGCCCAACCCCCTCCTCTTCCGCTCTGTTTCCTGTTTTATTTTCTGGCTCCTGCTCCGACAGGAAAACAAGGAAGCTGAATCTTGTGCTCTCAAAGCCTGGCTCCCTGGCTCTTCAGATTGTAAGGCGGCTAGGTGGAATGGGAGGGGGTTCTGGGGCTCCAAGACTGTGTGTTGAATGAGAGTGGTGAAGGAGGCAGCTCTTTTCAGGCTGCTTTTAGAGTATGCAGCTAAAATGGAGCCTGCATCAACACAGGAGACAGCTGAGCTACCAGAACTGTGGAAAGCAAGTGAGACAGCCATCCCCGAGCCACTTCCATTAAGAAACAAATATCCCATACCACCAAGAAACATTTTCATAATACAAATCTCTATCCCAAACAATACAAGCAATGCACTCTCTATTTCTAGAATCCTAGAATTCAAGAGGGTTACATCATTTCTGTTCCTTGAACTTGCCTGGCTCTCTGCTCTTTTCCTCTGCTTGAAACATTCTACCTCCATACTATCTTTTGGTCAGTCCACCTTATTTGGGTATCAGTGGAAATGTCAGCTCCTCAGAGGGGTTTTTCTCTGACTATTCAGCCACCACCACTACCCTGTATTATCTCATCACCATTTTCTTCATAGCACCCTAACACCACCTGCCTATCCTGTCTGTCAATTTTACTTGTTTCTCATTATCTGTTTCTCTCTTCTGGAATGTTAGATGAATGTAATAGAAAAGCAGAGGTCTCATTCACCAATGTATTCCCAGTGCTCAGGACTGTGTCTCCAATTAAGTTCTGGTGCATGAGTCAATTTGTTAAACCTGGTATCTATATTTTATGGACAAGGGAACTAAGATCACCAAAGGGGAAGTGACTGACCTGAATTCACTCAGTGAATGGTAAAGATGGGACTTGAACTCAGGTGGTTTGAGCTTTCCAAGGTTAATCCTATCACTCTGTGCTGTTAGTCTTTCCTAGGTTTATTTCTTTACTTCTCTTTGTTCCACACAGCTCAGCATCTTTATGGGCTATGCTAAGAATTCTATATAGGGCACACCAAGTCTAAATATCTCCTGCCTCTGCCAAATTCTTCTCTTACCTGTTTGATTTATTCAACAATATAGGAGTACACACCATGTGATGGGATAAGGATGTAATACTAAGCAAAACAGACACAGTCCTTTCCCTGCTGGGGATGATAATATCTACCTCAGAGGATTTATGGTACTTGGCATAAAGTGTTTAATAAAGATGCTGTTATAGCCAGGTGTAACGGTACATGTCTGTAATCCCAACTTCTCAGGAAGGTGGCTAAGGCAGGAGGATCATAAATTGGAGGCCAGCCTGGGCAATTTAGGAAGACCCTGTCTCAAAAAATTAAAAAGGACTCAGGTTGTGGTTCAGTGGTAGAGTGTTTGACTAGCATATGTGAGGCCCTATATTCAATCCCCAGCACTAAAAAAATAAATAATAAAAATACCCCCCCCCCAAAAAAAAGCAAATGATGAGGAGTAATTTTTCCCACTGAAGGTATATAGATAGTTCTCATGGAGCACTCACCTTCCAGGAGCATTCTGACAACTCATCCTGTACCAGTCTTACCTTGCTCCTGCCTCCACATCTGGAGAAGACCTTGGCCCCAGGCCAAGCAGAGGGACAGCCCAGTGTATGTATCTATCTACTCCCAATTGCTGTTTCCAAACACTAAACTTGCTACAGTCCCTGTTGAATGGAATTGGAGTAACCGACCCTCATTTGGGATATTGGCTCTAAGGCCATGCCCTTGTGGGGCAAAAGTGACCACACCAGCCTGATTCCTGGCAATGGTGCTTTACCAGAACTTTATGCTATTTCTTTTCACTGTAGATAAAAGGGTGTTCAATGGCAGTTTCAAAGGATGCTGGGTGACGTTTACATCCATCCTCACAACTGCGGTGACATAAATCGGGACTTGAACATTTACCAAAAACATCCTTTTTGATTTCTGCTGGATCACTTGAAGATGCCCATCCCCCCTAGGTCAAAGAACCTGCCCTGCCTCTAATCATAGGAGCCAAACACTGATGCTTCAAAGCCCTGAGGACACTTTTCACCCTTCCCTGTTTGCCTTTCAGTAGTTAGAAAACCCTGATTCCACTGAGAGGCTTGGTGGGAAGGCCTTAACCACTTGGGGGTGGCAGTGTCTGCAAAGGCAAAAGAACCAATGAGATTGAGAGTATTGTTTAGGCTGGACTTGGCTGCTGTCCAGCTATGAAAAAAGGTTAAGGTCATTTGGGGGGTGGGGAGGGAGGAGCCTGGGAAAAGAACTACTGGCCACACCCCTGGGTTTTCTACTGGAAAGGTTCTATTTACTTCTCAAAAGCAAATTACTCACAGCTCAGTGGTTAGCAGTTCTCTTGGCCTGTGGTAACTCCAGTCAGAAACTGGAGACCAGGCTAGGCTCCCCCTGCATTGCAGGGGAACAGATGAAAGGAACCCAGGAAACCCAACTCCTAGGTAATGCTCCACACCAGCCCAGAAATGCACTTTCCATATTAGAAAATGGAGCAAGAGGCCCAGAGCAAAAATAGCCATTAGCAATATTGCTTACCAAAATGTAAACATGAAAAAGTTCCCATTAACTTTTTTCCAGAAGAGTCCTAAGAAGGCATCTTGGTTGACAAAGATTTTTCTCTTCTTAATACGAAATATTCATTTCAGTCCCTGACCCAAATATTAACAGCTGCACTTTAAAAGAAAATTTTTAGTTGTAGTTGGTACAATCTTATTTACTTTTATGTGGTGCTGAGAATCAAACCCAGTACCTCACACATGCTAGGCAAGTGCTCTACCACTGAGCCACAGCACTAGCCCCACCCCCAGTTGTACTTATTTTGATGAACACTTGATTGAAATTCTTGGAACAATTCTATCTTATGCAAAATACAATAAAAACCAACCTTGAGGGACTAGGGCTGTAGATCAGTGGTAGAGTACTTGCCTTGCACACGGGGTTCGATCCTTAGCACCATATAAAAATAAATTTTAAAATAAAAATATCGTGTCCAACTAAAAAAAAAATTTAAAAACAACAAAAAACTTACATGTAGTGTTAGACAGCTAGGTTGTTACTCCTGGTGTTTTTCCCAGCTAGAGAGGATGTGTATGGTATACCAGGAAGCACATGGGCCTAGATCCAGTGGACCTTGCTTAGTATGTGACTTAGAAAAGCCTCTTTCCTCAGTCTTTCCCCTCCAACTATAAAATGGGAGCCAGAATACTGACCTGATTTCTCCTGAGAAACCTCAACTTTTTCTCCCTTGCTTCCCTAAAGAAGGGGATGATTAGAAAAACTGTATGTTGTGACATTAACCTCATAGAAGCAACTGCATCTAGCTGACATCTGATTTCTAACTAGTAGATACTGTGGGCCAGGTTGTGCTTCAAAACAAGGATGTAGCAATGAACAAAAAAATGCCCCTGGGCTGGGGATGTGGCTCAAGTAGTAGCGGGGTCCCCTAGCATGCGTGAGCCACTGGGTTCGATTCTCAGCACCACATAAAAATAAAATATATTGTGTCCACCTAAAACTTTTTATAATTTTTTTTTTTTTTTAAAGAGAGAGAGAGAGAATTTTAAATATTTATTTTTTAGTTTTCGGCAGACACAACATCTTTGTTTGTATGTGTTGCTGAGGATCGAACCCGGGCTGCACGCATGCCAGGCAAGCGCGCTACCGCTTGAGCCACATCCCCAGCCCATCCACCTAAAACTTAAAAAAAAAAAAAAAAAAAAGCCCCTGCCTACAGTTTGGGTTAGGGAAAGGGAGAAGGGAACAGGTGGGTATAACACACAATAAGATGGTTAAAAGTGCTGTTAAGAAAAGTAGGGCAGAAAAAGAAAACAGGGTAAGGAAGCAAAGACTGCTATTAATTTTTCATTTTTTGATGCTGGGGATTGAACCCTGGGCCTCATGTATGCAAGGCAAATACTCTACCAACCCCCCTGCTATTAATATGAGATTGCTATTTTAAATAAGACGGACAGGGAAAACCTCATGACACTTTTTTTTCCCCCCTCTGGAGCGGGAGGATGCACAGTACTAGAGATTGGACCCAGGACCTTGCATGTGCTAAGCACATAAGATCTAACACTGAACTGTACTCCTAGTCTCCTAATATTTAAACAAATACCTGGAAGAAGACTTGAACCATGCAGTTATCTGGTAAAACAGTGCTCCTCACAGAAGGAACATAAAGTACAAAGACCTCAAGGTGGAAACAGCCCTGTTAATGGGGAAGAGAAGATAGTGTTGGAAAGGTAGTGGCCAGCTAGATAACTGAGGGCCTTATATGCCACTACTAGAATCTGGACTAGAGAAGCAACTGAATGAGTCTGTTCTGACTTTAATCCAGAAAAGATATGACAGTGTCTTGAACTATAGTAGTAGTGACTGGATTGAGGATTATTTTCTGAATTAGTGCTAACAGACTAGATGTGGAAATGAAGAGTTGAGGATTCTTTTTTTTTTTTTTTTTTTGGCCAAGCAATGTAAAGTTGTTGGACTTGCCATTTACTGGAAAAACTGGGCTACTAGGGGGAGGATGGCATTTTAGCATGCAGATGTTCAAATTAAATTTCCAAGAGATACCAGAGCAGCTGAATACTTTAGCCTGGAGTCAGAGGAATGAGTCAGTCTGCAGATACAAGTGAGGCTACCTATTTAAAACTATGAAAATATGGGGGGAAAAACATGGAGGCTACCTTCAGGTAATAGTTATTAGCTAGGAGTGGTGGTGCACACCTCTAATCTCAGTGACTAGGAAGGCCAAGGCAGGAGGATCAAGTTCGAGGACAGCCTCAGCAATTTAGCCAGACCCTCAGAAACAGTGAGACCCTGTGACCCTGTCTCAGAAAGGATGGGGATATAACTTATTGGTAAAGTGCCCCTGGGTTAAATTCTCAGTACCAAAAACCCCAAACTGAAACAAAAAACCCCCAATAAATAGATTCTCTGCCAATTATTTCCTAAAATTTCTTTCCTTTGTTATTTAAATCAAAGAGGCCAGCATACTTTTCATGCCCAAATATCCGCAGGCCTAATCATCTCAGAGTTGCCTGTGGGGGAAAAAAAACAACAGAGTCCAGGATATCACCATTTCAGAAGAGAGCACACTAAGGGAGGTTTGTGAACACAGGACTAACTTGTACTTCCAACACACAAAGATTAAGATTTTAAATAGTATGTAAACAATAAAAAGCCTCACAAAAGTCTTACCAAGATTTAATGTACATTTATTCTTAACACGTGGAACATATAGTATAAAGATTTCATACTGAATAAATGATATTCATTAAGCCAAAAAAGGAAAAAAAGGAGGAATTTACATCAAGTTTTAGCTACATTGTTGAAATACAAATATGCAGATTTTATCACTGAAAAAATCTCAATTGTGTTTCTTCATCAGGAATTTCAACTGAACCTAGAACTTTTTCACACCTCGATTAGAAAGAAAACAAAACAAAACAAAAACCCAGAAAAAAATAAACTATAAGTTGATTGGCTGCTGAGACAGCAAGGACTTTTTACAGAGACCTGTACAGCATCACACCAAGAGGGGCGATGTCTGGCAAGAGATTAAATAGCTGTGTCTCGCTTTGTGCAGGTCACCAACTTGTTAACTCGTCATACTATAAAGGGGTAGCTGGGAGAGGGACCAAACTGTGGGGATCCAAGGGTATGTGCAATGTACAACGTCATATATATACACACGTGGCAGCGCAGTCGCTGCAGCTAAAGGTTAAAACCAGTTCTAAGAGGTGATCTCAGGGTTATTCATACAATCAAGGAGGAGAGAAAGAGGTCAGGGTGTTGTAGGTTCACACATGATACTTTGGGGGAAAAGCCTTTTTTTTTTTCTCCTCAACGTTTAACTAAAAACATTTTTAAAAACTACAGCTTGCTGCTGACCCAGCGTCTTCTCTCGTTTCCATGTGAGACATTATTATTACAGTATGTTTACAGTATCAGGTGTACAGTACCTGTNGAAAAATCTATTTTGGACATGTAAATGATTTTGGACATGTATAAAAATATTCCATAACAAACAATAATTTGTAACTTTCTTATATAGTAGTTAATAAGAACCTCAGAGATACTATCCCTACAAAGAACAATCATTCTTTTCCTTTAATGAAAAAACATCACCATAGTTTAAACTTACAGTTATTATAAAGCTAGTCATACTTAAAACTCTTTCTCTGCTCAGTATTACTATTTCAATAACATTTTTTGGTTTATTTTTACCACATTATGGTGTTTCAATCAAAAATTCTAATGTATAAATCATCTACTATGACTGTTTAGCCTAAAGCAAGACACTCATTGAATACAGTATAAGAAAAAAGCCATAATTTTGTCAGAAAGATAACACTTGTAAATTCAGGTATTATCTATAGTTAATGGCTTGGTTAGGTATCTAATTGTAACTATCTATAAAAACCAATCAATTGAACAAAAGTTTCAGTCAATTAATACCTGAATAAAATAGTGCTTTTGTTTATGTAGTAATACTAAGTTTATATATCTTTATATTCAAACAAGCTGAACATAGCATCAAAACCCCAATCTCTCAATATACAGGAATTTAACCAAGACTTTTTACTGAACAACCAATTTATTCAGTTAAATGAGTTTAGTAATTGCTGTCTGAGCCAAAATGCTTTTTTTCTCCACATGCAAATCTGGGTCAGCTTCATGTAACATAAGGTCAAATGAATATAGGAATCCTCAAAGTTCAGCACTGCAGAGAAATAGCATGAATAATTTTCCTTCAAAAATGTTAAAAACTGATGTTACCAATCTACCATTGGATTTATTGAAAAATCACAATGTTTTACCCAGGAGACATCTAATTTTCTGCACCACAACTCACTTTAAAAGGCTCCAGTGTAAATTCATTGCAAAATGAATTTCTAGGTAAATAAATAATTTGACCCATGTATGGAATTTTTGAATAGATGCCAATTAAACAGGAGAGAAGAGCTGAAAAAAAATAAATTGTCATTTTAATTTTAAAGTAGTTGATGTTGAGCTATTATCTTTGACAGTAGTTAGAGAGTCGGGTCATTTCTCTATTGAGGGCTCTTAATTTGTGAAAATAGTATCATACTATCAGCACAGGAGAAAACACATCTTTTGAATACTCTAAGGCAAAAAATGTATTATTTTCTCAAGTTTCTGTGAGTGAATAATTGTGTCAAAAAAAGTTTCTACTCTAAAATAGTGCTATTATATAGTTTGCTCAATCCACTGTTTTCTCAATAGACTGAAAACCATTGCACTTTGATAGCAGTCTTACTTCAAAATTCCTTTTGTGGTATTCCTGAAAAATATGAATACTGAGACATTTTACTTCCTACAGGGAAATCCTCTTCCATCATCTTATAATCCTGATGAAGAGTGAAAAGAAGTTGCTTGTTTCTCAAGTTATATATACCTATATATGTTTGTATACAATTATATATAAAATTCTTTAAGATAATTTATATATTTAATATATATATATATATATACACACACACACACACACACACACACACATTGCCTACATAAAAAATAATTTAAGGATAATATGTTTAATATACCTGGAGAATTTAACTGCAATGAGGTCTCTTGAACATGAAATCATGTAGCTGGTTGCAGTGGTACACACCTGTAACACCAGAGCCTTGGGAGGCTGAGGCAGGATGATTGTGAGTTCAAAGCCAGCCTCAGCAATTTAGCGAGTCCCTCAGCAACTCAACTCAGTGAGATCCTGTTTCTAAATAAAATACAAAAAAAGGGCTGGATATGTGGTTCAGGGGTTAAGCATCACTGGGTCAAATACTTGGTACCGGAAAAAAAAAAAAAAAAAGAGGAATGCAATCCTGCAATAATGTAGGCATGCATAAGTACATGGATTCAAGTTTAAAGAAAAATAAACACAATAAAATTTTACTAAAATCTAATATTTAAAAAAAATTAAAGAAACTAAGTGTTAAAATACTTACATATTTACTGGAATACCATGAACTATTATCAATAATATTGTAAACATTGACAACATGAACATTTAATGAACTATAATGTTATCAGAAAAAAAAATAATTTTTTAAACATTACAGTTAACATTATCACTTGCTATATAATAACAGGGAGGCATCATTTAATCTCAATGCCTTTACTTTTTAGGGTCTAAGTTTTAGATGGAAGAAGACCATCACTAGTCTGTGGCTATCTGGGCCTACAGATACCTAACGTGAAAAAATCCACAGAATTTACAGTTATTGAATGAATTAATTTGGGAGTATTGCGACTATGGGTAATTATTTTTTTTCTTTGATTTAACTTTTATTGTTTTATAGACTTCACAGGATGTGCTACTTTTGTAATAAGAAAATTCCCTTTCAAAAAAAATTAATACAATTAAATGTAAAATAAGATTTGGAATGTATTTAGTTTTTATTTTATTTTTTTTTTACCAAGATTTAATGTACATTTATTCTTAACACGTGGAACATATAGTATAAAGATTTCATACTGAATAAATGATATTCATGAAGCCAAAAAAGGAAAAAAAGGAGGAATTTACATCAAGTTTTAGCTGCATTGTTGAAATACAAATATGCAGATTTTATCACTGAAAAAATATCAATTGTGTTTCTTCATCAGGAATTTCAACTGAACCTAGAACTTTTTCACACCTCGATTAGAAAGAAAACAAAACAAAACAAAAACCCAGAAAAAAATAAACTATAAGTTGATTGGCTGCTGAGACAGCAAGGACTTTTTACAGAGACCTGTACAGCATCACACCAAGAGGGGTGATGTCTGGCAAGAGATTAAATAGCTGTGTCTCGCTTTGTGCAGGTCACCAACTTGTTAACTCGTCATACTATAAAGGGGTAGCTGGGAGAGGGACCAAACTGTGGGGATCCAAGGGTATGTGCAATGTACAAAGTCATATATATACACACGTGGCAGCGCAGTCGCTGCAGCTAAAGGTTAAAACCAGTTCTAAGAGGTGATCTCAGGGTTATTCATACAATCAAGGAGGAGAGAAAGAGGTCAGGGTGTTGTAGGTTCACACATGATACTTTGGGGGAAAAGCCTTTTTTTTTTTCTCCTCAACGTTTAACTAAAAACATTTTTAAAAACTACAGCTTGCTGCTGACCCAGCGTCTTCTCTCGTTTCCATGTGAGACATTATTATTACAGTATGTTTACAGTACCAGGTGTACAGTACAGTACATGAAAGGGTCTACACTCTACTGCACAGGCCTCTCCAGTGAACAGGGTCTGCTCACAACTGCGAACTTCTCGGCTCCTGCGAGATTGTGAATGTACAACGATAAACCACACACAGTTCAGCAGTCACCTTTTTGTCCTTCAGAGTTTTTTTTTTTTTTTGTATTTTTTTCTTTCTTTTCTTCTTCTTTTTTTTTTTACCATTAAAAACAGTTATGAAATGTGGCATCCCGTTGATGCAAGGACCGGGGAAGCCATTTTTAGTTTGTTTTTGGGTTTTTTTTGTTTGTTTTTTTTTTTTCCCCAAACTCACTGTAAACAACAGTAACTTTGGTTAAAATAAAAAAGTCTTCTATGTAGGCAGAGCTTTGTCTTTTCAAATAGGGTGGGGTCCTGAGGGGGAGTAAGGTAAGGACAGGAACAGAAGGGCGTGAGGAGTGGGGTGTGGGGGAGGAAAGAGAAAACAGGAGACTTTTTTCCCAAGGAAGAAGCTGGACAGCACAGGGTAAACTGGATTCTGAGGTGGTTTTGCATAAATAAAGGGCAACAGTCAGTTTCTAAGTTCTCCACACACGCACACACACACGGGGGTGGGGGGTGGGGGGGAGGTGTCCCACGGCTGTCATGACTGGCCAATCAAAAACAGTACATCACAAATGACTTGTGAAACCAATGAGTTCATCAATGGTGACACTGAGATGTCCAACAGCCGCGACTCATACAGAGTGAACTCGGAGTGGTTCTCGTCCACCTTGGCCAGGGCAAGCAGCGCACGAGCAGCCCGCCGCATCATGTCCACACTAGTTGGCTCAAAGGGTGGGTTCTGCATGTGGAGGAGGCTGACCTGGCTCTGTTGGAATTGCGTGGCAGCAAGGCTGTCCTCGAGGAAGCCCAGGAGGTTGCCCATGCTGCCCTTCTGCACTGCAATGGCACGGGCTGCCAGGCTGTCCCCCTGCGCCAGGTTGGCCAGCAGTACCACGGCCATCTCCCGGCACACTGGGTTCTTTCGGTCACTGAGGAAGCGCACCATGGTGCTATACAACTTCTCCAGGCGGCTGAAGGGGGGTGTGGCCAGAATCAGGTCCACATTGTTGTCCTGGATGCTGAGTTTGCTGAGGGTTTCCAAGACCAGTCTCTGGGGGGAGAGGACGGCATTGGGGCCCAGGGTGGAGAAAGGGTCCTGGGCTTCAGCTGAAGGGGAAACTGCCCAGTGTAGGAGTCCGTCCAGGACAGGCAGGCAAATGCTCTCAGGGTATGGGGAGAGGTCCAATTGCCCCGAGATGTTGGCGAGCGTGACCAAGGTATTTTCCCGGAGCATCTCCAAGCAGTCCCACCACCACTCCACTTTGTTGCAGCTCACCCCTTGGTCCTGTTCCTCCTCCTTCTCATAAGTTAGTGGTGCCTGCTTTCGTTCTGGGTGCTTGTGGTGCAGCAGGATCAGCTTGCCCAGGATAAGCAGCAGCCCTGGGTGTTTAGACATCTCAAAATCATTGCCTGGAATAAATGACAGGCTTCGGATGGTATTGGATACACAGACACAGCGCTTGGCAAGGGAATCCTGCCAATCCAGAAGGGTACACAGTGGGGTCTCATCCTTACTGTGGGGTTCATCCTCTAGGATCTTGATGTTCCGGTGGCTCTGTGCTGGGCTAATGCCAAATGGAAATTTGCTGCTTTCCTTGGTGGTTTCTGCACTTTTAGCTCCCTCCTCTGTCAACGTGCTAGATAGAGTAGACAACATGTCATCCATAGTGGCTGTGATCCGTTTTTCTGGAGGGCCATCAGGTGGGGGTCCTCTTGTTCTGTCGTCCCTGGCACACCCTCTACTGTTATGACATGTTTCTGGGGGGCTGCAGGACAGGGCACAGGAGGCCGGGAAGGCAGCAGCTCTGTCTTGCTCTCAAAGTGGGTCTGGATATGCTCAGTGGTGTCCCCCCCACCAATCCGCCAGTGCAGCAGGCCACTGTCAAACTCCTGTACACGCCCAAGCTTATCTGAGCAGTCCACCACAAACGGGTCATTCTTCTGTACGATCTTTACTGGAAGCTTGTCAAACTTACTGATTAGCTTCTCCTCACAATTCTCTGGAGCTGGCTTGTCCTTGCCTAAAAAGGCCATCTCCTCATCATTTTCAACTGTCTCCTCTTCTTCTTCTTCCTCTAGTTTAGGACCTAGAAGTTCTTCTTCTTCTTCCCCCTCCATGGGGGCTGGACTAGACACCTTGCTGAATCTCCCAGGATCCAGAAGTGTTCTCTGTCCTGGGTCACCCACCTCATACTCCTTTAAAATGCCAAAGATCTCAATCAGGCATCGTCGGAAATATTCCACAAGGAGCTCCAGCAACCCTGGGAGCTGGACAAGAAAGAGAAATATATTAAGGGAGAAAAGTGGCCTAAGAGAATTCCTGACATAAGAAATCTCCCAAGCTCTAACCAATCTCTCCTTTCCCTCTAGTCAGATACTTGCATCACTTGGAGAGGCAGTCACTCCTTTTCCCAAAGGCTTCTGCAAGCAAATCACTCATCGCTCTCTCTCTTTTTTTAATACCCGGAGCAAAGTTCTTCCTTCTGCCCAAATGTTGCATAAATATGCCCCAGGAACACGTACAACCAGAAGAATGAGAAGTATATGTATAATGTGTCAAACTGCATTCTACTGTCATGCCACCCCTCACCCATCAGGGCCACCCAACTCTCAGCCTCCTCATTCTCAATCAATCTGCTTTTCTCTTCAACAGGCCAGTTTCAAACCTCCTGGTCATTTGCCTTTATCCCTCTGGAACACTCTCTACATCCCACCACCAAGTGGAACCTAAGTCTAATAGTGGTGGGATGACTCCTTCCAAAATGAGCTAGGAGAAGGGAAGGCTGTGTGAAAGATGTTCACTTGCTCGTTTCCAAGCTTCCCAACATTATAGGAGACTCAACCTCCACGAGTCTTGTAGCACCAGTAGGACAAAGCTTCAGATCTCCAAACACTAGTTCAAGATGGTGCTAAAGAGACAGAAACTCCAACTTAGATCCCATATTGGCCATGTACCTTGAGAAGAATACACTAATCTCCAATCAGATTAATTTTTGGCTGACTGGTATAGCAGAATGGAAAACTGGAGTTTTAGAATTAGAAAGATCTAGGCATGAGGTCTGGCTTTTCCAGGAACTAAACTAGCTGTATGAAATGATGAAAATTCTTCACATTTACATGGTTGTTGTTGTTGTTTTTCTTGGAGGCGGGTGTTTAGGGGTGCTTTACCACTAAGCTACATATCCCTAGCCCTTTTATAAAATTTTGAGATAGGGCATTTGCTAAATTGCTGAGGCTGGCCTTGAACTTGTGATCGATCCTTCTGCCTCAGCCTCCTTCCTTAGTCACTGGGATTTATAGGCATATGCCAATGAGTGGCACAGAATCTGTAATTCTTACCAATACCAAAAACTTTCTCCCCAATAAAATTCCCTTTGAAGTCAACTCTAAATGATGGCATCAACATGATACCTTTCACAAGTTGCTACTGTCCTCAATGTCCTGGGCTCATGCCCAGTTCCAAAAGAAGCAAAGTACAGATATGGAAATTATCAGAGAAACAAAGAAGACCATTTTGGTTGAGGATGGCTTCATTTCCAGTGTCACTTAGTATTATCTATGTCAAGAAGATTCCAGGCCCTTGCAATCCACCCCAGAATCTGTACTCACCTGACTGAGGTTGAAGGTCATAATGCTGTTGTCATCATATAGCAGGATGTTAATGGTGTCTAATGCCCACGTGCTCTCTGCCAGAAGCCCAGACTTGAGGGACATCATTACCCGCCATGCCTCCGGGGTTCCTGAAATAAACCTTTGTGTAGTCCAACCACCAAGCCCAGGTTGGCTGGAGGTAGCACAAGGAATGCTCCATCAGTTAGGGTACTCTGAAAAATGTAGCTCTCTCTGGGAGATGACACACACCTGCCCCTCAAGGCTTTTAAGCTCTCTAGGACATCATTGCATGTCAGTGCCTTAAAAGAAAACCCGAAATCAAGTTATTTCTCATTCTCCAAAGCTTTTGGGCTCTATTTCAGGCAATACCGGACCAGATTTAATCATATTCAGTGTATCAGGATAGAGGGAACAATGAACAGGATGAAAAGGGGTAGATTAAACAACTCAATCAAGGAGGTCTCCTTACCAATGTCTTTCATTGTGAGCCGCCTTCTCTGCTTCAACACAGGCTGTGTAGCTTCAACAGAGCCAGGTGGGAAGGTGATATCCCGCCGAATCATGGGGGGCTGCACAGGGGCAGGTGCTATGTGGGAGGCAGGTACTGGAGGGCCTGCCTTCTGCATTTTCATCCCAGAGTGCAGGAATGGAGACTTGCTAGGAGAGGTACGGTTCTCCATTGGCCGGGGCAGGGGAGCGGGGCTGGATACCTGAGGAATGTGATTCTGCATGCTTGGTGGGGGCTGGTAGTTAGATGGAGGGGGCCTTGTCATGGTGGGCACAGGGGCAGAGGGACCATACGGAGTCTGGCGTGTGCCATGGGAAGGCCAAGGGCCTTCATGGTTGGCCCTCTGATCCGTGTGCAGCATTTCATCTGTTCGGTTCACACCATGATAAGCAGGACCCTGGGGGGCAGAGCCTGTGCTCTGCCTGTTGGCATAATTATAGGTCATGTCATTACGCCCCTGCCACATGGTGCCTTGCTGAGCAACTTCAGCTGATACCTGTATGGGGCCGCCCATCATTTGCGGTGGCATGTTCTGCTGGGCATTGGAGCCAGGGGGTGCAGAGACTCAGTCTCGGCCAAACTGGAATGGAAATTGGTTCTGGGGGCCGCCTGCTGGTCGGCGCTCAGTAGCAGCAGTGGCAGTAGCAGGATAGGCATTGCCGTACTGGTTGTACACATCTTGCTGAGGGGAAGGCTGGGCAGCTTGTTGCTGGCTGGCAGACTGAGACTGGGCGGGGGGCAACTGCTGCTGTTGAGGCTGCCCCTGCCCAGTGTTGTATGGCACGCTGTACATCTCTCCTTCATGCCGTTTGGCAGGAGGGCCGTATGTGCCATCCATTGGCCGCTTATAATTCTAAAACAGAGAAAAGAACAGAGGAAGTAAATAATCTGCATTTATGGACCCCAATCTACAGATGCCAAGATGGTTACAACCAGACACTTGCTTCTTCTACTTCTCTGGAAGAGAGAACACAGACACTAAGAGAACAAAGGAACCACCTTTATAAATTATCTTTTCAATTTTTCTTCTGAGAACAATCCTTATTTTCTATTCCTCTGTGGCTCTCCCTTACTCCAAGGAGAAAAATGTAAGACCTCAAAATTCAAATTAAGGTCTGTTTCTAGCCCTTTTGGAGAACTAGGGAGTCTGGACTGGACTCTGAACAGGAGCCCAAGGATTTGGCTCTTCTGATAGAATTGGCAAGCTGGGTGAGAGGAATGCCAGAGTACCCAAAATAAGCTTCTTAAGACTATCACAGACTTGATTAGGTTACTCACTGCTTTAAGGGGGTGGGGATCAGTACAATCCTAGTCACTCCCTCCTTACCTGCTGTTGCTGCTGATACATTGTGGTCTGCTGGCTGGGAAAGGGGCTACCAGAAGGGGTGCCTTGGGTGGAGAACTGATTGCCATAGGAATCATGTCTACAGGAGGGAGAGAAACAGAAGATTAGGATGGAGAATGGCAAAACCTAAACAGCAGTGGCACCGAGACCAAGTTTAACTCACCGTTGCTGCTGCTGCTGCTGCTGCTGCGGGGGGTAGCGGCTAGGAGAATACATCCCCGAGTCTGGGGTAGAAGGCATGAGATTGGGCTGGGGGGCCCCAGTGCCCATATTTCCCTCGGGCCCTATTCCAGGCTCCGTCCTAAACAAAATTGAAGTACCAAATTGAGTTCACTAGAGCTGTGGGTTCCAAGAGGTGGGACAAGAGCAGGGGCTGTACTTACCTCACTCTGTCATAAGGACCTCCATAGGGGTAATGCTGCCGTGGTCCCATAGCCACATTTCCGAGCCCAGGGCCTGCAGCTCGGCTGTAGGGGTCACCCATACCGCCATTGGGGCCCTGCCCTGAGGACATGAAGGGATCACTCCCTGGAGCTGAAAGGAGAAAGGCAGGCAGTGAGCAAACTGGTAAGTCAGGAGGCCTAGCAATTTACGTGTTGCCTGCTCAGGCCCTCTTCGGAGGTTGGGTCTGTTTTGTTATTCCTGACAGGTTCAAAACAGACCTAAAGAGGACCCAATCAGCAAAAGCAAATACTTGTTTAAAGGTGACAAGGTAAGACCAGGAGGTAAAGGAAGTAGGAATGACAGAGGTATTTAGGTTAGGTGGTATATCTGGAGATGAAGTAAGGAAATGAGGATGGCTTCACAACAACCCCCAGCCACTCAAGACATCCCATTTCCCTGGCCCTATCTTCATGAGTACATGGTCAACAGCAATTGGTCACCTTTCCTCATGCTGCCATAAGGATCCTTATTTGGCTCATAGGACATGCGCCCCATCATGTCAGAGGTATTCATACTGGGCTGATACCCAGGGTTTGGAGTCATGGAATTCCGTTTCTGGAATGTGGGGTCACTTCCATCAGGAAAGGCATCCTGGATCCCGACTGAATTGCTCCTACTCCAAAGTGAGAAAAACAAAACAAAAACAATTAAAACACAAATAGGCCAAATCCTCCATAAGACAAGACATACAGGAGTTATTGGCTGGTCAGGGAAAGGCTGGCCTTGGGCTGTACAGGAGTTGCCATGTTTCTGGGGCCCCCTAAATGTCTTGCCCCTGCTCCTGGCCTTACCTCATGCCTGGCAAGGGGGGGATCTGACTGTGTGGTGTGGATGCTGGAGTTGGTGGCTTCAGGTCTCCTCCTTCTGCCATGGAACTGCTGGTTGACTGAGGAGTCTGTGGCCCCTGCATAGACCCTGATCCCGCTGTGAACAGAGATTCAGGCTGAGAAGCTTGCTTGCCAGGAATGTTTCTCATAGAAACACATAAATGCCCCAGCAGTCAGTCGGTCTCTTTTTTTTTTTTGTGGTATTGGAGATTGAACCCAGTATCCTCACTCTACCAGTGCTAGGATTGAACCCAGCACTCTACCATTGAGCTACATTCCCACCTTAAGTATTTTGAGACATGGTCTTGCTAAATAACCCAGGCTGGCCTCAAAACTTGTAATCCTTCTGCCTGAGTCTCTAGAGTAGCTAGGTAAATTATAGGTGTGTGTCACGCCCCCTAGCTCAAGGGTCTCTTTTTGTAAAGGATTTCCCTAAGGCCTTTAAAGCCTGGATAACCCCTCTCACAGGAGATAATATGCAAGGCTAGTTCATAAAAGAGGGGAATGGATTTTGTACTGCTTGCTTTTAACATTTACAGTGATGTGGCTATGACATCACCATGCTGATCATTTCTTGAGTCACTGCTAGCTTCCCCAACTACTTCTCTTTACACCCCCCAAGGGAACCTATTAAACAAAATACTAATGCTGGTGCACAAGAGGGTCCCAGTCAGGGTCCCCAAAATCCAGGGTTGGGAGGGACCACCTTGCACCCAACCTGTGGTGCAAGAGGAGCTAAGGGATTTCTATTTTTTAGCACCAAGCACAATGTCATCCTCAGGTTCAAATGTTCCTCTAAGTTGATGAGCACATAACTACCAGTAATTAATGTTTCCATTAGTTACCATTCCCAGCAGCAGATATCCCACTGCTGAGGCCTCCCTGGATGATGAGTCATCTCAGGCGCTCATTACACCCTCAGAGGTCAACACCAGGGCACATATGTTTACACCTACCTTCTAGGGCCCTAGCCCTGTGCTAGTTAGGCCCCAGCCCCCTCTCAGAAAGGAGGGTGGGCAGAGGCACTCCCATCAGAAAATTCCATTCATATCCCTCCCCAGGCCCCTCCTTCCCATTCATTACCATCTCAGCTCCCTGGGGAATTCAGTTGAGTTACATTCTAAGGCACTGACATCAGTGGGCCAAAGCTCCCAGATGGCCCAGCCTCACTATTATTTGTCAGTTCCCCCCACTCTTCTCGTGTCCCTCCCACTTACTAGTTTACAAACATTTGGCAAGATGCCAGGTGAACAATGAAAATTAAAACTTAATGGCTGTTGCAGTATATCTCCCAAGGGAATTGCTGTTGTCCGCTCTTTAATCTGCCAACCTGTTAAGACCTGTGATAGGGCAGAGCAAAGTAGAGCACACATCCCTGGTACCTGCCCTGCTACGCTGGAGGTAGGTATCACTGAGCCAGGGCATAGGTACCACTGAGCCAGGGCAATAGGTCCTGGGCCTCGGTGGAGCTGCTCAGACCATCCTTACCAGGAGAGGGGGGTTGAATCTTGGGCTGGGACTTCTTGGAATCAGCAGCTGCAAAGATGTCTGGGGGAGGATCTTCTCCCCGCTCAATCTTGCATTCAAAGGCATAGAGACACTGGATATACTGCTTTTTCAAGGAGCTGGCAGCACTGCTTGATGTGCCCACATTGAGGTTGGTTGCAAGTTCCCGCCATTTTTTGTTCTTGTTGACCTGTACAACCAATTAGAAAAGTTGGGGTACACCTTCCATCTGGTCATCCTGCCTACATGCCCTAAACCCAAATGGATTCCTGCAAGGTATTCCTTTCTTCTAGAATCATGTGTTTACTTTATCCTCAGCAAGCTCCACTACAACAGAACTCAGAAAGTCTGATGTTTGCTGTATACAAGTGTACTGTGAAAATAGTGTGCAAAGCTTCTTTAGATCCAAATCCTACTTTTAAAATCAATTAATTTACTTACATATTTACCCTACCTACCTAATTACTTACTTACTTGATTGGTGATGCTGAGAATTGTAACCAGGGCCTTGCACAAGCTAGGCAAGTGCTCCACTACTACCTATATCCCCAAGCCCCAAATTCTATTTCAAATATACAAGAAAAACATTTTATAGAATGGAGACCCTTTTGTCAATGACTACCTTATTTAACTCATTTTGTCAAACTGGGGGTTTTCACATCTGATTTTTTTTTTCTCAGTGTGGGGTCCCTGCAAATTTAACATTCTTATGCTGCTGCTCCCTATAAACCCCTTTCCCCCACCAGCCACTGCCATGATTGTCCAGATGTTCAAGGCCTTTGTGACTTTTGTGTGTTTGTGTGACTTCTTTGTACCCTCTCAGTGGCCAGCCTATAGTTCTTTCTACTTTTTTTTAGTCTCAGGGCACACTGAACCAAATGCTCCCCACAATTAAGATTTTCTTCATTAGTTAGGCAGGTCGCCTTTTTCATGTATCCACCACTTAGGAAGCCTGAACCCAAAGTGTTGGGAACACTGGCTTTCCAGTTCTGATTTATAAGGAAAATTTAATTTGTTGTGATGCCTTTTGATCTGGTGTCTATGATACCAAATGACAGAATTTAAGGAAGCACACACAGGGACAAAGGGAGGTGAAGAAATACTTCCCGTAGTGGTGCTGTAACACATAAGCTGTCTTTAAAGTTGATGGCACTGGTGGGTGATACTTCAGATTTTCTCCCATATCCATGCCATCTCTGGCCCAATCTATTAGAACAGCTCCTCCCCTCCACATAAACTCTGCTAATCTTTAGAAAAGTGCAGGACTCTTATTATAATTTGCCTTCCACAAACTAACATTTCCGTGAATTCTTATTGTTTTTCAAATTCAGTTACATCACAGCAACTGAAAGGTTTTCATCCTTTTGCAAACTGGAAGACAGGCCTAGGCTTAGGGATTCTCTCCATAGTTCATTGTAGGTTCAATGAATTCAGATGCCCATCAATCAGAAGTATGCCAAACCTAACCCAATATGCCCCCTTTCGCTACAGGCAGGAGAAGCCTAACTGTGAGAACTCAGTATCAAAGAAAT
Organism: Marmota marmota marmota; assembly: GCF_001458135.2. NCBI lineage: Eukaryota > Metazoa > Chordata > Mammalia > Rodentia > Sciuridae > Marmota > Marmota marmota. Next base: position 35,003,492 of record NW_026000082.1, read on the forward strand.
GAGCATGAATATACCCAGGGTCACCTCAAAGCCTTCTGTGGCTTTGCTTCCCATGACAATTATGGGGCAGTAGGCACTATGGGGCAGTATGCGTGTATCTTGTCTTGTTTTGTTTTCCTTTGTGGGGGAGGGAAATATAGCCTGAAGGGTGAAGGAATTCATAACTGACTGTTGGTTGGCTTCTTTCCAATCACTTTCTTTTCTGCTAGTGACAGCTGTTTTCCTCTTCTGGTTTAGAAGGTTTGGAATAAGTCCCTCCCTGCCACACCTTCCCTCTAAGCGTAGTCACAAACTCTGATCCAAGAGCAGGTTTCTGGTCTAGAGACTACAGACCACACAGAGAAGCAGTCTGCAAACACTGTGTGCTATCTGTTAGTGTGGCCTCACTTGTTTGCCTCTTAGACTGAGTCTAAAACAAAACTGTAAAGTAGAAGGGAGTGGGAGCAAAACTCTGGGTGGCATCTGTTCAGAGGTTTTCAGCAAGGATTAAACCCATTCACTTAAGTCTCCCATACAGAGTAACATATTTTCCAACACTTCACTTTACTTCTTCCCTTTATCAATTATTTCTATGAAGAAGCTCCTGAAATCACATCTCCATTAGGAAGTTTCCTGGATTGAGAGGGTTAACAAATTCTCTGGCTGCTCTTGTAGTATCTTGCCAATCAATTCATGTGGCAAAAACTTTGCTGAAAGCTTTATTATTTCTAACTTTTGTTTGACATTATACCCTTCAGAGTGGTTGAAATGGTCACATTTGCTCTGAGGAGTTAAGACAGGACTCAAAACTAGGCCTCTCTCTCCAAACCCTATACTTGTTACTATGCCAAACTGTCTCCGTGGAATCAGAATATCTAAGAGCTTTCTTTATTTTTGTACTTTAGTGGGGCCCCAGACTAATAACTCATACTACCAGGAAGGTCTCAGTCTACTGCATTTGCCTTATCTCCGGTAGCCTGTCTTCCTGGTCTGACAATAGTATATGACCTAGAGTAAGAGAGTGCTGTCCCCAAGGGATACACAGTATTATAGAAAGCCAATGAGTAACCTGATAGGGGCTTGGGGGAACAAGGGGAAGTCAACTCTTAGGCACTCACCTGAGTCAATCCACCAATCTCCTTCACAGACACATAGAGGCGATAGAGGTCCAGCGGTTTCCTACCCACAGCTGGCAGATTTGTCATGCCCATGGCCTTCTCCTCTGTGAAGGCCAGATAACGGTCCACCCACATCTTCCTCTCAGGCTCACCACCAAGCTCATACAACTTGGTGATCTTCTCATTAGTTGTTGTAGAAGAACTGGACTTCTGGAAGAAGCAGGTCAAAATTCATAGAATGAGTCAAATCCAAAGCCTGTGTTAAAGGTCTGAGAAGTCTTTTATAAGGGAAATGGGTAAAGCTTCTTGCTTTAGGTGGTCACTAACCCAGGTCCTGCCTTTATAAGATTGCAGGATCAAAAGGAAGCAAGATTGAAGGGTCAAAAGGAAGCCAGAGTTTCTTACCATAAAAGAAAGAAGCTATAATACTAACTATATGGTACATACTGAGAGCTGCCTTTACTTATCTGGTATTATAACTTCTCTCCTTTTTTTTTTTTTGGAAGGGGGGTGGTATCAGGGATTGAACCCAAAGGTACTTAAGGTACTTAACCACTAAGCCACATCTCAAGCTCCCAGCTCTTTCCTTTTTAAAAAATTTGGATACAGAGTCTCACTAAGTTATAATCCTCCTGCCTCAGCCTCCTGAGTCACTGGGATTATATAAAATGACCACCACATCTGGCACTTCCCTCCATTTTTAAAGATAAAGAACCAGACCCCAGGAGGCAACACCAGGATCTTACAATTTTTAATTGGCAGTGAAGTTTCAAACCCTTGACACTGTAACCTGACACTGAAGTCACTACTATCCCCACACTACTTCCCAGAAGTCAGGACATACTTAATATTGTTTTACTTGAGAAACTCAAAACATGATTTTGAAACAATGGGGTAGACTAAGATGAAAACAATCTCTTCCTCCTCTCAAAAAAGGATGGATCTCCCACCTGATTGAAAATAGTTTTGCCTGTCTAAGACAAGATAGTGGCCCAAAGGACTGGAAGCCAGAGGTGAAAAATCACAGGACACTGCAGACATGATTTTTATTTTCCCTATTTATACGGATAAGAAGATACCAGGGTTGCCATATAGCCTAACAGAGAGCATACACAGGACCAACCTATGGAAGCCCAAGGACTCAATACCCTTGTCATTTCCCCCTTTATATAACACAGGCACCAACCATTCTTTCTGCTACGAGTAAGGTCCAGGAAGAGAAGGGCAACTAGTTACCCAGAGCACACATCATCTACCAGTGCTTAGAATACAGGAAGCAGTTTCACAGAAGCACCAAACGGCACAGAGAATGCTATGCTGTAGGGTGTAGCATTTTCTCCATGACATGCAGCTGTGAGAATATGTTGTTTACATTCGGATTCCTTAGGATAACTCAAACCTAATTCAAATGAACTATTATTCTGAAACCCTTTATGATAAGAGGAGGATAAGCATTTTCAGACTTGATGGAATTATAAAAGGTTAAAATCATGTTACTTATCTTCTTCCTATCACTGAAAAGGTTAGGATCCAAAGTTGAGAGGAGTCAAGACAAAATCATTACCTTGGATTTAGATTCTGTCTTGGGTGTCCCATCTGCCTTATTGTTCATTTTGGTAGCTGGAGTTAACTTGACGTCCCCAAGACCCATCATCTCTGGGCTGGCTGCCATCCCTGTAAAAGAGAACAAAATTTAAGTCAACAGGTTTAGCAGTAACTTGCAGATCATTCTTGAACAAATCCTTGAGGTGAGCAAGGATCCTGGTCTGACAATAGTATATGACCTAGAGTAAGAGAGTGCTGTCCCCAAGGGATACACAGTATTATAGAAAGCCAATGAACTTACCTGCTGAATTGTTGGCCATGGTTCCACCCATGGGATATGGGGGTCCCTGAGGGTTGATCATGCCAGCCATACTATTAATTCCTTGTCCATAGGGAGGTCCAGTTCCCATCATGCCCCCTTGACTCATATTGGGATAGCCTGGTGGCCTGAGAAAGAAAATGAAAAGCAAAAAGTTTATGGTTCCCTCAAACCAGAAACAGGAAACATCTAGATACCCTCATCTTCTAGCTCTTTCAAAAGGTTCTAAGAGTGTTCTAAGAGGGTCTGAACTCTATATAGCACAAACTAGCTCAATTCTGGGGCTGGGGTTGTGGCTCAGTGGTACAAAGCACTAGGCACTAGGTTTGATCCTCAGGCACCACACAAATAAATAAATTAATTAATTAAAAAAATAAATAAAGGTACTGTGTCCATCTACAACTAAAAAAAATATTTAAAAAAAAAACTAGCTCAATTTTAAGTGGTACACTCCTTGAATAGTAGTGTTCTACTGTGTCTTGAAAGAATTGCCTTCCTCTAAGTCACCTCCGAAGTTAAGCTATATTTCTATTTCAGGGCCCTCTCTATGGCAAAAGGCCCAGATTAAATGCTTAATTCCACTACTTGTTCTCATACCGAACCCCAATCAGAAGTACTCCTCAGCATAGCACTTGGAAGTGGACTTGCAATCTTTCTTTGAGATGGGTTCCCGCTATGTTGCCCAGGTTGGTTTAAAAAAAATATAGGTTCAAATGATCCTCCTGCCTCAGCTTCCTGAGTAGCTTAACCACTGAGTCATTCTGGCCCTTTTTTTTTTTTTTTTTTTTT
>NW_026000082.1:35007266-35009932 GCF_001458135.2 Marmota marmota marmota
AAAAAAAATATAGGTTCAAATGATTCCTCCTGCCTCAGCTTTCCTTGAGTAGCTTAACCACTGAGTCATCTTGGCCCTTATTTTTTTTTTTTTTTAAGAGAGAGAGAGAGAGAGAGAGAGAATTTCAATGTTTATTTTTTAGTTTTCGGCGGACACAACATCTTTGTTTGTATGTGGTAGCTGAGGATCGAACCCGGGCCGCACGCATGCCAGGCGAGCGCGCTACCGCTTGAGCCACATCCCCAGCCCCATTCTGGCCCTTTTTATGATTTATCTTGAGACAGGGTCTCACGCAGTTGCTTAGGACCTTGCTAAATTGCTGAGGCTGGCTTTGAACTTATGATATAACCTCCTAAGTCACTGGAATTACAGGTGTGCAGCACCATACCCAGCTACATTCCTTATTTATTTTGTGGTGCTGGCGATTGAATTCAGGTCTCATGCATGCCAGGTAAGCACTCTACCACTGAATCACACCCCCAGTCCCTGCCCCCATTTTTATTTTGAGAAAAGGTCTCACTAAGGTACCCAGGATAGCTCTGAACTTGTAATCCCTCTACCTCAGTCTCCTGAGTAGCTGTGATTATAGGTATGTGCCACCCTGCCCAACTTTTGTAAGTTATTTACATAGGATACTTGGTCATATGAAACTTGATATCAACCTATGATGCTTAATAATCAATACTTTGTAAATAAGCAGCTTTCTAAAAAGCTCAAGAAAATTATATATGTAAATACATATATATAATATGTATTATACAACATTCTTTTTTAGGCCCAGAGCATCTCAATGACCCAAATGGCTTTGCAACATATTTCCTTGCACTTGCACCCCCTTTACTTCCCAGGCCTTACCTGTTTTGGATAGAGTTGGCAGCAACATGCATGGCGACAGCAGATTCTTGAGTTTTCCGGTTCATGCCCCCTGGTGGGGGACACATCCCTGACCCAACCTGAGGTGGCATATTGGCCATATTTGGGCCATAAGGCCTGTTGCCCATGGAGGCATGACTCATTCTCCCTGGAGGAAGTGTGCCATAAGGTGGGATGCCTGGTTGCCCATGCATCTGACCTCCAGCACCCATGGGGTTCATGCTTCCAGCCATGCCTGCACTGGGATAGTTGGCATTGGGCAAGGCATTGTAGTTTGGCTGCCTGGGGTAGCCTCCTGGGAGGGAAGGGAGAGAAGACACAAGACTTGGTTAGTGACTCATCAGAAACTCACTAATCTCAACTCCCAAACTCTATATTATAAACTATGAGAATCATTCAATATTTTGGTCAGGAATGAGATCAACTTCATGGTAGCCTTAACCCCCATGGAAAAAAAGTAAAGGGAAAGCTAGATGCATGTAAAGGCAGGCCTCAGTTGTTCCACATCCCTCTCCTTGCTCATCCACAAAGCTGAGGTTTGAAGCCATGACCCCTATACATGCTAGGAAAGAGCTCTACCTCTGAGCCACACTCCCAGTTCATCTCTTCATCTTAAAGACAGACAGCGCCTCAAAATTTAAAATAAAAGGGCTGGGGCATAGCTCAGTGGTAGAACTCTCTTGGGTTCAATCCTAGTACTGAGGGGAGGAGGATTGGGGAAGCAAAAATGACTTTGCTACCATACTATCTGGGGCCCTTCAACTCTCAGGAGAAATTCTTTCCTTTCTACACACTCATCTGACTTCCTATCCCATGTTATGTGTGAGATACTCAGCTTTAGATCTACCTAGGTCTGATGTAAAGGAAAAATCAACTAAGACTTATTCACTAAAAATCAAAAACAACCCAAAAAACCCCACACTATATTAACCAATAGCTACCCTCTTTAAGTATCTGTGCTCAGCTCTCGGCTAAACACTTTGAACTACAATTTATAGATAAAACAGGCTCAGAGAAATTCAAAGACTTGAGTTAAGTAAAGAGAGAACTCTGTCTTACTAAGAACTCTGATTAAGATGGGTAGATTTAGGGCAAAGGACAGTTCTACTCTTATATATCAGAGAAGAAACTATTTTCTCCTCTCATCTCTACCTACTCCTAACTGGGTAGTATACTCACCTTGTGGGCCATACTGACCCCCTTGGGGACCATAGCTCCCCATGGAATTTTGCTGGTAGGAACCCATGCCTGTGTGCATCTGTCCTCCAGAAGGCTGACGCGGAGATAAGGCCGAGCCGGGCTGGGGGGAACTGTACTGGGGCATCTGGGGGTTCCTCTGCATATAACCTAATTGTGAGTAGAGTCCATAGAGTTATTTGCTCAGTACAGTGGGAACAAATGCTCTCTTCTGATCCTGGGATTTTATCATCTACATTTCCGTTTGCACCTATTTGCACAGAGTCTCTACGAAGTAGCACACCATTAACAGAAGGCATGCCAAATGTTCAAACTAAATGGATGCTTGAAAAGACACACAGTGACAAAAAACAAAATGGCAAATGGTTTAATGGGTGAAGACTTAATGCTGAGTCTTCAGCAACTGCTGACCAAATTAGACAGTGTAGGGAAAATGTATCAAAAAACACAGATAATGGGACTGGGGTTATGGCTCAGTGGAAGAGCACTCGCCTAGCACAGGTGAGGTACTGGATTCGATCCTCAGTACCACATAAAATAAATAAATAAAAATAAAGGCATTGTATCCTCCTACAAAAAAAAAAAAAAAAAAAGAC